>NW_004444135.1:4070364-4089352 GCF_000243295.1 Trichechus manatus latirostris | reverse complement strand
GAAGAGCATAGGTGTTTGATTTTTAGAAGATCCCAGTTATCTAGCTTATCTATTGGGGTTTGTGCATTGATGGTTATGGTTTGTATCCTGTTAATACCGTGTATTAAGGCCTGTAATGTTGGTCCTATTTTTTCTTCTATGAACATTATAGTTTTAGGCTTTATATTCAGGTCTTTGATCCATTTTGAAGTAGTTTTTGTATACCGCCTGAGGTATGAGTCCTGTTTCATTTTTTTGCAGATGGATATCCAGTTTTGCCAGCACCATTTGTTAACTCTATAGGGTTTTTAATGACTAGTTTTTTTAAGTAGATCGCCAGACCTTTCTTTGGAGTATCTCTGGGTGGACTCGAACCTCCAGTCTTTTGATTAGCACCCAAGTGTTCACCATTTGCATCACCCAGGAACTCTCAGCAGCACACCTTAAATAGTACTAGTTGCTCCAAGTTCGCAGAACTTCTGAATGCTGCTAAAATCTTCTGACCCTAGAGCTCCTTGAGCCTGAGCCCAGCACCCTGATCCCTAAGTACCCTGCTCTCTAGTGAAACCTGAGTCCTAGAGCTCTTCTGAGTCTTGCCCCAAGATTTTTCTGTGCTCTGAGAACACCTGAGACTGGTGGCAGAGGATGGAAGGGCCTGAGAAGAAGCCCCAGCCACTGGGCCCAGCTGCCCTGTTGGATGATCCTGTTTCTTCTTTTCTGCCTCCTCAAAGTTGAATTCATCATTTCTCCACTTCTAGACTGAGAACCACTCCAGTTTTTGAAGCATTCCAAGAGGAGATAAGACGCATATCAATAACCATTCCGACCCAGCCGTCTCCATTCCTGTCCAGTGGAGCTTGACTAAAGGCCACCCTTCCTTTATCTGGTAGTTCATTGAGGTTGACTGGGCCGCACATGTGCACTTCCGCCTGGCCCTCCTGCCTTATCACTCCTGCTGCAGCCCCCACTAGCCTCAGGATTTGGATTTTAGGAGCAGGTCTGCGACACACAGTTACACTAATCTTGGCCTCTCATATTAGCTACAGGCCTCAGTTTCTGCCCAACGTCCCTCCTTTATGTCAGCCTGAGTGTCTTCCTAAGGTGGGGGCCCCTTTCTGAGCCCTACATTCCTTGACTCAGGCCTTTATTTTCTAACTGCATCTTTTCTGGGTTTCTCCTCATTTTGTTCTGATTTTTGTCTCTGTCTTTCATGTTTTAGAGACTTTCTTCAGATAGCTTGTTTTCCTCGGTTATCGGCTCGTGTTTAAGAATGGGAAGCTAGAAAGCCGCTGGAAACTGAAAGCGAGTGGGTCTTAATTGACTGTCAACTTCACTGTGTGAATCATCTGGCTTTGCCGTTTGTTGGGGAGCTCCTGGTGCCTTTATTCTTCTCTAGGGAACATAACTAACTCAGTCTCCTCCTGGAGTGGAATGCTGATTAGGGACAGAGGGCTGGAGGTCTTGGTGTTCACTATCCAGAGGTTGCTAGTTTTTGAAACTATGTCTTCAAGTCTGTCTTCCATTCTCCAGTCCAGAGACCATCTCATAAAGCTTTTCCACAGGATTTATTTAACCAGTCCGTTATTGATGGACATAGAGTGATTTATAACTTTTTCACCGTTAGAAATAAAGTAATGAACATCCTTATAAAATAATCTTTTGTAAATATTTCTGTAAAACAGATGCCTAGAAATAGAATTGCCCAGACAAGGTAAACGATGTGTGTGTATTTGAAGTTTATTTGAGATTGCCAAATTGTTACCTCTCCTCCTGCAGCATTTGAAAGATTGTATGTATTTATATTCATATTAGCAGCTTGTAGGAGTATATATTTCCTGTCCATGCCAGCACTGGGTATGTTTAATCTTTTTTTATTTTGCTAGTAGAGTAGGCAAAATAAATAAATAAATCATTTTCATTTGATTTATTTGCACTTGCTTGATTATTAAGATTGAAATTTGTACTTGTGGTAATTGCTATTCATATCACTTGCTCATTTTGATATAATTGCTTTAAATTTGGTTGTAATACTCTGTAAGTACTTCGGGGTTTGGTAAGTAAATATGAGAGAAAAATTTATTTTTAAGGGTTGCTATCTAAATTTTTTCTATTCAGAATTTTTTTTTTTTGTCACGGCTTTTGAATGTGTTAATTTACATTTCAGTCTTAATATTTCTATATGAATGGCCATATTTTAACTTTATATCTAGCCAAAAACCAAACCCATTGCCGTTGAGTCAGTTCTGACTCATAGCGACCCTACAGGACAGTAGAACTACCCCATAGGGTTTCCAAGGAGTGGCTGTGGATTTGAACTGCTGACATTTTAGTTAGCAGCCGAGCTCTTAACCACTGCACCACCAGGGCTCCAGACTTACTTATTACTTATTAGTTACTTATTAATGTCATAATATATTTGCATAATACTTTGATAGAATGCTTTCATATACATAGGCTCACCAGAGCTCTATGAAGCTGGGTGTATTTTGAAGGTGAGGAAACTGAGACTTTGAGCGGTTAGGAAACTTGTCCAAATGTCTAGTGCACTTCTCTAATAATAATACAATGGAAGAGGAGTCTTAGGGTTAAGTTCTGATCCTGCAACCAATTCATTTAATCAGTTTTTATATGTGTCTTACTAGCTGCAAAATGAAGATAATTCTTCCTCCTTTCTGTATTAGCAGGTAAGATATAAAAGCTAGTTATATTCTTAGATGATAGCAATATTATTTTTTTTTATTCTAGAAATGAGCACAGAAGCAGAACAACAACTTCTCCATCATGCCAGAAATGGCAACACTGAAGAAGTGAGACGTATACTAGAAACCGTGGAGAAGAATGATGTAATTGCTGACCTTAATTGCAAAGGTAACCTTTGAGTAAATTTTTTAACTTTGTCTTACTAGCCTGTATCACTTATCATTTATTTATTTAATGCTTATCTTTCTGATCTTTTGTGCAATAAATGACTCTCTCTTATTCTAGGAAGAATCTCCCCAAGAGTGGCGAAATGTCTGTCTTAGTCCCTTTGAAGTCAGAGAAATTGAGATCTATTCTTATAATTGTCATGGGTCCTGAAAAGTATGACGGTTACCCTGAGCCCACAAGTGCTTTGTGTGACAATATTTTTTCTTGCAGACACTGCAGTTAAACCAGCAGGTTTGAGTGCTTACTGTATGCCCAGCTTCGTGTAAGGTGCTGCAGAGACAATGATTAAATATACCAAAAATCGACCCAGATTATAGTTTCTGGACAACTCAGATCATAATTTCTTCCCTGCTGCAAAAGGATGATACTCCTTTAAAAAAAAAAAAAAAGGGATAACTCCTTTCCCGGAGATGGCTAGGCCATGATGCTCTAGGGTAGGAGAATGAGGCGCAGAAATAAAATACCCACCTGAAACCTGCCTTTTCTGAACAGAGAGATTTGGGGAGAGAGGAAAAGACAGAAGATGAGACAAGATCCCTGTCTTCACTGAGATTAGCTGATTGATAGATTAGTCTTTAGCCTAGTCTACATTACAAAGTATGCACCAGGACATGCAGGTGCAGGTTGTCATGGGACCACATAGGAGATAGATTTAACTGCAAGTTGAAAGATTAGGATGAGCTTCTTGTGGGAAATGATCCTAAGGTGATATGTGAAGAGGATGTGGGAGCTAACCAGGTGAGGATAGAGAGGAAAAGGCTTCAAGGCAGAAAAAATAGCTTGTGCCCAGGACCTGAGATGAGAAGCCACATAGAAGGAAGGACCTGAGGCTGGAGTGGGATGAAGAGGAGTAAGGGATAATGCTAGGTGGGACGGAGCAGCCGAGTCATCACATGCCTTGTGTAGCTGAGTTGCAAATATATCACATTCAGATATGCAGAGAAAGATGATTTATCCTTGAAACGGCTCTGATATTTCAACAAGCACCTTCCCACTCTGAGAGTGTGGGCAACTAAACATTAGTCTTCACGTTCCGCAGTCTCTGTAGCCTTTTTGATAAATGTTTGCTCTTCCAGAACCTTTCCCTTCCCTCCTCTCTCCACTAAGATGGCATTTAAAGGTGATAGTGGGCCTTGCTATGTGTTTGCAGTGGGAGACCAGGGTGCTCCAATCCCTGAGGGAGCCTTTGTTTGTAGCTGAGGTAAAACTCAGGGTCGGGTCTCTCAGTTTGTCACACAATACAGGTGGTGCTCCTTGCGTGTCTCAACAGACTCACCTTGGCTCTCGCTGGCTTTGTGTCACCCTGAGCCTCTGTTACACCTCTACCTGGCACCTGGCCTAAGCCTGCTGATTCAACTCAGCTGTGCTCCTGGTCCTCTCTTGGGAGGGTGGTGTCTGGGAACTTGGTGACATGTGAGAGCTAAGAGGGAAGTCAGCCAACGTTTGACCTTCCAACGTCCACACTACAGAATTTGCTTTGACTGGCTGCCTTGCAGATGGGGGCTTGGACATCTTTTCCTAGCATCCCAGATGTGACTTACCCATTCCCAGTGTTCGCGCAGTTTCTCTCACTTTCTGGACATAAGATCTAGAACCACATGTCTCGTCTTCTGTCTTTTTCTCTCTCCCCAAATCTCTCTGTTGCAGAAAGGGCAGACTTCAGATGGCTATGTTATTTCTATGTCACATTCTCCTCCTGTCCTAGAGCAGCATCGCCATGGCCTAGCCATCTCTGGGGAAGGAGTATCACTTTTTTTTTTTTTTTTTAAGGAGTATCATTTCTTTGCAAGAGGGAAGAAACTATGATCTGAGTTGTCCAGAAACTATAATCAACTGAGTTGATTCTTGGTATACTAAAGGAATCTAAAAAAAATCCTTCCTATATTTGGACAAAGACTTGCTCTTAATTTTTACCTCAGACTTCCATTTTGAATGTCAAAAAAATTCCTACCTCAGTAATCCTCAGTGACCCTTTTCTATCCATCCACACCCATAGTTGCTTCAGGCTAATTAATAATTAGCACAAAGTCATCTACTTGGAAATGCAAAACTGAGAAACCTGTAAGTCTGACTTTGTCTTTAGGGCAAGTTGAAAGGTTTATGTGGAGAAATGCCATAATCAGATGTTTGTGCTGCTTACTATATAGAAGTGAATGGGACGGGGTGTCCAAATCCTGAGAATCTGGAAAATTGTAAAAAGTATTATAATTCCCCTGAAGAGTTAGAGCTTAACAATTAATATAGAGATGTTACTGGTTTGAAGGAATCTGTCAAGTTGAAAACAAGAGAAGAAAACGCTGGCATGCAGAGTTGAAGGGTAAGGTCAACATTTCCAAGACGGGCTTACAGGAGGATCTAATCAGTCAGTTTTGCTTGTAGCTATTGCCATGTTAAGTGTGTGTTCATGGTCCTGTGCGTTGTTAATGGCGAGTCATTCTTGCAAATAAAATAAATATTAATATGTTTATATGTATAATATACTTTATATAAATCCCGTGAGTGATATTTCAAGAAATAACAAGTTTCGGAAGCAAAATAAGTACTCATATTGGCAATTTCAACATACGATTCTGTGTAGTACTGCCACTTTGCTAGGAGGTGTGTCTTAGTTTCCTAGGGCTGTCCTAACAAAGATACCGCAGGTGAGTGGCTTTAAGGAACAGAAATTTATTTTCTCACAGTTTTGGAAGCTAGAAGTCCACATCAGGTCATCCACTCTAGGGGAGGGTCCCTCCTTATTGGAAGTCCGGGACATTCCTTGGAATTCCTTGGTTTGTAGAGGGTTCCTCACATAATCTCTTTCCCCTCTGTGTGTGTCTCCCTGTCAGTTTTCCCTTTTTATGAGACACGACTCACAAGGGGTTAGATTTAGGACTCACCCTACTCTAGTATAATCTCCTTTAACTTAACTGATAACAGAAGAAAAACCCTGTTTTCAAACAAGGTCACGTTCGCAGGTACAAGGGTTAGGAACTTAACTATTTTTCATGGGACACGATTCACTCCATAACAAGGTCTGGATGTTAAGTTATTTGGATATTACCCGATAATTCCCACTGGTGTTTTCTAGTGTTTTAATATTCTGTATAGACTACAGTTATTTGTGAATACTCCTAAGCTTAATCTTTCTTGTTCATTAAACTCGCTTTTTAAAAAGATATCCATGATAAGTAGTAAAGAGTATGAAGAATGTTTGAAGTATTTTAAGAATAATTTAGGATTTTGGAAATTCCAATTTTTTGCTGCTGAATTTCATTTGGAAATACTGGATGTGAGGAGGCCAGTTCGGAAGCTGTTATACTTACTTAGAGGAGACAGTTATGGGTGAGAAAGGGGTAGAAGCAGTGGGAATGGAGAAAAGTAGATTTAATTAATATTTAGATGGTAGAATCAGTAGGACTGTGAGTGCGGGAGTGAAAAGGAAGAAGCAGGCCAGGGTGATGCTGGTATTTGGCTTGAGAAATGAGGTGCATAATGGGGCAATTAATTGTGAAAGTAAATGGGGGGACAAGTTGTGAGTGTGAGTGTGTGTATGTAGGATGAAAGATTGAATTTGCTTTGTACATGAGGTACCTTGGTGACATCCAAAGGGAGGTTTCTAGTAGAGAGTTGGAAAATGGGAATGTCGAGTTTGAAATCAACAGCATGTAAACAATTAAAACAATGGGAGATATCAATAATGAAGAACCAGGGAGCTTTCAAAGGATACTGAGAAGTGCCAGAGAAGGAAGAGGAAACCCTAGAGTGCAGTGCTGTGGAAGCCAGAGAGGAATGTGGGCCATATTGTCTTATGCTATACAGTGAGGCAGTGAGGTGGCAGCTGAATAGTACCCCTGGGATTTGGTGACATCATAACCAAAATAAAAACAGAACCCATTGCTATCAAGTCGATTCCAACGCATAGCGACCCTGTAGGACAGAGTAGAACTGCCCCATAGGGTTTCCAAGGAGTGGCTGGTGGATTTGAACTGCTAACCTTTTGGTTAGCAGCAGAACTCTAAATCACTGTGCCACCAGGGCTCTGGAACCATGCATAGTTCTCCCTTATTCATGCATAGCGCTCCCTTTATCATTGAGGGTGATTTGTAAGGGCCATTCAAATATTGAAGAAATAATAGCCAAATAGGTGAATAAATGGCATAGACTGATAAAATTTGAGGACAGTTTTAATGATATAAACCTGTTGCCATAGAACTGCCTCATAGGGTTTCCAAGGAGCAGCTGGTAGATTCAAACTGCTGACCTTTTGGTTAGCAGCCAAGGTCTTAACCAGTGTGCCACCAGGGCGCCTTTGATGACATGGTGGAAAATAAACCTAGTCTGCAGGGCCGGGTAGTTAATAGGAGGGAATGAGATGGAAATAGCAAATGAAGACAAATGGGAAGGGAGAGTGAGGAGAACAATAGCTGGGCATGGGATCAAGGGAGAGACGTTTTCGTTTGTGTGTTTGTTTTTGCTTGTTAGATGCTAGAGACCTGAGTGTTTACTTGCTCAGTATCAGCAACTAACAAGGGAGTGGTTCCAGATACTGGGGATGAAGGAGTCCTTGAGAAGGCAGGCAGGAATGGGATCTAGGATCCGGGGAGAGTGACTAGTCTTAGGTATCAGGAGGAAAGGATGAAAGAATGCATATAGATGTAGGTAGGGTGGTGAAATTGTGTCAGAAGCCAAGAAAATTCTCATATGAAAACTTCTGTTTTCTCTGTGAAGCTAAGAGATGAGGTCATTTGCTAAGAACTGGGTGAGGTGTCTGGCTGAGAGGCTTGTGGAGAATAGAAAAGCATTGGAATATCTGTTGTGGAATATAGCAGAGACACCTAATGTGGGCCTTATCCAAAAGATTGCCAGGCAGTATTGAGGACCTAATTCAAGTACGGGTTCCTGAATTTAGGGTACCACAAATCTATAGATTGTCTTATTTTTCTTTACCATTATTTAGCAACCTGAGTACGGCTCTGGAAACATTGAGCTAGTGTGTTTCTCCAGGCTTTGGGGTTTTGCTAGGGTGCCATGACAGAGATAGTGAAGTAAAGATATTGAGGATATTGGTGAAGAAATGGAAGTGAGGGATCAAGTAATATAAGCTGAATTTATTGAAGGAAGTGAAGATGGAGGAGTGTTTATACATATGAAAAGTAGGAAGGGCCGATTAAGTTGAAGAACAGGTATGGGGTATACAGCGCACACCTGTGTGAACAAGCTTGGAAGTTGGGAGTTTGTGGGTGCAGTTGGGCTTTCTATATTCATGATTTCAGTGACAATGATGAGATCCAGGCTCTGGCTCTGGAACTTGGTACCTGACATGGAGCAGAGGCAAAATGTGTAGGGAATTACGGAAGCCAAGAAACCGAAAGACTGGGTGCTGAGTAGGTGGTGGACTTCCCTACGATGGTGACAAGATATGCAATGGAGAGAAAGACTGCATTGCTCAATGTTATTTGGTGAGGGGAGAGCCCCTGGGAGGCTGACAGATGGCAGCCGAGAAGGAGTTTGAGGGAGTTATGGTTTAATGTCAGGAGTCACAAAGGAGGAGAAGTTGTAGCATGAGTGGAGTTGTTGGGTGTCATCGAATTGATTCCAATTCATAGCGATCCCATGTGACAGAGTAGAACTGCCCCATAGGACTTTCATGGCTGTAGTCTTTACAGATTCAAACCGCCAGCCTTTTGGTTAGCAGCTGAGTACTTAACTGTTGTGCCACCAGGGCTTCTTATGAGTGGATTAGTAACTGATTAAAGACAGCAGCAGGTTCACACTCCTTATGTTCTTTGAGGTATATCGGGTGTGTGGAAATGTGGGCTTCCACCTGAGGACTGACAGGGAATTATCATCAGGAAGACATAAGTTTCAGTTAAGAATAGAAGGTGAAAGAAATGTTCAAGACAGAAGACTGAGGTTCTAGGATTTATTAACTGTGGAATCAGGGGCTCCAGAGGGCAGAGTAGAAATATTTGAGAGGAGACAGATGTGGGAGTTTGGTTAATTGGCAAACTCTCAGATGTCGTGGCAGTGGGAGTCTCTCGGAGTTGTTACAGGCCTGTTCTGGGTATACTGAGGTTGGTGACTAGGGTTTCTGTTGATTCCAGACCTGACATCCTAGAGCTGAGGGCCGCGTATAATCTGAGAGAGCTACTGTCATTCATGCTAGTGGGTAAACCACGTGCCCCTCCTGAGAAGCAGCCCTGGGTGGCCGCGAGAGTGGTGGCCTTTGGGAATTTGAGAGGTTGTGTTTTCTCAAGACAGATTTGGAATTTTGGTAGATTTTTTGGAGCTATCTCAGCTCTAAGCTGTAAGACCCTGTATCATTTTCGCAGAATTGAATTATATAGTTTCAGTTTTTGCAACACTCAATTTTTTTTATACCTCTCCTTAGCTCTGGTGCTAGAATCTAACATTTCATTGCTTTTACCTTTGGTTCTTGTCACCTAATTGAACTCTCTACCACTCTAGTAACCCAGTATCCTCATTAACTGAGATTTTATCTGAAGTCAAAGACTCCATTTTCAGTCACTGTCTGTAGAGCTAACAGCTCTCCAAATGCTTCGGGAAATGTTCCTTACCAATTTTCCATTCCCATCCACCCTCCTTACATGGCACAGGTTTTCAGAGAGAGTTGCTCTTCATGAAATACTATGCGAAGAGAATATCTTTGCTCGATGACTCCAAGATGGTTTGAGACTTAGAACCTTAGAGCTAGAGCCAGCAGTTCACTAGAGATCATCTAGTTCAAATATAACCCCCTAGTATCTTCCTCCACCCTTTCAGAGAAGAGGAAATTGAGTTAGAAACAGTGGCACCAAGAATCTAAGTCTTCTGAGTTGCATTCGTTACTTTTATTACACTTTTCATTATATCATAATGTCTCTCACTCATTTAAAGCAATGTTAATGGGAGCCATTCGCCAAGGTATTAAAGTAGCTTGTTAGGGAGAAATTAATTTTGTTGTAATATTCCCTAAATAACGCCTAGCAATTCCTAATCTTTTTCCGTTTTTAGGAAGAAGTAAGTCTAATTTTGGCTGGACACCTCTTCATCTGGCATGCTATTTTGGGCATAGACAAGTGGTCCAGGATCTGTTGAAGGTAAATTTATGGTTTTAATTTTTACGTGAATATAATAAATATTGCTGTTATGGAAATTTAGTAGACAAAAGTCTTACAAAAGCCAACTGAGCCATAATGGCTAATTTAAAGCGATAATGCACCACTAAAGACAGTTAATTGTTCCTTACTGAATACATGAGTTAGGTTAACCTGATTAAAATTATATTTTTTCAATCTTTTAACATTATTGGCTTTTTCCCCCCTACTTTTTAAAAATTGTGGAAGACTATACATAGCAAAACATTTGCCAATTCAGTTACATTATTGGGTTTTTAAAATTGCAAAATGAACATATTAAAGAAGATACTATTTTCAGTTTTGTGAGCATAGCAGTTAAAAAATAACCAGTAAACATCATAAATTATCTTTAAAAAGTCAGACTCTCTTAAGGAGCACCGTGTAATTTAAAATCTTATGTTCAATTCTCTGATGAATAATTTTTCACATGTTGGTATTTCTGAAATTGGGTTACATCTTACAGTTGATCTATACATTTAAATGGTAGTATCATTTTTTTCCCCTGAAAATTTACTGAATTGATGGTGGAGGAAATGTGGTATTTCATTCAGAGACAGTTTTCGTTTTTTCAGTATGAGTGCTTCTAAAGTAGAATGAAGCTGTATAATTTTAAAAGAAAAGTCTCTTCCATTTTTCTACCTTGCAGGTAGATTTTTACCTTTCAGGAAGCTTACTATTTATTTACTTTTACTATGAGTTGAATTTATTTTTTATAGTGACAGCCAGTCACAATTAGCTACTATTTTAATTTTTGAGGTATTTAATATATTTTTAAGGCATTATTTTCACCTTTGTGAATTTCTTGATATGTGGAAAATATTTTTTAAAAAAGTTTTTATGTTTACTAGGCGGGTGCAGAAGTAAATGTGTTAAATGACATGGGAGATACGCCACTTCACCGAGCTGCCTTCACAGGACGAAAGGTGAAAAACATTCCATGTTTAATGTTTTGCAAGTGAAATATTGGGAAAAGCAGTCACAGATGTTTTCTGTTATAACTAGCAGAACAGCAACTGGAAAAAGTCACCAAAAAAAAAAAGTATATATACATGTATGTATGTATATATATATATACATACATATACATATGCTAACACTTTTGGTCAAAAGGCCACAAGATCTTAGAGGTCACATAGACGTCCACTCTGTAGCATCCCTGATAGATCATTCAGTGTCTGCTTGTATACCTCCAGGGATGGGGAACTGATTATTCCTGTTTTTTAAAGTAGCATCATTGAGGTATAATTTACACTTCATAAAGTTCATCCACTATGAGGGTACGGAAACCCTGATGGCACAGTGGTTAAGAGCTCGGCTGCTAACCAAAAGGTCAGCAGTTCACATCCACCAGGCGCCCCTTGGAAACCCTATGGGGCAGTTCTACTCTGTCTTATAGGGTCGCTATGAGTTGGAATTAACTCGATGGCAGTGGGTTTGGTTTTATTATTTTTTATGAGGGTACGTTTCAGTGATTTTTAGCACATTTACACAGTTGTACAACTATCACCACAGTCCAGTTTTAGAACATTTCCATCACCCCAAAACTTTCCCTTGTGCCTGTCTGCATTAGTTCCCTGCTTCTATCCCAACCCGCATGCTACCACTGATTTGCTTTCTGTCTCTAGATATTCAGCTTTTCTAGAAATTTCTTATAACGAATCATACAGGCTTTCCTGTTTAGATTCTTTAACATAGCGTAGTGTTGCTGAGGTTCATTCGTGTTGACTCGTGTCTCAGTGGTCGGTTTCTTTTTATGACTAAACGATATTGTATGCATAGACCACATTTTATTTATCTGTTCACAGTGGATGAACATTTGGATTTTTCCAGTTCTGGGCTATTATGAATAATGCTGCTATGAATATTCATGTACAAGTGTTTTTATTTCTCTTGGAGAGATTCCTAGGGGTGGAGTTGGTAGGTTACATGGTAAATTTTTGCTCAACTTTTTAATAAACTGCATATCTGTTTTTTTTATTTTTATTTCTGGCTGTAAAGTATATATAACAAAATTTTTCCCATTTTAACCATTTTATGTTGTCCAATCATCACATTTTCCAAGGTTTTCATCAACCCAAATAGAAACTCATTACCCCTTAAGCAATAACTTCCCATGTCACCGACTCCCATCTCCTTGCAACCACTAATAACCTTTTGTCTATGCATTTACCTATTCAGGATACTTCATGTAAGTGGGATCATACAGTATTTAGTTATTATCAGAAAAATGGAAAATAACAAGAGTTGGTGAGGATGTGGAGAAATTGGAATCCTCATGCACTGCTGGTGGGAATGTAAAATGGTGCGGCTGCTGTGGAAAACAGTTTGGCAATTCCTCAAAAAGTTAAACATAAAATTTCCATATAACCCAAGAATTCTACTCCTAGGTATATACCCAAAAGACTTGAAAGCAGAAACTCAAACAGGTGCTTGTACATCAGTGTTCATTGCGGCATAATTCACAATAGCCAAAAGGTGGAAGCAACTCAAGTGTCTGTCAACAGATATATGAATAAGCAGAATGTAGTATATACGTGCAGTGGCGTATAACTCAGCATTAAAGAGGAACGAAGTTCTGACACATGGATGAACCGTGACAACACTATGCTAAGTGAAATAAGTCAGACACAAAAGGACAAGTAGGATTTTTCTTTTTTAAATCACTATGAAATGTCTTTCTTTGCGTTTGGTATTTTTTTCTTAAAGTTTATTTTGTTTTGAATTAATATACCAATCTAGCTCTCTTCTGGATACTGGATACATTGTATATCATTTTCCCTCTTCCTTTCTACCTGTTTGTCTTCAGATCTAATGTGTGTCTCTTATAGACAGCATTCAATCTTTTTTTTTCTCATTATTGTAGCGAATATATAGGTAACAAAACATTTGCCATTTCTGTAGTCCTCACATGGAAGGTTCAGTTGCTTTAATTATGTTCGTTGTGTTGTTCAACCATTACCACTCTCCCTTTGCAGATTTTTCCATCACCATTAACAGAAGCTCTGTGTCCACTAAGCACTGAGCCTCCCTTCTGCCCTCCCTCCTACCTGCCCCTGGTAACCACTAATAAACTTCGATCTCTATACACTTGCCTATTCTCGATATTTCATATAGGAGGGATCATACAATATTTGCACTTTTGTGACCGACTTATTTTACTTAGGATAATGTTTCCAAGTTTCATCCACATTGTAGCATGTATCAGGACTTCATTTCTTTTTAGGGCCGAGTAATATTCCAGTGTATGTATTATGTATATTCATACAATGGATTATCATTCACTTTTGTTTATTCATTCATCTGTTGATAGCATTCAGTCTTGTGTTTTTATCTAGTCTGATAATCCCAGCCTTTGATTAAGTGTTTGATCTATTCACATTTAATTTAATAATTAATAAGTTGGATTTACATCTTCCATTTTGCCATTTGTCTTCTATACGTTTCAGGTTTTCTATTTCTTTGTTCCTCTTTTACTACTTTCTTATTTCCTACACAAATTTTTTTTGTGTATTATTTTAATTCCTCTGAATTTTAAACTTTCTGAACATATTTATAATAGTTGCTTTGTACTGTTTGTCTGCTAAATCCAACATACGGGCCCACGGAAAGTCAGTTCTTATTAACTGCTGTTTTTCCTGACTGTGGGTTACACTTTCCTGCCTTTTTTTTTTCATGTCTCATACGTTTTCATTGAAAATGGCTATTTTCTATAATATATTTTGGCAACTCTGAGTTGTATTTCCTCCTGGGGTTACTATTATTTTTTAACTTACCTGGACTTAACCTGTAGAATCTGGAATGTTTGGCCTGCTGATATATATATATTTTTAATTATTTTGATTTTTTAAGTGTGGTTTCCTAGGGTTCACCCCTGCATCTGCATAGCTTAGTGGTTAGCCAGTGTTTGTGCAGAGGTTATACTTAAATACTCAATCCCATAAGGCTTATGTCCTCCTTCTGTGGATTTGGGCATAGGTTGAAGAAGAACACTCTCAAAGTCCAGGCATTTCTCAAGCTGGCCTCTGCTTACACTTCCTGTAGGCCTTCTCATGTTTCCTCTGCACGTATGTGGAGTTTTCCAGTCAGCCAGAGACGTATGGAGAGCTTGCATAGTTCTATCACTCTTTTATTTCCAGGGTCTCCTTGTTAAATTTCAGGCTGTGTTGCCATTTGCCTTATATGGCGGACAGAATAATGTTCCTCCAAAGATGTCCGTGTCCTAATTCCTGGAATGTGTGAATACATAGGCAACATGGCGGAGGGTAGTTACAGTTGCTAATCAGCTGACTTCAAGATAGGGAAATTATTTTGGATTATGGCAGTGGGCCCAGTGTAATCACAAGAGGGAGATAGAAGGTTCAGAATCAGAGGGAGATGTGCCTATGAAAAAGTGATTAGAGAGATGCAGCGTTTCTGGCTGGGAAGGTGAAAGAAAGGGGTCACAAGCCAAGAAATATGGGTGGACTCTAGAAGCTAGAAAAGATAAGAAACAAATTCTCCCCTAGATCCTCTAGAAGGAACACAGCCCTGCCAATACCTTGATTTTAGCCCAGTGAGAGCCATTTTGCGTTGCTGAAATACAGAACTACAGGATAAATTTGTATTAAGTCACCAAGTTTGTGGTAATTTGTCATGTGACCAATAGAAAACTAATACACCCTAACAGGAAAAGCTGTTACTAGACCTCTAGGTTTTTCTGTTTGTTTCCTATGGAATTTGCTACTTTTACTGATGATACCTCTTGCCTTGGGTTTTTGCCATTTGCTCAAAATCAAATTAATTCCCTCTGGCAGCAAAACTGCTGGTTTTCACTGCCAGCCCTGACCTGGTAGAACTTCTCAGGGAACAAGGGGAAAGTTGGTGGTGGTGGGAACATCCTGTGCCTAGAAGGCTGAAGACTCTTGATATTCTTACCTGAAGTTCTAGCAGTTCCTTTTGAACAAATGCCTCTAATTTGTTGTCTTCAGTGGATATCCAGCACTGTGAAATGGTTAGTTTTGACAATTTTATCCAGTTTTATACTTGTTCTTTAGAATGACGATTCTCTGACCTTTTTTTTTTTGTTTAAAAAATAATATTTTATTGAGTTTTTGGTGAAAGTTTACAAAGCAAGTTAGGTTCCCATTTGACAATTTCTGCACAAATTGTTCAGCGACATTAGTTACATTTATCACAATGCGTCAGCATTGTCTTTAATTGTGTTCTCTTTGTTCCATTTCCAGTACTCTAGTTTCCCTGTCCCCTCATCTTCTCATCTTTGCTTTTTAAGTAGATTTTGACCTTTTGGTTTCATACTGATGGTTTTTTATGTACAGCACCAATGTTACAGGTAATATCCTTTATTTTGTGTGCCACTCTGCCATTTTGCTAAAAGGTGATCTGAGGGGATAGGCTCGGTTCTAGGTTTAAAGAGTGTCTCAGGGCCATAGTCTCAGGGAATCCTCTGTTCTCTACTGTTCCAGTTTTTCTGGCTTTTTTTTTTTTTTATTTAAGAATTTGATTTCTGCTCCATATTTTTCTCACATTTTATCCGGGACCATCTATTGTGTCCCAAGTCACAGCAGTCAGTTGTGGTAGCCAGGCACCACCTAGTTCTTCCGGTCTCAGGGTAGATAAGGTTGTGGCTCGTGTAGACTTGTTTCTTCTCTGAGCTTTTGGTTACCTTCTTACTGTTTTTGCTCCTGGCGAGTAGAGACCCATAGTATGTCTTAAGTGACCACTCACAAGCTTTTAAGATCCCAGATGCTACTAACTAGGATGCAGATCATGATTTTTGTGAATGATGTGTTACGCCAGTTGACTTAATTGTCCCATGAGACTATGGTCCTAAGCTTTCAAACCGAGAAAACCAATTTTGAAAGGTATTTGGTGATGTGTGTGGAGTTATCCGTATTTGTGTCTTCAGTGAATGTATGTGCCTGGACCCACGTATTTGTATTTACATTTACCTATAGAAACTTTGAGCCCTGGTTACGCAGTGGTTAAAGCACTCGGCTGCCAATTGAAGGTCAGTGGTTTGAAACCACCAGCGACTTCATGGGAGAAAGATGTGGCAGTCTGCTTCTGCAAAGATTTACAGCTTTGGAAACCTTATGAGGTCGGGTGAGTCGGAATCGACTCAACGGTAGTTGGGGATGGATACTTCTGTCTGTTCTCACCTATGTAAACACCTCTACCAACCTATACACCAATATGCCTATACCCATCCATACGTGCTCAAACACTCGTTTTTACTTTGCTTGTGCTGTGCTCACTGCATCCACATCCAGTGCTACTTTTCCCATCACCAAAAAAACAAGTCTCTATGATCTAAAGCATACTTTTCCCTCCCCCATCCTCTCCCTGGTAACCACCAATGAACATTGGTCTCTCTATGTATATCTGTTCTTCTTATAAAATCATACAATATTTGTCCTTATATGCTTGACTTATTTCACTTAACATTATGCCCTCTAGGAGCATCTATGTTATGAAATGTTTTGCGGACTCATTATTGTTCTTTATGTATAGTATTCCATTGTATGTATGCACCACAGTTTGCTTATCCATTCATCTGCTGATGGGCACTTTGGTTGTTTCCATTTATTTGCTGTTCTGAATAAAGCATCAGTGAACATAGGTATGCATATGCTTGTTCGTGTTACTATTTTTTAGGTCTCTAGGGTATATGCAGAGCTCTGGTGGCTCAGTAGTTAAGAGCTCGCCTGTTAACCGAAAGTTCAGCGGTTCCAGTCCACCAGCCACTCCTTGAAAACCCTATGGGGCAGTTCTACTCTGTCTTACAGGGTCACTGTGAGTCTGAATCGACTCAACAGCAATGAGTTTGGTGTTTTGTTTTTTTTTAGGGTATATACCTAGTAGTGGGATTGCTGGATCATAGGGTAGTTCTATTTTTTAGTTTTTTGAGAAAGCGCCATATCATTTTCCTTAGTACTTGTACCATTTTACAGTCCCACTAGCAAAGGATAAGGGTTCTAGTCTCCCCACATCCTTGCCAACATTTGTTGTTATCTTTTTTTTTTTTTAAATTAGTGCCGTTTTAGCCGGAGTAAGATGATATCTCATAGTAGTTTTGATTTGCATCTCTCTAATGGCTAATGATTCAAAATCAACTCAATGGCAACGAGTTTGGTTTGGTTTTTGGAATGGCTAATGATTATGAACATCTTTTCATATGTTTGTTGGCTGCTTGGATGTCCTCTTTGGTGAAGGTTCTGTTCATGTCCTTTGCCCATTTTGTGATTGGGTTGTTTGTCTTTTTGTTGTTGAGTTCTTGCAGTTTCTATAGATTTTAGAGATTAGACCCTTATCAGATAAGTTATTTCTGAAGACGTTTTTTCCCAGTCTGTAGGTTGTCTGTTTAATCTTTTGATGAGCATAAATTTTTAATTTTTATGAGGTCCTATCTATTTTGTCTTGTTCTATTCATGCATTTGTTATCATGTTTGTTATCCTGTTTTTATAAAAGATTAGGTCCCATAGTTTTCTCCCAGGAATTTTGTGGTTTTAGGTTTAACACTTAGATCTTTGATCCATTTTGAGTTAGTTTTTGTGTATGGTGTGAGGTGTGGGTCCTGTTTCATTTTTCTGCAGGTAGATATCCAGTTTTGCCAGCACCATTTATTAAAGAAACTATTTCTGCCCCACTGAATGGACTTTGACCCCTTGTTGAAAATCAGTTGTCTGTAGTTGGCTAGGTTTAATTCTGAGTTCTCAATTCTATTCCACTGGTCTGTACATCTGGTGTTGAACCAATACCAGGCTGTTTTGATTACAGTGGCTGTATAGTATGTTTTGATAGCAGGGAGTATGAGGCCTCCTACTTTGTTCTTTTTCTTCAGTATTGCTTTGGCTATTCGGGGTTTCTTTCCTTTCCATATGAATTTGGTCATTAGTTTTTCCATTTCTGTAAAGAACATTGTTGGGATTTGTGTCAGGATTGCATTATATCTATAGATTGCTTTAGATAGAATTGCCATTTTCACTGTATTAAGTCTTCCAATCCATGAGCGTGGGATGTATTTACATTTTGGTAGATCTCTTGTAGTCTCTTTGAGTAGTGTTTTATAATTTTCATTGTGTAAATTTTATATATTGTATCCCAGGTTAGGTTAACTCCTAGGTATTTTATCAATTTGGAGGCTATTGTAAATGGTATTGTTTTCTTGATTTCTTTCGGAGTAATCTTTGTGAGTGTAGAAGAACTCAACTGACTTTTGTGTGTTGGTCTTGTACCCTGCAACTTTGATAAATTCTTCTGTTAGTTTCAGCAGTTTTCACGTGGAAACTTTAGGGTCTTCTATGTATAGGATCATGTGATCTGCAAGTAGAGATAGTTTTACTTCTTCCTTTCCAAATTGGATACCTTTCTTGTCTTCTTGCTCTGGCTAGGACTTCTGGTACAATGTTGAGTAAGAGTGGTGATAATGGGCATTGTCTCATTCCTGTTCTCAGAGGGAAGGCTCTCAGCCTTTCTCTGTTGAGTATAATGTTGGCTGTTGGTTTTGCATATAAGCCCTTAATTATGTTGGGAAATTTCCCTTCTGTTCCTATCTTTCTGAGAGTTTTTATCAGGAAAAGAAAGTATACTTGCGGTTGGGTGCAGTGTTTGGTATATGTCTGTGAGATCAAGTTGGTTGATTGTAGCATTTAGCTCTTCCGTGTCTTCGTTGAGCGTCTTTCTGGATGTTCTGTCCTTCACCAAAAGTGGCGTGTTGAAGTTTCTACTACTATTGTGGAGCTATCTATCTCTCTTTTCAGAGCTGTTAGAGTTTGTATTACGTATTTTGGAGCCCTGTTGTTGGGTGCGTAAATATTTATTATAGTTATGTCCTCCTGCTGTATTGACCTTTTAATCATTATATAGTACCTTTCCTTATCCTTTGTGGTGGATTTTACTTTAAAGTCTGTTTTGTCAGAGATTAATATTGCCACTCCTGCTCTTTTTTGAGTGTTGTTTG
>NW_004444135.1:4046417-4069208 GCF_000243295.1 Trichechus manatus latirostris | reverse complement strand
AGTTTCTTCATTCTTTTTAATTCTTTTATCTGATTCTTCCTCAAATAAGTTGGCATCAAGTGCTTTATCTTCAGTGTCACTAATTCTAACTTCTACTGCCTCAATTCTGCTCCTGTGACTTTCTATTGAGTTGTCTAATTCTGAAATTTTATTGTTAATCCTCTGGATTTCTGATTGCTGTGATTGCTATGGATTCTTGCAGCCTGTTAAATTTGTCATTATGTTCTTGAATAACTTCTGTAAGTTCCGCTACTACTTTGTGTGTTCCTTGGCTGTCTGCATTTTGTTAAATTTCCTTTCTAATTTCTAGAAGAGTTCTGTATGTTAATCTTTTGTATTCTGCCTCTAGTAATTCCAAGAAATTCTCTTCCTCCAGAGAATTTACTGATTCTTTATTTTGGGAGCTTGCTGAAGCCATCATGGACTGCTTCTTTATGTGATTTGATATTGACTGTTATTTCCAAGCCATCAATAAGTTATAATTTTATTTTATATTTGTTTAGTAAGTCCTAGCTTCTAGTTCTGTTTTGTTTTGATATGCCCCAATAGGCTACTCATGTGTGCTAGTTTGATTATTGGCATCTTTGAAGCTCTAACGTCCTGTAACCAGGTAGGTAGTTATGTAACTGAGTATGTGCACACAGGAGCCCGTTAAATTTTCCTGTACGGGTTCAGCTCAGGTATCCAGGCAGCCGGTCACCAAGTGTGCGGTGCAACCTCTCACCTACAGTTTAGAGAGGGATGGGTGATTGGTGTAGGCACTGGTATCTGGCTGTGGTAGGGGATCACACGCTGAGCCAGGCAGGGGGCTGACGGCTGCCCCTGAGAGTCTGAAAGGAAAGCATGTCCCTATTCCCTAGGGCGAGTAGGTAGGTGAGTTTTACAGCTGGACTGTGAGCACCCCACTCTGTTGGCTGTAAAGACTCGAGGGCACCACTTTTTCTTGGACTCCTGTAGCAGGTGACTAGGTGGCTTAGGTGACACCACCAGTCCTCAAGCCCCTCTTGTGGATTGGTAAAGCTGCCTACTTAAGGGGTGGGTCTGTTTCAAGGGTCACACATCTGCCACTTCACAGCTAAAACAGTTGAAGTTAAACTTCAGGTATTTGCCCTGTTGTACTGTGGTAGTGAGGGCTAACGCTGTTGAGATGAGTCCCCATAAGTCTATATAGGGGTGTAAAGCACTCAGAATCTTTGGACCCCTTACACCTGTGCCTAGGAAAGGAGCTGTGCTGACCCTGAGTTCCTGGCTTAGGGGAGCCAGTAGCTTATTTGTTCCCTCTCCAAGGCCAGGAGAATGTGTCAGGGCGGCTTCTGGGATCTACTTCCGGCCCAGCGGACTCCCAGTGCAGAGCGAGGAGGGAGGAGGTAAAAGGGAGAGAGGTTTTTCCCAAACAGGCTTTTTTTTTTTTTAAATCCCCACTAAAGGGCACATGCATGTACTTATCTTTAGCTGCTTCGGAGCTGCTTTTCACTGGTTCGGAGTGTCCGAGCAGAATCTCTGCTGCTGGGTCTCTCTTAATGCAGAAACTGCTTCCTGAACATGCGCATAGCTGTTTGCCTGCTTTACTGTGGACCCGGAGCGGCTGTAGAGCTGCAGTCCCGCCACCGCCACTCTGGCACTGCTCGCTTCTTCCGAACCACCTCCCTCTCCCCCCGCAACTCAGTCCAATTCCTCAACTTTGCCTTGTTCAGGGCTCCTGGGTATTCATATACAATCAAGTCACTTATTTTTCCAGGTCTTTGTTGTAAGAAGGATATAAGAAGCCATCTGACTACTCCACCATCTTGGCCCCGCCTCTTCCTGAGAGTTTATCAGGAAAGGGTGTTGAATTTTATTGAATGCCTTTTCTGCATCAATTGATATGATCATATGGTTCTTTTCCTTTGTTTTATTTATGTCGTGGATTATGTTCGTTGATTTTCTAATGCTGAACCACCCTTGTAATCCTGTTAAGAATGTCACTTGATCATGGTGTGTGATTTTTTTGATATGTTACTGAAATCCGCTGGCTAGAAATTTGTTGAAAAATTTTACATCTTTGTTCATAAGGGAAGTTGATCTGTAATTTTGTTGTGTGTGTAATGTCTTCACCTGGTTTAGTTATCAGGGTTATACTGGCTTCATAGAAAGAGTTTGGTAGTATACCTTTCTCTTCTATGTTTTTGAAGAGATTGAGTAGGATTGGTGACAACTCTTCTCTAAATGTTTGGTAAAATTCTCCAGTGTAGCCATCTAGTCCTCGGCTTTTTTTTTGGTTGGCGGTTTTTTGATGATATCTTCAATCCCTTCTTTTGTAATGGGTCTATTTAAATGTTCTACTTCTGTGTTGGTTTGGGTAGAAGTATGTTTCTAGACATTTGTCCATTTCATCTAGGTTTTTAAATTTGTTTGGAGTACAGTTTTTCATAGTAATCAGTTATGATCTTCTTTATCTCTGTTGGATTGGTTGTAATGTCACCAATTTCATGTCTTAGTTTGGTTATTTGCCTCTTTTGTTGGTTTGCTTTTTCCGATCTAGCCAGTGGTTTGTCTATTTTATTGATCTTTTCAAAGAACCAACTTCTGGTTATATTGATTTTATTGTTTTTCTATTTTCTATTTCATTTATTTCTGCCCTGATCTTTATTATTTTCTTTTTTATGGTAACTTTCGGCTTCCTTTTCTCTTCCTTTTTTATTTGTTCAAGTTGTTAGTTTAAGTTATTGATTTTGGATCTTCTTTTTTAATGTAGGCCTTTATCGCTATGAATTTACCTGTAAGTACTGCTTTCGCTGTGTTCCAAAGGTTTTGATATGTTGTGCTTTCATTTTTGTTTGGTTCTAGGAATTTTTATTTCAGTTTTGATTTCTTGTATGACCCAGTAGTTTTTTAGTGATGTATTACTTAGTTGGAGCCCTGGTGATACACTGGTCAAGAGCTCAGTTGCTAACCAAAAGGTCAGTAGTTTGAATCTACCAGCCACTCCTTGGAAACTCTGTGAGGCAGTTCTACTCTGTTCTGTTGGGTCACTGTGAGTCAGAATTGACCCAGCAGCAGTGGGCTTAGTATCTTCTCTTGAGAACCACTGGAGGGCACTCTTAACCTTAGGCGTTTTTCAGTGATGATTCAGGACTTCTGAATGGTTGATCTGTGGAATGCAGTACACCTGCATGGGAGGGTGGGTTTAGCTGGTTGCAGATGCTGATGTAAGCAGTGGGGCTCAGCTTTACTATGGTGAATGTAGGGGGCTCTCTTTCCCTTATGGGCACTCCTGCGCAGGCTTTCCCACAGTGTCCCACTGTGGGCAGGGAGCCAGCTCTTTCCTTCTGTGTTACCTGACAGTCTGAAGTGTTCCCCCCACCTTCCTGCCTGTGCAGTTTCTCATGGTCCTTGTGCCCGTCTGTCTCAGAAATTCAACAACACTCTTTCATTGTACCATGATCTCCCTTTGCCCCCTCACAATTGGCCTGTGCACTCCCTTGGCCAGTTTGCTCCCCCTTAAAAAATTGGGCTTCGGGTTTCTCAGATTAGCTCCCTTCTCGTGTTCCTTGTTTGGAGTGTTGCCTGTCCTGATCCCAAAATGGCTGCAATGAATGAGTGATCCCAGTATTAATGGGTAGGTTCTCTCAGCTTCTGTGCTGTCCCCACTTTTCCTCTCCCCCACTTCTGGACTCACCCGACTCTCTAAACCTCAGCTGCTGTCTGGAGATCTGAGATCTCGGTCTGTACTTGTTTTTATTCATTGTTCAGTAGGTTAGTTGCTTGGGAGAATAAATGGGAGTGGCCCCTCACTTTGCCATCTTGCTTCACCCCCACTTCTCTGAACTTTTAATGCTACTATAGCCAGAAGTTGCTTTCACCCAATTTTTCTGATTTTTTTTTTTCTAATTATTTGAATGATCTGGTAAATTAACTATGACACAAGGGTAATTTTTGCTTATTCTGATTGTGGGCTGTAGTGCAGCATGATCTCTAAAGGTTATTTTATAATCCCATAATTGAAAAATTTATGTGCATTTATCATGAGTTAAATAAGAATGACGTTGTCTTAGGCTGGATTCTCTAGAGAAGCAAAATCAGTAAAGCATATAAATATACGTATATATAGAGAGATTTATATCAAGGAAACAGCTCATGCAATTGTAGAGGCTAGAACGTCCCAAATCCTTGGATCAGGATAGAGGCTTTCTCTGATTCATGCAGCCTCAGGGGCTGGCAAACCCAAGATTGGCAGGTCAGAGAGCGGGGCTCTTGCTCACAGGCTGTGAAGGTCGATGAATCCCAAGATCAGCAGGCAGGACTGCAAAGCCTCTCCTGATTCACATAGCTGCAGGGGCTGGCGAACCCGAGATTGGCAGGTTGGAGAGCAGGGCTCTTGCTCACAGGCTGTGAAGATCGACAAATTCCAGGATCGGCAGGTAAGCTGCTAGCTCAAGTCCCAAGAACTGGAGGTCAGAAGAACAAGAGGCAGCTGCAGTGAGGGCAAAAGCCAGAGCGTCCACTTATATTCCGATGCAGGCTACACACCCAAGGAAACTCCCTTTCAACTGATTGACTACTCGCAGCAGATCCCATCATGGGGGTGATCACGTATAAACACTGAGAATCATGGCCCAGCCAAGCTGACACACAGTCTTAACCATTACAGATTTTTACCTGAATTGTATTGTTTTACTGACTCTGCAAAGGCATTTGACTGTGTGGATTGTAAGAAATTGTGGATAACATTGTGAAGAATGGGAATTCCAGAGCACTTGTGCTCGTATGGAAACTGTACATAGATCAAGAGGAAACTGTTCAAACAGGATAAGGGGATAATGTGTGGTTTAAAATCAGGAAGGGGTGCGTCAGGGTTGTATCCTTTCACCATACTTATTCAATCTGTATGCTGAGCAAATAATCTGAGAAGTTGGACTATATGAAGAATAATGTGGCATGAGGATTGGCAGAAGACTCATTAACAGCCCGTGCTACGCAGGTGACACAACCTTGCTTGCTGAAAGTGAAGAGGACTTGAAGCAATTACTGATGAAGATCAAAGACTACAGCCTTCAGTATGGATTACACCTCAACATAAAGAAAACTCGTCACAACTGGATCAATAAGCAGCATATTAAAGGAAGAAAAGATTGAAGTTGTCAAGGATTTCATTTTACTCGGATCCATGATCAATGCCTATGGAAGCAGCAGTCAAAAAAATCTAATGATGTATTGTACTGGGCAGATCTGTTGCGTAAAGAATCTTTAAAGTGTTAAAAAGCAAAGATGTCACTTTGAGGACTAAGCTGCACGTGACAAGCCATGGTATTTTCACTTGCCTCATATGCATGTGAAAGCTGGACAATGAATAAGGAAGACCGAAGAAGAATTGATGCCTTTGAATTATGGTGTTGACAAAGAGTATTGAATATACCACAGACTACCAGAAGAATGAACAAATTTGTCTTGGAAAAGGTACAGCCACAATGCTCCTTAGAAACAAAGATTGCAAGACTTCACCTCACGTACTTTGGATGTGTTATCAGGAGGGAACAGTTCCTGGAAAAGGACATCATGCCTGGTAAAGTATGGTCAGTGAAAACAAGGAAGACCCTCAACAAGATAGATTGACACAGTGGCTTCAACAATGAGCTCAAACGTAGCACAGATTGTGAGGATGGCACAGGACCGGGCAGTGTTCCATTCTGTTTTACATAGGGTTGCTCTGAGTCGGAACTGACTTGACTGCATCTAACAACAATAAAGAAGAATGAACTTATTACATATTGTTTGATGCTTTTTATTATTCTAGTAACTAGATTTAACTAATCTTTTGTATAAATTGCACCTAACAACAAGAAGAACAGAGTTCTTTGGTAAAAATTAGTATACCAGGATTTTTAAAAGTTATATTTAGCATTTTTTCCTTACTTTATTTTTCAGATGCAGATAGAATTCTGAAGGTTTTACTTCTTTTTGGTCATCAGTTTATGATAGCAATATGGTAAACATAGTACATAACTGGGCTGTGGCACTTACCTTTATTTTGACTGTTACAGTTTTCTAGCAGAATCGAGTATACATTGGAAACGAATGCTTTCTATGTTCCATGTGTCCATGATTATTTATATCTCACGTGGAATATAGAAGATAGGTATAATCCTGGGGTTTCTTAGGGGCACTGGTGGTGCAGTGGTTAAAGCAATTGGCTGCTAACTGAAAGGTCGATGGTTCGAACCCACCAGCCACTCTGTGGGAGAAAGATGTGGCAGTCTGATTCTGTAGAGATTTACAGCCTTAGTAACCCTATGGGGCACTTCTACTCTGTCCTGTAGGGTCACAGTGAGTTGCAATCAACTTGACAGCAGTGTGGGTTGGTTATCTGTCTTGTTCCCTAGGATTCCATTTCTCATGGTTATGTACTAAATGCTTGCTGTGTGTCAGGCATTGTCCAATTGACTTGACATATCATTTCATTTAATGTGAAACAGCAACTTTGAAATATAGATGTAAATATTGACATGTTTTGTAGATTGAGTTCCCCAAGAAGCTGACTGAGGTGGAGATTAGCGGGCATCGTGTTAATTGAGATTGTTGTGGGATCAACTCCTGTGGAAGGGGGGGCGGAGGAAAGAAGCAAGTTTGGGCAGAGAGATAGTCAGGTTGTGATGCAGTCTCCTCCAGGGATGCCCCAGCCGACCCTGTGGGGAGCTCTGACTGCCCTGAGCAGTGGGTGAGAGGGCCAGGCCTTTATTCCCCTGCAGCAGTCAGACACTGAATCACTTATAGCTGATGTGATATAAAGATTCCTACACAGTACCTTTTTTCTATCATGAGTCCCTGAGTGGTACAAACGGTTGACTCACTCCGCTGCTAACCAAAAGGTTGGAAGTTCAAGTCCGCTCTGAGGCACCTCAGAAGAAAGGACCCAGTGATGTACTTTGGAAAAGTCAGCCACTGAAAACCCTGTGGAGCATAGTTCTTCTTTGACACACATGGAGTTGCCATGAGTTGTAATAGACTTAATAGCAACTGGTACTGGTACACAACACTTTTTTCTATCGTAGAAACACTGTAGTAATTTGGAAATGGGCTATGATACAGTAAAGTCTTAGCTTATTAACAGCTAAAAATAATTTCTTTGCTTTTTTAGGAGTTGGTAATGCTTCTCTTGGAATATAATGCTGATACTACTGTTGTTAATGGGAGTGGACAGACAGCAAAAGAAGTCACTTATGACAAAGAAATTAGAAATATGCTTGAAGGTAAATATTATGGATCATAATGTTGTTGTTAGGTGCCATCAAGTCAGTTCTGACTCATAGCGACACTATGTACAACAGAACAAAACACTGCCCAGTCCTGCACCATGCCCACAATTGTTGTTATGCTTGAGCCCATTGTTGCAGCCACTGTGTTAACCCATCCCATTGAGGGTCTTCCTTTTTTTCGCTCACCCTCTACCAAGCATGATGTCCTTCTCCAGGACCTGATCCCTCCTGACAACATGTCCAAGTATGGATCATAATACATAATACAAACATCATTTTCCTGAGTAATAGCTAAGATCCAGAGTATAAGTAAAAACGGCTTCTGAGATGCCACAACAGATGACACCAAGCCTCAGCTCTAAAGATAATATAGTTTTAAGAAGTCATTGGTTAGAAACACAGTTATCTATATGAGCATTTCCTCAAGCCATCATTTACAGCTTTTAAACTATTTTTTTTTCTTGCTATGTTTTAAATGAAAGTTTACAATTCAAATTAGTCTCTTATACAAAAATTTGTACATACATTGTTATATGACCCTAGTTGCTCTCCCTGTACTGTGACAGCATACTCCTCCTTTCCACCACAGGTTTCCCATGTCTATTCAACCAGCTCCTAACCCTGTCTGCCTTCTCATCTCACCTCTGGACAGGAGCTGCCTATTTAGTTTCATGTATCTACTTGTAAACTCTTAATTTACACAGAATTATGGAAAGTTTTGTTACCTATTTTTTCAAATTTTCAATGAAATTAAAAGTAGAAAATTAGAGCCACGAGGGAGTATGGCTCTAGACTGAAGCAGTGAGGTGATGAAGGAATGCAAAAATGCAGGACAGGTAAACTGTAAGGTGTAGAGTTGGGAGTCATGCGAGGCTGGAGAAGGCAGTTCTGGCCAGCTCAGTTATCCTGAGGATAGAGTTAGACATCATGACTACAAAGATTCCTACTAACTCTGAACTCTGATTGGAAAGAAAGATGAAGAGTTCGTTTTTTAGTCATATTCAATTTAAAATTTCCAAGACAAATGATTTTTTGGATTTCGAGTACCGGTAGCCCCCAACTTACCATGGAGTTCCTTTATGACAACTGTATTGTAAATCAGTTCTGACATTGTCAAATACCTCATTTTTTTTTATTATTATTGCGTTTTATTATCAGTATCTTTATAAATCATAACATTGAACATCTGCAAGTGAATATCTGAGAGTAACATCAGCAAATTATGCACTGCAGCCTTATATGTGGTACATATTACTAATGATAAGATGTACAAAAAAAAAAACGTCATAAATGCTGTTCGTCGTAAATCAAATATAGCGTAACTTGGGGACTACCTGTATTTGCTTTAAAATAATGTACTGAGGTATAAAATATATATGGAAAAGTATACATCACTAATGAACAGCTCATCATTTTCACAAATGGAACACCTCCATGTAAGAAGGATCCACTTTGAGAAAGGGAACATTACCAGCCCTCCGGAAGCCGCATCCCCCAAAACAGAATGAACACAGGACGGGGAACGTCTAGGAACATAGTCCAGGAACATGTGCAGCCTTTTCAACTCTAAATCTCTGTCTGTTTTCCTTCATTTATGAGCCTTCCCTAAAGGCTAGAACCAGCATTAAGCATTATTTGATTATTCAGTAAATTTTAATTGACTGAGTATGCATTGTGCTGGACACTGTTACAAATGCCTAGGCTACAAAGAAGAATAAGAACAGGGACCTGCCTTCAAGGATGTATGAGAGGATACATTACAACTCAAGGGATACATGCAATTGTAGAAGTATGTACAACAGGGATGGGGCAGTCCTGTTCTCCAGTAGCCAGAAGGAGGAACCAGTGAAGAGGAAAAGATTGAATGTAGTGAATTCCAGCAAAAGAAGGTGGCGATGAGGGCCTAGGTAGAGGTTTGGCCTTTTTCCTCTGAGGTAGAGTGGGGTCTAGGTATAGAATTAAAATTGCAAAAATATAAGATAATAGTATGTAGTAATGTTAGTTGTTTCTTAAGATTAAATTAGTTCCAGCTATTCCTGTATTCAGTATACTTGTTCCTATAGTTTAAATCGGATAGTGTGTATATTGTCTTAAACAACAATTAGTGCATAGTAGTTACTATTAATAAATGTTCATCTGTTTCCTCAATCCCCTGGCTCCCAGCCTGCTTCTCTTTCTGTGACCTTGACTTTAGCCAGGAAGACCTGAAAAGCCTGTTGTATTTCCTCCCTTGCAGCCTTTGTACAAGACACTGTACACACGTCTTGAGTGGGATTACTGAGCCTGTCTATGAATTTACTTCCATTCTGTAAGCCAAAATAAAATTCAAATCTAGCAGAAATTACACCTTTTTACATATTCCAGTCTCTTAAACAAATCAGATTGCCAGTTGCTCTCTTTCCCTGCGAACATGATTTGAGAGGCAACGTAGAGTAGTGATAAGAGCATGGACTCTAGAAGTAGCCTGCCCGAGTTCAAATCCCAGCTTTTCCACTTCCCAGCTGTGTGACTTTGGTTAAGTTCCTTAACCTCTTGGTGCCATAGTTTCTTCATCTATAAATGAAGGTAATAGTAATACCTACCTCACAAAGCACTACTGGTCAGTGGTAGTATTAATGAGTTAATATTTTTAAAGTGCTTTGAATAGCCTGTGACACATAGTGTTATAGTAGTTATTAAGTATGTAAAATTTGTTTATGTGGAAGTATGTAAGCAAATTGGAGCTCTGGTGGTGCACTGGTTAAGAGCTTGGCTGCTAACCAAAAGGTTGGTGGTTCGAATCCACCAGCTGCTCCTTAGAAACCCTATGGGGCAGTTCTACTTTGATGTATAGGGTCACTATGAGTCAGAATCAACTCGATGGGAATGGGTTTGGTTTTGGTGTATAAGCAAATTAATAAAAATCTAAGTATATGGTTGGTACATCTTCCTACCATTGTTATTATTTATTTATTTTTTAATTGTACTTAGATAAAGGTTTAGAGAGCAAATTAGTTTCTCATTAAACAATTAATTGACATTGTTTTGTGACATTGGTTGCCAGCCCCACGACATGTCAACACTCTTCCCTTCTTGACCTTGGGTTCCCTGTTATCAGTTTTCCTATCCCCTTCTGACTTCTTGTCCTTGCCCCTGGGCTGCTGTGCCCCTCCAGTCTCATTTTGTTTTATGGGCCTGTCTAATCTTTGCCTGAAGAGTGAACTTCAGGAATTACTTCAGTACTGAGTTAGCAGAGTGTCCGGGGGCCATAGTCTCGGGGTTTCTCCAGTCTCTGTCAGGCCAGATAGTCTGGTCTTTTTTTGTGAGTTAGAATTTTGTTCTGCATTTTTCTCCATCTCTGCCTGAGACCCTCTATTGTGATCCCTGTCAGAGCGGTTGGTGGTGGTAGCCGGGCACCATCTAATTGTGCTGGACTCAGTCTGGTGGAGGCTGTCCTACCAGTGTTATTTCTTATTACTGCTTTTCTCTTCACATTCTAAGTTTCATAAATGAAAATACGAACCTCACTTATCTACCTTTCCAAGGCAGATATGTGATAGAATTTCAGTATGTAAACATAATTTATAATTATTTGTGTTGGTTATTGTAGTGAGTAAAATACTTAAAGACCTCTGAATTGAAAACATAAATTCATCCAAACCTGTACTCTGAAATGTAAGACAGTGGGAATAACAATAAAGTGTAAGTATATTTGTATTGCAATTCAAAAAAATTGATTTTTCTCACCATGACCATTTTATTCTTTATACATCTTTGTAATAAATATGCAAATAGGATCCTGACAAGGAGTAGAGTAATATGTATTTTTCTTTTGCAGCTGTCGAAAGGACTCAGCAAAGAAAGCTTGAAGAATTACTCTTAGCAGCAGCAAGAGAAGGCAGAACAGCAGAACTTACTGCACTGGTAAAAAAAAAAAAGACTATTTCTTTACACTTTAGGAAAAAATTTTACTTAATGTTAGCCATAACTTAGTTGAATTGTGGGACCAAAAACTCTAGAGATCATAATAACAGAGCAAAGGTCTTTAAGTGTCTAAAAGCACTATCATGGTAATAGTGTAAGTAGGATACATTTTCAACTGGGATGTTTCTTTTGGAATTTCTGATTTACACCCATTCCTCCTCCTTCTCCCCTGAAAACTTGATGGTTAAGAGTCCAGTTTTTCAAGGCCGAAAGTTAGTGTAAAGACACTCCCCCCATCCCCCACCTTGATAAGGCAATAGCGGTCCTATAGGACAGAGTAGAACTGCCCTGTAGGGTTTCCACAGAGCTGCTGGTGGATTTGAACTGCCAGCCTTTTGGTTAGCAGCTGAACTCTTAAGCAGTACCCTGCCAGGGCTCGCTCCACATAATACATAGGGCTGTATCAAGGAATACATTTCTCTAATTTTGATGAGCAATGTGTTGTGAAAGGAGTAGCAGCTGTACTTCCAGGAAAGTAACATATAAAGGAGGAAAATGTTTTGAAATATGTAGATTTTAGAGCAGACCAAAAAGCTTTGCCCACTGGTTTTTTGGTTTTTTTTTTCTTTTTTCCCTTCTTCTTCTTAGGAGACCTACTTTCCAGTTTTCATTTCCTGCATAGTCTCATTAAACATGAAATTCTAAATTTGTTCCGAATTCAAGGCTTGAAGCATTGCCTTTTGCTTTAAAGTTATTTCAGCTCATTTGAAAAGGCTTCTTTGTTTTCCAAATTTAGTGCTAAAACGTTTTTGAAACTTTGTGAAATGGAGACTGTATAAAGAAGTTTTTTAAAGCAGTAAGTTGGAAGCAACAAATTAAGTAGAATTTTTACATTTACACATTTAACATTTATGGTATTAACTCTTCTGAATGACCATAAGTGGTAGACTGATTTGTAATTTTTCTGTCATGAGTTTGAATTACAAGACTGGAAGGAGGGAGCAAATCTTAGTGAAATATTAATTTCCAGAGGTGGCTGGGTGGTGCTGGCATCTGTTGTCAAAGGAGCGTGGGCCCTGGACACAGGCCTGAGATTTGGTGGCACCTTGGGAACAAGCCTGGGGAGTGACAGGGAGTGGCTCAGTGAGCAAGAAGCTACCGGCAGCCTAGCTGTCCAGGAGCCCAGCTGTGCTTCAGGCTCTGTAGTATGAGGGCTCGCCTGAAGCATTCATGTACACTTTTCTGCGTTTTATGGGAGAAGGTCTATCTTTGATATGTAATTCTGCATTGCATTTCTTTAATCTTTAGCTCAACAGGCCCAATCCTCCTGATGTTAACTGTTCGGATCAATTAGGAAATACACCCTTGCATTGTGCAGCTTACCGAGCCCATAAGCAGTGTGCCTTAAAGCTTCTAAAAAGCGGAGCAGATCCTAGTCGGAAGAACAAAAATGGTAAGCATGTTGGTGAAAGCCATGGTTGATTATTTGAAGCTATAAAATGAAGTCAATGCTGTGTAAAATTGTTTTATGTTAGTATTCAGCCTTTGTTAAACTGTATGGTCACTATTTAATTTTGAAATCAAGGAATTCACACACACACACAAACTTATTAATTTACTTCCCAGTTAAGCCTTAAATGGTTAATAATGCCTACTCCATAGGAGGAGCCCTGGTGGCGCAGTGGTTAAGAGTTCAGCTGCTAACCAAAGGTTGACAGTTCAAATCCACCAGCTGCTCCTTGGAAACCCTATGGGGCAGTTCTACTCTGGCCTATAGGGTCGCTATGAGTCGGAGTTAACTCGATGGGAACGGGTTTGGTGTTGTTTTTTTGGTTACTCTATAGAAGGCGCCAATGAGACTAAGATAGATCCTGCCCTCAAGGGAAAGATAAGAACATGCATAATATGCATGTAACAAAGGCAGAATTGGATAACCAGGTGAGAAGCCGCCTGGAGTGTCCTATTCATGCCTTTAAACCCATTGCCAGCAAGTCGATTCCAACTCTTTGCAACCGTATAGGACAGACTAGAACTGCGCCAATAGAGTTTCTAAGGAGCGGCCAGTGGATTCCAACTGCCAGCCTTTTGGTTAGCAGCCAAGCTCTTAACAACTGTACCAGCAGGGCTCCTTCTTGCCTTTAGGCACCACTTTTTAGGGTGCTTCCCTCTGCCTGCTACCAGTCTGGATTAGGAGTCCTCATTGGTCCCACAGGCCCTTGTGTTCACCTCCATCGTAGCCCAGATCACACTCTGTGGTAACTGTTCACTTATGCAATTGTCTCCCATTAGACTGAACTCCTAAAGGTGGGGAAATATCCTGTCTACTTTGCCCAGCACTTAGAGTAATGCATAGCACACAATGCCTTGTGAGTGTTGCATGTTGTGTGGAAGGGTTGGGGTATTTGGGAATAGCTTCATAAAGGATTAGATATTTGATATAGATCTTGAAGTCCTGGTATGACTTTTCTTTATTAAATTTCATCTGTAAATACTTCAGTTTGTGTCTCTAACAGAAAGCCCCCTACGTACTTTTCTTTTTTTTAATATAGCCACAGTACTATGATTATCTAGTAAGACTCTGATAAGCAGAAACTTGGGAAATGATGTTGTAAGCAGAGAGAAGATTACAAGCGAAGTCACTAAGGTCAAGTCAAGTTTAGGTGACATCCCCAGGTTGACATATGCAAGGGCACATGAAGGGGAGTGGTAGTGGGTAATCATCTAGATGAAGGTTAGGGTCATAGAGTGGAAAACCTTGAAATGACAGGCTATATTAAGTCTCAATTTGGAAGGTCAGGGAGGCCTTAGGGGGAAAAAAACTAGGTGAGCAGTAGAGGGATGAGGTTAAAACTCTGCTTTACAAAGGTTAATATGACGATGACCCTGCTGGTATTTGAAATACCAGTGGCATAACTTCCAGCGTCATAGCAACATGCAAGCCACCACAGTACAACAAACTGACAGACAAGTGGTGGCATTAGTCATCATTGTTTTTGGGTGCCATTGAGTCAGTTCTGACTCATAGCAACCCAATGTGACAGATTAGGACTACCCCCACAAGTGTCCTAGGCTCTGATCTTTATAGGAGCAGGTCGCCAGGTCTTTTCTCCCGTGGATATGATAAGTGGGTTCTAACCGCCAAACTTTCAGCTAGCAGCCGAGCCCTTAACCATTGTGCCACCAGGGCTCCTTGGCATTAGTCATTAGGGAGATGCAAATCAAAACCACAGTGTGATACTACTTCACCCCTGCTAGAATTTCTCTGATCAAAACAAAACACAACAGAAAATAACAGATGTTCTATGAAGCCAGCATAGCCCTGATACCAAAACCAGGCAAAGACACCACAAAAAAAGAAAATTAAAGACCAGTATCACTCATTAATATGGATGCAAAAATTCTCAACAAATTCTAGCCAGTAGAATTCAGCATCATATAAAAAAAAAATACACCACAACCAAGTGGGTTTCCTACCAGGTATGCAAGGATGGTTCAACATTAGAAAATCAGTCAACACAATCCACCACAGAAATAAAATAAAAGAACCACATGATCATCTCAGTCGATGCAGAAAAGACGTTCAACTAAGTCCAACACCCATTCCTGATAAAAACTCTCAATAAAATAGGTGCAGAAGGGAAATTCCTCAACATAATAAAGGGCATCTATACAAAACAAACCATATAAACAAAACCCACCATATAAACTTCCATATAAAGTTAATGATTAGTTTTTCCATCTCTTTAAAGAATGTTGTTGGTATTTGGATCGGGATTGCATCGTATGGAGAGAGGCTGAAAACATTCCCTTTGAGACAGGAACAAGACAAGGATGCCCTTTATCACCACTCCTATTTAACATTGTGCTGGAAGTTCTAGCTAGAACAATAAGGCAAGAAAAAGAAAGGGCATCCAGATTGGTAAGGAAGAAGTAAAACTGTCCCTATTGCGGATGATATGAAAACCCAAAAGACTCCACGAGAAAACTACTGGAACTAATAGAAAGATTCCGCAGAGTAGCAGGATACAAGGTAAACATACAAAAATCAGTTGGATTCCTATATACCAATAAAGAGAATGACAAAAAAGGAAATCAGGAAAACAATACCATTTATAATAGCCCCTAAAAAAATAAAACACTTAGGAATAAATCTAACCAGGGATGTAAAAGACCTATACAAAGAAAACTACAAAACACTACTGCAAGAAACCAAAGGAGATCTACATAGATGGAAAAACATACCATGTTCATAAATAGGTAGACTCAACATTGTGAAAATGTCAGTTCTACCCAAAGGAATCTACAAATACAACGCAATCCCGATCCAAATACCAACAACATTCTTTAAAGAGATGGTAAAACTAATCGTTAGCTTTATATGGTAAGGGAAGAGGCCCCAGATAAGTAAAGCACTATTGAAGAAGAAGAATAAAGTAGGAGGACACGCACTACCTAACCTCAGAACCTAGTATACAGCTACGGTAGTCAAAACAGTCTCATACTGGTACAACGACAAATACATTGACCAATGGAATAGAATTGAGAACCCAGATGTAAATCCATCCACCTGTGGTCGCCTGATCTTTGACAAGGGCCCAAAGTCCATCAAATGGGGAACAGACAGTCTTTTTAACAAATGATCCTGGCAAAACTGGATGTTGATCTGCAAAAAAATGAGACAGGACCCATACCTCACAGCATGTACAAAAACTAATTCAAAATGGACCAAAGACCTAAATATAAAACCAAAAACTGTAAAGATCATAGAAGAAAAAATAGGATCAACGCTAGAGGTCCTAATGCATGGCATTAACAGGCTACAAACCATAACTAACAACACGCAAACTCCAGAAGATAAGCTAGATAACTGGGATCTTCTAAAAATTAAACACTTAAACGTTCATCAGAAGACTTCACCAAGAGTAAAAAGAGAACCTACAGACTAGGGAAAAAATTTTGACTGTGATAAGTCTGACAAAGGTCTGATCTCTAAAATCTACAGGAAAATCCAACACCTTTACCACAAAAAGACAAATAATCCAATTAAAAAATGGACAAAGGAAATGAACAGACACTTCACCAAAGAAGACATTCAGGTGACTGACAGACACATGAGGAAATGCTTGCAATCACTAGCCATTAGAGAAATACAAATGAAGACCACAGTGAGAGACCATCTCATCCTGGCATTACTAGCACGAATCAGAAAGACAGAAAATACTAAATGTTGGGGAGGCTGTGGGGAGATTGGAACTCTTATGCGCTGCTGGTGGGAATGCAGAATGGTACAGTCATTTTGGAAAATGATAGACGATGCTTCCTTAGAAAGCTAGAAATAGAAATACCATATGATCCAGCAATTCCACTCCTAGGAATATATCCCGGAGAAATAAGAGCCGTCCGGAAGAGATACATGTGTACCCATGATCATTGCACCATTGTTCACAATAGCAAAAAGATGAAAACAACCTAGGTGCTATCAACAGATGAATAGATAAACAAACTATGGTATATACACACAGTGGAGTACTACTCAACGGTAAAGAACAGTGATGTATCTGTGAAGCATCTCACGACATGAATGAATCTGGAGGGCATTATGCTGAGTGAAATAAGTCAATCACAAAAGAACAAATATTCTGTGAGACCACTGCTATGAAAACTGATGAAAAGGTTTACACACAGGAAGAAACAATCTTTTGATGATTACGGTGGGGAGGGGTAGGGATGGAGAAACACTAAGTAGACAATAGGTAAGTGGTAACTTTGGTGAAGGATTTAAATCTAAATTCAAAAAAAGAAAATAACAGATGTTGGTAAGGATTATGGAGAAGTCGGAACCTTCCTCCATTGTTGGTGGGAATGCAAAATGGTGTGAAAACCGTCTGGTAGTTCATGAAATAGTTGACAATAGAACTGCCGTTTAAGACAGCAATCCCAATCTTCGGTATATACCCAAAATAATTGAAACCAGGAATGCAGACAGAAAGCTGTACACCAGTGTTCATTGCAGCACTGTTCACAAAAGCCAAAAGACAGAAGCAACCTAAATGTCCATCAACAGATGAATGGATAAACAAAATGTGGTACATACATACAATGGAACATTCTTCAGCCATAAAGAGAAATAAAGAACTGATACATGCTAAAACATGGATGAACCTTGAAAACATTATGCTGAAAGAAGTCACTCAGTCACACAAGGGCAAATATTGTATAATCCCATTTACAAAGTTTATTAGTGGTTACCAGGGGTAGGAGGGAGTCACCCCTTAGGGGACACTGAGTTCCTGTTAGTAGTGGTAGAGTAATTTGAAAATGAGTAGTGGTGATGGTTGCGCAACACGCTCAACATAATGTCACAGATTTGTATGTGTAAACAATGTTAAATTGGCAGAGGCTTTGTTGTATATATTTCTGTCACAATAAAACAATACAAAAGTGAATTCACATGAATACAAGGGAGCATGTACTAGGATGTTTATTTTACCTGTATTTAAAATAGTGGAAAAGTAGAGACGGCCTGTTTACATAAAGTGTGGTTTATCCTTGCCAAAAACCAAACCTGCTACTAATGCGAGTTCATACTGACTCATAGCAACCCTATAGGGTCTCTGCTTTTTAAGTCTTTTGGATATAGACCTAGGCATGTAATTGCTGGGTCATATGGTAATTTTATTTTTAGGTTTTTGAGGAACATCCCATCCCACCCACCATGGCTGTACCATTTTGCATTCTCGTCAGCAGTGGATAAGAGTTTCAGTTTTTCTGTATCCTTGCCAACATTTATTAGTTTCTGTTTTGTTTTGTTTATCTTAGGCATCCTAGTGGGAGTGAAATGGTATCTTATTGTAGTTTTGATTTCCATCTCTCCAATGGCTAGTGACATTGAACATCTTTTCATGTGTTAGGTAGCTATTTGAATGTCCTCTTTGGTGAAATGTCTATTCAAGTCCTTTGCTCATTTTATGATTAGGTTACTTGTCATTTTATTGTTAAGTTGTCCAAGTTTTATTTATATTTTAGTTATTAGATTCTTACCAGATGTATGGTTTCTGAAGATATTCTCTTAGTTGGTAGCTTATCTTTTCACTTTTTTGATAAAAGTTTTTTGATGAACAAAAATTTTTAATTTTTATGAGGTCCCATTTATTTATTTTGTCTTTTGCTATTTGTGCTTTTGTTACTACATTAGATAGTCCATAGTTAAAAGCTAGGCCCCACAGCATTGTCCCTGCGTTTTCTTCTAAGAATTTTTGGTTTTAGTTTGCACATTTAGATCTTTATCACAGTTCGAATTTGTTTTAGTGTATGGTATAAGACATGTATGCTATTTCATTTTTCTCCCTGTGAAATCTAGTTTTCCCATTGCTGTTTTTTAAGAGACTCTGCTTTCTCCATTGAATGGACTTAGCACCCTTGTCCAAATCTGTTTATCATGGATGTATGGGTTTATTTCTGGACTCTCTATTCAACTCTGTTGGCCTTTATGTCTATTGTTACATGAGTACCAGGCTATTTTGATTACTGTAGTGTACAGTATGTCTTAAAATCAAGAAGTGAGAGTCCTCCTACTTTATTCTTCTCTTTCAACATTGCTTTAGCTATTCGGGGCCTTTTGCCTTTTCATGTATTAGATTGAGGACTTGTTTTTCCATTTTTGTAAAGAAGCCTGTTGAAATTTTGATCAGTATTGTGTTGTATTTATAGATCTCTTTGGGTAGTAATGATATCTTAACAATATTAAGTCTTCCAATCCATGAACACAGAACATCTTTTCCGTTTATTTAAATCTTTAATCTCTTTCAGCAGTGTCTTATAATTTTCGTTGTATAAGTCTTTCACATCCCTGGTTAAATTTATTCCTAGTTATTTTATTCTCTTAAATGCTATTGTGAATGGAATTGTTTTTCTAGTTTCCCTTTCAGATTTCTCATTGGCTGATGTATAGAAACTCAGCTGATTTTTGTTTGTTGACCTTGTACCCTACCAGTTTGCTGAATTCCTTTATTAGCTGTAGAAGTTTTCATGTGAACTCTTCAGGATTTTCTATATATTTGATCATGTTATCTGCGAATAGAGAGAATTTTATTTTGCTTTTCCAATCTGGATACCATTTATTGCTTTTTCTTGTCTTATTGTTCTGGCTAGGATTTCTAATACAATATTCAATAGAAGTGATGAGAGCGGGCACCCTTGTCTTTTTCCCAGTTTCGAGGAGAAAGACTTTCTCTATTGAGTGTAATGTTTACTGTTGGTTTTTCTTAAGTGCTCTTTATCATATTGAGGAACTTCCTTTCTATTGTTTTTTTGAGAGTTTTTATCAAGAAAGGGTGTTGGATTTTATTAAATGGCTTTTACTTTGTTCTCTTGATGTGGTGTATTATGTTGATTGATTTTCTAATGTTGAACCATCTCTGCATTCCTGGAATAAATCCTACTTGGTTCTGATGTATGACTCTTAATATGCTGTTGGATTCTGTTTGATAGTATTTGGTTGAGGATTTTTGCATCTGTATTCATAAGGGATATTGGCCTCTAGTTTTCTTGTGGTATCTTTGTCTTGTTTTGGTATCAGTATTATGTTTGCTTCATAGAATGAATTAGGGAGTATTCCTTCCTTCCTATCTTTTGGAAGAGTTTAAACAGTATTGGTGTCGATTCTTCTGTAAATGTTTGGTAGAATTCCCCAGTGAAACCATCTGGTCCAGGACTTTTTTTGTTGGGAGGTTTTTGATCACTGATCTAATCTCTTCACTTACTATGGGTCTGTTGAGATTTTATATCCTCTTGAATCAGTTTGTGTAGGTTGTGTGCTTCTAAGAATTTGTCCATTTCATTTAGGTTATACAGTTTATTGCCATACAGTGGTTCATAATATTCTGTCATAATTCTTTTTATTTCTGTCAGGTCAGTTGTAATGTCTTCTCTTTCATTTTTTAGTTTGGTTATTTACATCTTTCCTCTTTTTTTCTTTGTCGTTCTGACTAAGGGTTTGTCGATTTTATTGATCTTTTCAAATAACCAACTTCTGGTTTTGTTGATTCTCTTCATTGTTTTTCTGTTTCAGATTTTATTTACTTATGCTTTAGTTTTTGTTATTTCCTTTCTTCTGGTTTTTAGGCTTGATTTGTGCTTCTCTTTCTAGTTCCTGACATTGTCAAGTTAGGCCGTTGATTTGATACCTTTCTTCTTTTTTCATATAGGCATTTACTGCTATAGGTTTCCCTCTGAGTTCTGCCTTCACTGCGTCCCAAAAGTTTTGATTTGTTGTGCTTTCATTTTCATTTGACTCTAAGAAATTTGTGATTTCTCCTTTGATTTCTTCCCTGACCCATTGGTAGATTAATACTGTGTCAAGAGTTTAATTTCCATATGTTTGTGTATTTTCTGGGTTTTTTTTCTTTCTGTTATTTATTTCTAGCTTTACTCTGTTGTGGTCAGAGAAAATACTTTTTATGATTTCAATCTTTTTAAATTTTTCGAAACTTACTTTGTCAACTAGCATGTGGTCTATCCTGGAGAATGACCCACGTGCACTAGAGTAGAATGTATATTGTGTTGTTGTTGGGTGAAGTGTTCTATATGTATCTGTTAAGTCTAGTTAGTTTACTGTGTCATTCAGGTTCTCTTTTTCCTTGTTGATCTTTCTAGATATTCTGTCCAGTGTTGAAAGTGGTGTATTGAAGTCTCCAACTATTACTGTAGTTCTGTGTATTTCTCTCTTCGATTCTATCAGTGTTTGCTTTATATATTTAGGTGGTGTGTTGTTGGGTGCATATATATTTATGATTGTTAAATCTTCTGATTAATTGACCTTGTTATTACTATGTGACGTTCATCTTTATTTCTTCTAAAAGATTTTGTCTTAAAGGCTACTTTGTCTGATATTAAGATTGCCCCTTAGCTTTCTTTTGGTTATCGTTTGCGTGGAATATTTTTTTCCATCCTTTCACTTTCAGCTTATTTGTGTCCTTGGGTCTAAGGTGTGTCTCTTGTAAACATCTTATAGTTGGATCAAGGTTTTTCATCCATTCTGCTGCTCTCTGATTTTTGAATGGAGCATTTCAGTCCATTTACATTCAACTGTAATTACTAATAAGAAGTGACTGACTTCTGCCATTTTGTTATTTGTTTTTTGTGTGTCTTAAATCTTCTTTGTCTTTGTCCTCTAATACTGCTGTTTTTTGTATTTTGTTGGTTTATTGTAGTAAGCCATTTTGGTTCCCTTCTTTCTTTTTGTGTATGATGTTTTTTAGATATTTTTTTAGTGATTACCACAAATATTGTATTTAACAGCTTGTGTTTATAACTCTTGGATAAGTTAGTACAGTAACATACAAAAATTCTATACCTATACCATCCCCTTATTTTGTTGTTATCACTAATTACATCTTTATATTTCCTGTGCCCTGTAACAAGAATTTTATCCTCGCTATCCTTGTATTGCATTTTTAATGATGGTTTTTATAATGTTTTAATGTTTAATAAGGTTTTTCCCTTTATTACTTTTCTTTTGTAAAGATTATCTCTGATATTCTTACCTGTTCAGTTTTCCAGATAAGATTTAAAATACGTTTCTTAGGTTCCTCTTAAAAATACTGTTGGGATTTATTTGAAATTGCATTCCATGTAAATAAGTTTTTGAATTTGCATCTTTATAACACTGAGTTTTCCCACTAAGGGACAAACAAGTATTCAAAATTTTAAACATTAAATAATTCCTGTTTTTCCCTTTATTTTGTTGCTTTTGAGAGGAGATGCAGTGCATTTTTGTAAAGATTGCTTATGGTGCCCATACAGGTAGGGAGGCTATTTCATTCAGTTCAGAAAGCATTTTGTTGAATTCTTACTGTGTGCCAAGTACTTTGGACATTGGATCCAGAAATGAGGGCACTGGACTGGAATTTCATTGAGTTAGCAAGAGTTCAGTATTTATTTTTGGTATTAGAGCAGAATTCTATGAAAGAAATCACATTGTTTCCTTCCTGTCTGCCTAAAGGAATAATTTCTCAAAAGCACCCTGTAAATAGAATGAAAATAACACAGAGTCGGCAGACCTTTATAAGATACCTTCCTGTGTGCTGGCTAGAAAAAATGGAACTGGTTATTAATTTCTGTGAACATTTTAAAAAGTTTTTGCCCCACTATTAAAGTAATATATTTTCGCCCCCAGTTTTATCCATTATCTTCCTTGAAAATAAATCTCAAACCCATGTACTTCTCTCCATCTTTATGAGTATCTCTCTCTCTTTTTTTTTTTTTTTTTTTTACTACTAACTCTCTAGTTCAAATCACCATTATCTTTCACCTGGATTATCGCTATTGGTTTTTAACTATTCTCCCTGCTTTTCTGTTTTTTTTTTTTTATTATACTTTAGGTGAAGGTTTACAGAACAAATAGTTTCTCATTAAACAGTCAGTACACATATTGTTTTATTACATTGGTTAACAACCCCACGACCTTTCAACACTCTCCCTTCTCAACCTAGGAGGACCTTTTTTTTTTTTGGTGAAAATATACATAGCCAAAGTTACACCATTTCAAAAGTTTCTACATGTACAATTCAGTGACATCGATCACATTCTTCCAGTTGTGCTGCTATTCTCACTATCCTTTTCCAAATTATTCTATGACCATTATCTTCAACTCACT
>NW_004444135.1:4037671-4045042 GCF_000243295.1 Trichechus manatus latirostris | reverse complement strand
TCATTTCTTCTGTTTTTGTAGATTTTGTTTTTACTGAGACTTTATGTTTTTCTTCTTTATTTTGATGAGTAGGTTTGTTAACTGTCTTTGTGGTTACCTTGAAATTTACCCTTATCTTCCTAGTTTTGAACTATTATTATTACTTGGTATCGCCTTGCCTTCCTCTCTGTTAGAAGGTTCTATATTTACACTATTTATTCCCTCTTTTATTGTTCTGATGCTGTTGTCATTTACGGATTGACCTCTCTGGTTCCCTGTTGTAATTCTTTTGGTTTTGCATAGTCCTTAAGAGTTCATTTCCTAGGTTGGTATCTTGCTAGTACGATCCTGTGTCCTATATTCAGCCTGTGGTCTGATGTTGTTTGTTCTCAGACTGAAGGACTCCCTTCTTATAAGTTTGGTTTGGTTTTTACCTAGTCCCTTAATTTCTGTTTATCTGAAAGTGACCTAATTTCACCATCATATTTGAAAGAAGAGTTTTGCAGGATATATTATTCTTGGCTGGCAATTTTTTCTTTCAAGGTTTTACATATGTCATCCCATTGCCTTCTTGCCTGCATAGTTTCTGCCGAATAATCTGAGCTTAGTCTTATTGTTTCTCCTCTGTATGTGACTTTTTGTTTTTCTCAAGCTGCTCTCAGGATTCTTTGTCTTTGGTTTTAGCTAGTGTGATTATGATATGCCTTGGAGATTTTCTTTTGGGGTCTATCCTATATGGGGTTCGTTGAGCTTCTTGGATGGTCAGCTTTTCATCTTTCATGATGTTGGGGATGTTTTCTGTCAGCAATTCTTCAGTGATCCTCTTTGTGTTTTCTCTTGTCTCCCCATGTTCTGGAACTCCAGTCACTTGCAAATTTTTGTTTTTGGTTGCATCCCACATAATTCTCAGGGTCTCTTCATATTTCTTTGCTCTTTTTTCTGATTTTTCCTTAAACAGAATTGTATCCAAGTGTTTGTCTTCAAGTTCACTGATCCTGTCTTCCATCGTTTCATACCTGCTCCTCAGCCCTTCTATGGCACTGTCCATTTCTGAAATCTTGTTGTGTATCTTTTGGATTTCCAATTGTTGTTTTTGTGTGATTTCTAGTTGTGAATTTATTTTAGCATTTTGTTCTTGTATTATTTTCTTCAATTCTTCCTTTTTTTTGGTCTGTATTTTCCATGAATTTATGTATTTTTTCCTCATTTTTGTCTGCTTTTTGCTTCAACTCTTGGATAATTCTGAATATTAGAGATCTGAATTCCCTATCAGTTAGGTCTAGTGCCTTTTCTTCTACTGGAAGGTCATCTGGTATTTTATTTTGGACACCTACTGGAACCATCCTGTCCTGTTTTTATAAACGTTTTGATATTGTCTGCTGTGTTCGGGACATTCAGTGGTTATTTTCCTCATTTATTGATTGTATATTTGTTTCGTCTTGCTTTTTTGTTTTATTTGGTTATGTCTGAGCAGGAGGGCTGTGCATTCTTTGTTATTTGCTCGTCTGTGGACATGATACTTTTCACCTCCTTCTCCATTGGGCAGGGTCAGTCACTCAGTTATGGTAAGCAGGGCAGGTTCAGCTGAAGGAGAGTTGCTGGGATAGGTTTTTTGTGGTATGTACCAGGGCTGACAGTGCAGACCAGGAATCAGTGCAGGGCAGGTTCCAGTAGGCCGTGCTTGTGCTGCTTGGGAGTGTGATGTTCAGTGCACAGTGCAGGTAGGCAGGAAGGAGGGGGTAGATTGTGATGTGTGGAGCTAAGACTGGTATGGGAAAGATGAGACAGAAAAGAGAGGAACAGGAGCCAAAAATATACACACAAACAAAAAAGAGCGATAAGGGAGCTTGATATTGGAGTGCAGAGATGAGTGACTGAGAAATGGGGAAAAACAAAAATGAAAAAAAAGGGTAAAAGAGAAAAATGAATAAATCGAGAAACTGGAAATGAAGAAAGACAAAAAGGGAATAAGAGAAGAAAACTAAACAAAGAAATGAAAAAAACAAAAACTGAAAACAAACAAAAAAAAATGAAATGAGATGTCCCTGTGCGTCTGCGCAGATTAAGGGAGTAGCTTACAAGCCATATGGTACTGCCTGGCTAGAAGGGGCTGCCAAGCTGAGAAAAGAAAACGAAACAAACAAACAAATCAAAACAGAACAAATCAGAGCAAGCTAACAAACAAAAAAGCCCCGGGGGTCCTGCCAGCGTGGCGGCACAGGCCGGGAAGTAGTTTCACAGTTAAGCAGTGTTTCGCAGCCTTTCAGGAAGAAGGAAAAATGGCGCACGGAGCCAGGTATTTGAGAAAAAGGAGGGGGAGGTGGTGAGAGGTAAGGAAGAAAGCTAACAAAGTGGAAAAAAGCAACGCCAGCAGCCAACAAAAGGCACTCAGTGAGCTGGCCAGTGCTTGCGGGTGGAATCCAAGCGACACCAGGGTGCTTCTCGGCCAAGAGACTGTGGCTTCAGGAAGCAGAGGAGGCTAAGTGGGGGTGAAGAAGGGTTGGGGGTGGAAAAGCATATATCGCTGGTTACCAGTTGTTCTGTCTCCTCCTGGAAGCTCTGCAAAGCTGCTTTCTCCTACCCCTTTTTTGCTGATCTCCGATAGGAGTCCAAGATAGTAGATCCTTGCTGCAGTAGCTGGTAGGAGGCTTCTGCATGTATCTCTCCTCACTCTCTCTTCTCAGTCAGTTTCTTATTCCATTAGGTGCTTGGCTGAGTTCTTTTATCTCTTCATTTGATGCGTAGGGTTTCCGGATTGACATGTAACTTTGTTTGACTTAGTTTTTCTGGTCTTTGATGCAGAGGGATGGCGTGGTGCTTCCGACTGTTGCACCATGTTGCCTGGATGTCCCCTGCTTTTCTCTTGGTCACATTTATAAACCATTTTCTATACAGCAGCTGCAGTATTCATTAAAAAAAGAAACAAAATTATTATGTTGCTTTTGGGTGCCATTGCATTGATTTTAGCTCATAGTGACCCCATGTCACAGAGTAGAACTTCCCTCATTGTGTTTCCTAGGTTGTAGTCTTTATGCAAGCAGATCACCAGGTCTTTCTCCCATGGAGCAGCTAAGTTAGTTCCAACCTCCAACCTTTTTGTTAGCAGCCGAATACTTAACTGTTTGTGCCACCAGAGTTCGTTAAAATATTGTGGAAATTACCAAAGCTTAAAAACTAGGTAGTATAATTAACTAATGTGCTTATCACCATGCTTCAGAAATTATCAATAATGGCCAGTCTTGTTTCATCTCTTCCCACCCTCTTCCAGACATCATGCCACTTCATTTGTAAATACTTTAGTATTTTTATAAAAGATAGTCTTCTTAACACACACACACACACACACACACACCCCCACCCACACACCCACACACCCACCCAGTCCACATGATGGTTGCATAACTCTGTGAATATACTAAAAACTGTTGAGTTGTACAGTTTAAGTGGGTAAATTGTATGACCTGTGAATTACGTATCTCAATAAAGCTATTAAAAAGATGTAATCACATAGTATGAGCCTATTAAAAGTATTTGAGTAATTCCTTACAGTCATCAAATAGCCAAAATTCTCATTTCCCCCACTGTCTTATTTTTTAAAAACATTTTCACAGAGTTTTAAAACATAAGTCAGATCATGTTATTCTGCTGTTTTGGTTTTCCATCATGTTTAGAATAAAACTAAACTTACATTAGCTCACAAAGGTCTGGCCTGCAAAGCCCTTACATGACGGAGCCTCTGTCTATCTCACTGACTTTATCTCCTGCCCATGAAATTGTTCCTTTCTCAGGGTGTTTGCATTAGCTGTTCCTTCTGCTGGAACGCTCTTCCCCCATATTTTTACAAGGCTGGATCTACTTTTCAACTTAAACATCCTTTCTTCAGAAAGGCCTTCCCTGCAGCCTTCCAACCCCCAATCTAAAGTGGTCTCCCAGTTATTTTCTATCAAATCATTCACTTAAAAATCTCTGCAAAATATGGTTATTATCTGATATATCCTATTTTACTAATTTATTATCTGTCTCTCATGCCTTCTATGTCTGTCCTCCCTCCCCATTTCTTTTTCTCAATACCCAGTGCACAAAAGAATAGTTGGCACATATGATAGACTCTCATTAGGAGATCCTTATGCAAAAAGTTACCCAGCACATAGCAAATGTTTGATATTTATAAGAAGGTTATTTAATAGAATATGTTACCTTACTGCAGAGTTTCAAGGAGCTCTTCAGAGTTTCAGTCTGATATGTTATTTTGGCCAAATGTAGAGTGCTTGCATTTGTAAGGTTAAGAAAAGTTAACATAGTACTCTGCTAACTTCATTCTCCACCATCACTTTTTCCTTTTGTCTTCAGTTGTGGACCATCATACCCTTAGCTTCTGAGCTCTCTAGCCACCTCTTTCCCAGTAAGGTAGCTGAAGAGTGGTGCAGTAGGCTGAATGTTGTTGCTGGGTGCTGTTACGTTGATTCAGACTCTTAGTGAACCTGTATGACAGAGTAGAACTGCCTCATATGGTTTCCTAAGATGTAATTTTTACGGAAGGAACCCTGTTGACGCAAATGGTTAAGTATTTGGCTACTAACTGAAAGGTCAACAGTTTGAACCCACCGACTGCTCCCCAGGAGAAAGACCTGGCAATCTGCTCCTATAAAGATTACAGCCTAGGAAACCCTATGGGGTAGTTCTACTTGGTCCTTATAGGGTCACTGCGAGTCAGAATTGACTCGACGGTACACAACAACAATCTTTACGGGAGTAGATCATCAGGTCTTTTTTCCCATGGAGTGGCTGGCAGGTTCGAACCACTGGCCTTTTGGTTAGCAGCCAAGTGCTTAATCATTGCACCACCAGGGCTCCTTGTTAGGTTGAATAATGGCTGTAAAGATGTAATTAAATTAAGCATCTTGAGATGGGGAGATAATCCTGAATTATCTAGGTGAGCCCAATGTAATCACAAAGATCCTTATAAGAGGGAGACAGGAGGATCAAAATATATAGAGAGAAGATACAAGGATGGAAGCAGAGGTTGAAATGATGTGCTTTGAAGATGGAGGAAGGAAAAGGCAAGGGAATGGATTCTCCCTTGGAGCCTCCAGAAGGAACATAGGCTTGCCAGCACCTTGATTTTAGCCCAGTGAAACTGACTTTGGACTTCTGACTTTCTGAACTGCAAGATAAGTTTGTACTGTTTTAAGCCTCTAAGTTTGTGGTAATTTGTTACAGCAGCCGTAGGAAATACATAGTTGCTTAAGGCAAGAAGGCTTGAGCAATCACAGAATCTGTACTGAGTGTTCTTAGCTGCCAAAAAGGAAGCCATAAAGAGTTGAGATGGCAGTTCAGGTAGGTAACTTTGTGGGGGGAAGAAAAAGGTGTAGTTAGTGGAATAATGAATATCATGTTACTGCAATTGCAACATCAATTCCTTGACAACTTTTTTCCTTTTACTTTACATAGATCAGAAACCTCTTGACCTTGCCCAGGGAGCTGAAATGAAGCACGTACTTGTGGGTAATAAGGTATGTAGTAATATATTACATTTATTTAATAATTTTTAGAAAAAAATATTGCATGTTTGAAGTATATGGATACATTTTTAATGAAAAAATGTTTTCAATAGGTCATCTACAAAGCATTGAAACGATATGAAGGCCCTCTCTGGAAGGTAGGCTTGGATTTTTTTTTTTTTTTTTTTTTTTTTTTTAGATTATAAAACTAGAAGAATTCTCAGGTGCTGTTTTTAAGAATTTTTTACTTTTCTCAATCATTTCTGAAGTATATGTGATTTAATCATTCTTAGAGCTTTTAATATAAACCATTTTTATACTGCTGGCCTTCGTTGGGCTACTACTAGTTGTAGCAATTACTTTCTTTGTATTGATGCTTTAATACTTTTAGGTGGCCGAGTTTGTATGGCCCAGAGTAGGGGCAAAATACATTTTTCTCTCACCTAATCATAAAACTACAGTATTATTTTTGCTGTAAACATTGAACCTGGGTGGCACAAGCGCTTTGCGATTGGCTGCTAACCTAAAGGTTGGCGGTTCAAACCCACCAGCGGCTTCGTGGAAGAAAGGCCTGGCAAACTACTTCTGTAAAAATTACAGCAAAGAAAACCCTATGGAGCAGTTCTACTGTCTAACACATGGGGTCACCATGAGTTGGAATCAACTTGACAGCAGCAAGTTTTTTTTTTAAACAGTAACCTATGTGGGACCTATGAGGAAATTCATATTTGAATTGTCACAGAGCTTATGAGAGCACACATATAAAATCCCTCTGGTTCTAAAAATTTCTATGAATTTTGTAGTTCAGTTATTTTGCATTTGCAAGCACTCCCTGTATATTATACACATGCATGTTTATTTTGTACAAAATAAGTTTAGAATAATTTTTTTTCTGAAGTTCTTTCATGACTTTGAGGAAATTGGCTTTGAAAGCCATAACCAGTGTATTTCCTATAAATATCCCCGAACAGTATTGTCAGGATAATAAACTGTATTCATCGTTGGGCTTATCAGTGTGGTTTTTCTTCTGTTTCTGTCACCCTGTAGTGATATGTTTTCACCACTGCATCTGGTATCTAAGCTCATGTTTGAGCCTTTTTTTTAATGTTCAGCAGTACTGTCTAGATGAAAGACTCAGATATAACTGTCATCGCTAAATTACTTTTCATCAGTCAACTATTTGATCCTACATGTGTCATCTTCGGAAATGCTTTGTCGTTTGTCCATTAGAGCTCAAGATTTTTTGGCTGGAGATTATTCTGGGTAGTGCTAGAACATGGAGTCCTCTCGTGGTATCGGAAACAGTAAGTATTATCTTCATAATAATTACATATCATTATCTGACTTCTGAAAGATTCAAGTTTTTCACTTGTCTCTTTTCCTTTTGACTTGATAATTTAATATTTATTTTGAAGGCCTGATGCAGTGCATCACATTTATCGCCAGGGATGCAAACACCTGACTCAAGCAGCATGCACGGTAGGATGAGATGCGTACCTTTTGCTCAAACCGTGAAATCAGTTCTGAAAGTGATTGCCCCAAGTTGTCTGTATAAGCTGCCTTCTGAAATCTTGGTGTTCTGTGGGATTCTATATACACATGAAACCACTTGTATATATTTCTTTGCCAAAATTGAGAACAAGTAAATCTATGGAATCTCCATTTGGAGGGAAATTTAAAAATACAGTCAACTTCTGATCATCTCCACATATTGTGGAATGAGAGATGGATGATTCAAAAACATTTATACAGAGGTTTTTAATATTTTATGTGTGTGTATTTGAGTGTGTTTCTATATCTGTATACAGATGTGCCTGTGTGTATTTATGTATATATGTGTATATGCATATATGTATGTGAATTTGAACACAGGTAATTCTTTTCTGAGATT
>NW_004444135.1:4017420-4037571 GCF_000243295.1 Trichechus manatus latirostris | reverse complement strand
TATGATGAAATCAGGATTCTTAGGTTCTCTGTATTCATTTCTAGCTGTTTTACTTTTACAAGCTAGGAAAATAAGCAAGTTTTTCTTCTTTAGAAATTGATTTAAGCCTGGGGCCTAGATGTACTTTCTTGTTTCTTGCTTCAGGTCCTTTACAGTGTCAGCATCCCCTAGCAGCATATCTGCTTCTTAGAGTACAGCATCTGCTTTTCTCAGTGTGAAGACTTTCAGGGAACAAGTGCTGTTCCCCTTGAGGAGTCACAGGCTTAGTCACGTACCTGAGCGGTATAATCTGATGGTTGTGGACCCTTCGCTGTCCTTGCACCTCTTCCTCCTTTCATGTTAGACCTGAAGGCCCAGGAATCTGTCTCTAATCCCCTCTAATCTTTTAGTCACTTCTGTTGTATGCAATCTTGGCCATTCTCTTCTGTTCCTGCTGTTTGTTCATCTAGTAAACAGTAACTCAGTTCCATAAACTATGGAAACTTTGCTCTGAGATAACTCCATTTCCTACTCCATCCTTTGTGTTACTTTTGTCATATATATCTTGACTATACAGGTATGTGTTGTTTAACGTCCATTTGGGCAATGTCAGGCCACATATACGTCTGTGGGCCAGGACACCCAGGTGTCTCAGTGCCAAGATGCCAGACCCTCGTGTTGAGATTGGAGTCCCACTTCTGCCTGGCTGCTGTGCGTGGCCTGGAAGCCACACAGTCTGCAGCAATGGCGACCCAGGCCCAAACTCCCAACCTGGATCCCGTTTGGCTCCCGCGACTCCGTGTCTAGTCCCCACATTTTGCCCAGTGTAGTCCACCTGTGGAAGGGTATGCGACCTGGGCGCCCCAGCCTGGGCTCAAAGGCCCTCAGTCTCCTTGGCCCCCACTGTCCTCTCCCTGGGCAGGTTCTTATGAGTGAGCTGGTCTTCCCTCCTGCTGGCTTAGCAGAGAAGGTGGTGACAGTCACATCAGCAGTTTGGAGGAAAAAGTGTGGGTTGATTATTGACTTACACTTTCTTCACATGCCGCATCCAGCTGGGCTGGTTTGGAGAGAAAATGCAGCGAGTGAATTTTTGTGGCTGGCTCTGCCTCCTACTTGACCCATCCCCCCCTTTCATGTTGCACAGCTGTAATATGCCAAAAGGAGCAAGTGTTTGCTGTTTTGTGCTCTGTTTACAGCTTTGGGGTGCCGAGTCATAAATCTTGCCCAGCCATAAATGACAAAAACCGTTGGTATACACGAGGCCACCCTGGCCCAGGCTGCTTTTTGATTTCTCCCTTTTCCCCTGGCTTTGTTTTTGTTTTAAGGTGACACTTTGGCTCCCCGACAATTTAAACCTACTACTTATATTTTTAACACCTTCCCACAGCCCCACTTGGCAACAAGCCCACCCTGCTGTCCCCCCACCTGCGGGGACAGGCGTCCCTGCTGCTAGGAAGAATGGGCGCCCAGTCTCGCTCCCAAGTACCCAAGGTCGGCAGCACCACAGGCCTGGCCTGGGCAGGGGTCTCGAGATGGCTCCCCTGCTGCCCAATGCCATGCCCAGAGCCTTCCTGCTGTGACCTTCACGGGGCTACAGGGCCATGTGGGACCTGGCTCACCTGAGGCATCCGCAGCGGGAGCTGCCCAGACGGAGCAACACACAGCAGCACCCCCAGGCCTGTGCCACAGGGACCCGAATGTTCACACAACATCCAAATCACATAATGTCCTGTTCACAGAATGTGTTGTGGACGTTAAGGCACGCATGCCTGTATGTGATTAAAACCCTCAGTTGAAGGGTTAATCTCACTCACATTTTCCTTAAAACAAAAAGCAAATAAACAAATTGCCCCTCCCCCCCTTTTTAGAAATTTCTTGGCCTTTGGCTTCTCTGGAGTTAACTAGTTCCTACTCTGTTAGCCCTGATCTTGTTTTGCAACTTACAGTTTCTCTTGTTCAGTTGCCTGCTTGAAACCTACACTTAGGAATCACATATCAATACAAGCTAATGGGCATTCACTGAGTGACTGCTGTAAGGCAGGCATTGTTCATTTTCCAGTTTCTTAAGGTGGAAGCTTAGGTTATTGATACGAGATTTTTTTTTCTAATATAGGTGTTTATAGCTATAAATTTATCTTAAAGCACTGTATCTCATAAATTTTTATATGTTGTGTTTTTGTTTTCTTTCAGTCCAATATATTTGCTAGTTTTCCTTTTGATTTCTTCTTTGAGCAGTAGGTTTAGAGGTGTGTTGTTTCATTTCCAAATATTTGTGGATTTAACCACATTTCCTTCTGTTGTTGAGGTCTAATTTAATTCCATTTTGGTTGGAGAACATACTTTGTATGATTTCAGTCCTTTTAAATCTATTGGGATTTGTTTTATAGCCTACCATTTGGTCTATCCTGGAGAATGTTCCATGTGTTCTTGAGAAGAATGTTGCATCCTGCTGTTGTTGGGTGTTCTGTAGCTATCCCCTGTATCCTTGCTGACTTTATGTCTAGCTGTTCTGTTTCTCACTTCAGTTCTGGCGGTTTTTGCTGCATGAATTTTGGGGCTCTGTTGTTAGGTGCATATTGTTTATACTTGTTATATCTTCCTTAAGGATTGACCTTGCTATCAGTATAAAATGTCTCTCTTTGTCCCTAGTAACATTTTCTTGGCGTCAAGTCCCATCTAAGCTCTCATATGGATATTGTTTGCATGGTATATATTTTTTCTATCCTTTTACTTTAAACCTATTGGTGTCTTTTGAATCTAAAGTGTGTCTCTTGTAGACAGCCTGTAATTGTATCCTGTATTTTTATCCAGTCTGACAATCTTTGTTTTTGTTATTGGATTGTTTAATGAATTTACATTTAATGTTGTTATTGATATAGTTGAGTTTCTGCCTGTCATTTATTGTTTGTTTCTGTGTTCATGCTTTTTTTATTGTTTTTCCTTTTCTTCCTTCTTTTGGATTTGATAGGTATTATTTCTAATTTTAATTATTTTATTATATTTGTTAGTTATCTTCTTAGTGTTTGTTCTGGATATTGCAGTATCTATCTTAATTTATAACAGTCTACTTCTGATTAATACTAATTTAATTCCATAAAATATGGAAACTTTGCTCTAAGATAGCTCCATTTCCTACCCCTTCCTTTGTGGTATTATTGTCATGTATCTCCTGACTCTATGTGTTTAAAAAGCCAACAATATAATGTTATATTTATTGTTTTATACAGTGTTATGTGTATTTTTGTCTTTTTTTTAAACAACTTTATTGGGATATGGTTCACACGCCATGCAATTCACTCATTTAAAGTGTATAGTTCAGTGGTTTTTTAGTGTGGTCACAGAGTTGTATATCCATCACCACAATCAATTTCCATCACTCCAGAAAGAAACCTCATACTCATTAACAGTCACGCCTTATTCCCGATCAGCCCTCCACTACCCTTCCTGAATTAGACAACCACTAATTTACTTTCTATCTCTAGATTTGCCTATTCCGCATGTTTCATATAAATGGAATCATATAATGAATGGTCTTTTATGACTAGCTTCTTTCACTTAGTAAAATGTTTTCAAGGTTCATCTGTGTTGTACCGTGTGTGGAGACTTCATTCCTTTTTATGGCTGAATAATATTCTGTTGTATTGATATACCATATTTTGTTTATCCGTTCATCAGTTGATAGACATTTGGGTTGTTTCCACTTTTAGGCTGTTATGAATAATGCTGCTGTAAACATTCACGTACAAGTTTTTGTGTGGACATATGTTAATCTCAGGTGTTTTTAAGAAGGAAAGAATGGAGGAAAACTATATTTATAGAGTCTGTTATATTAACTCACATGCTTAGCATTTCCAGTTCTCTTTACTTTTTCCAGTGGATTCAGGTTACCATCTAGAGTCATTTTCTTGCTCCAGTACCCTTCTATCCCCTCCCCAGCTCCTTTGTATTATTATTGTCATGTATAGTGCATCTTTATATGTTACAAGCCCAAGTATATGATTTTATGATTATTGTGCTATGTAGTTATTTTTAAATCAATTAAGAGAAGACAAATGAAAAATATATTTATAGTGTATTTATAATTACCTATGTTATTTCCTTTACCAGTTCTCTTTATTTCTTGTCTGGTGTCACTTTCTTTCAGCCTAAAGGACTCTTTTTACCCTTTTTTGTAAGGTGTGCTTGGTAGCAACAAATTCTCTAAGTCTTTGTTTATTTGGGAGTGTCTTTATTTTGTTTTCATTTTAGAGCAGTAGTTTTGCTGGCTATAGAAATTTTCTTTCAGCCTTTGAATAGGTCATCCTCCTGTCACTGGTCTCCATTGTTTCTGATGCAAAGTCAGCTGTTAATTTTACTGCGCTTCTCCTTTGCCTGATGACTCATTTTTCTTTTGGTGCTTTCAAGGTTTTCTGTTTGTCATTCTCTTTGTCTTTCAGCAGTTGTGACTGTGATGTGTAGATCTCCTTGGGTTTATCCTACTTGGAGTTTATTGAATTTCTTGCGTGTGTAAATTAATGTTTTCATCAAATTTGGAAAGTTTTGACCATTATTTCTTCAACTATTTCTTTAACCTCCTTCTCTGTTCTCCATCTGGGACTCTAATTGTTGTATGTTGGTACACATGATAAAGTGTCACAGGTCTCTGAGTTCCTGTTCATTTTTCTTCATTCTTTTCTCTTTCTGTTCTTCAGATTGATCTGTCTTCAAGTTCAGTGGCTCTTTCTTCTGCCATCTAGTATGCTTATGAAATGGTTTCTTTCTCGCACTGTTATTGAGCACACATATATTTATGATTGTTGTCTTCCTGATTAACCAGGTTGATGTGGCCCTCCTTATTTCTTGCGATACAGTTTGTTTTGAAATCTTATTTTGTATGATATTAATATAACCACTCTGGCCTTCTTATGTTTACTGTTTGCATGAATCTCTTTTTCTATTCATTTGCTTTCAGCTTATCTGTATCTTTATACTTATTATGTGTCTCTTGTAGACAGCATATAGTTCAATCTCTTTTATCCATTTTAACAATTTTTTTGCCTTTTAATTGCTTTTTTTTTCTTTTGAGAATGTGCTCCCCTTTCTTGCTTCTTTATATGTCAGGTAATCTTGGATTATATCCTTAATTATTATGAATGTTAAGTTCTCCAGATTCTGGATTCTTTTTTTCTGATAAATGTTATTTCCTTTGTTTTTGCAAGTCATTTTCCTGCCTGTTTTCATTGCAAACTGTTTCTTGGGCCTCAGCTCTGGTCTTTGTTCGTATGTTGTGTTGATATGAGCTGCTTTGAGTTTTTTCTGTACATGTGTGATTTGTGAGTCATTTACAGATATGAGTAGACAGAGTTTGGGGATCCCCTCTCTGGCTCTCTCCCTTATGGGATTCCTTTATTTTCTTGAGTGTTCATTGCTTCCCGGATTCAGTTTTGTAGTTCACAAAGATGCAAAGACTGTGAATGTTTCCACATGTGCCCTTGCTGGTATTATGTGTACTATGTGGACTGCACTTTGCCCCAGAGTAAAAGTCTTGAGGAAGGGAACTTACTTGTATAGCTCCTCATTTCCTTTTCTACAAGAGAATGTACCCCCATCAGAGTCTGTTAGCTTTTGTTCACTTTCCAGTTCTTTCTAGTAGTTGCTTTTTGCTTTGCGTCCAGGTTTCGTAGTTGTTTTCTGCATGGGGGTCCTCTGGTAGGATCTTAGAGCAGAAGTGTGTCCTTTTACATTCTCAAGTCCTCTTTTTTTCCAAATTCATATTTCAAAAGGACAGTTATTTCTCATTCTTCCTTTCTTCCCTCCCTTTTCTTCTTCATCAACCTTAGTTATTACTCATTCTTCTATACTCAGCTCAAACATTTTCTAAACTCAGTTAAAACAAAAAGTTCATGAGAATGATATGAATAAGAAATTGGAGCTGTGGTTTTTAAATGACTTTATAGCTAAAGTGCATAATAAATTATATTTAATAGAAAAGTTGAAACTAAAACTACATACCCAATGGACTACCAGTATTTGTGTAATTAAGAATGTGAAAGCCAGATTTGACATAGATAAGCTACAATTACATTTGATGCTCCCACTGTAAATTATTTTTTCCAGTTTTTCTTAGTGTGTAGAAGTTGTTTAACTGTATATCATTGCCATGCTAATATGTTTAGATTTATGTACAGATAGTTTCAGGGTTCTCTTTTATATGAGTGAATGCTATTGTCTTATTGATTTCTTTATGTCAAAGGTAAAATCCAATGATAGCTGCCTCTTCTTTATTAAATGCTTTGATGACACTATTCATGGCTTCAGGGTTCCTAAGAACAGCCTTCAACAGTCAAGAGAGGTAAATTTATGGATTAATTTATCTTTCATAAAACTTAAAGAACATATAAAAGCATGAAGAATGTAATATAGGTTTAATATTAACATCTAAAGTCTTGGTGATCATACCTTTTTAATGAGGCAATTATATGAAGCTTTTGAAAGTTGGCTTATGAATTAGCTAGTTATTAACATGTACCTGCAGGTATTTTCTGTTCATAAATCTTTTTTCATTTTGATTCTCTGATAGTAAGAGGTGGTTATTGATGTTGGAAAATACCTAAGTGATTAGTCTATCCCTTAATTTATGGGTGAGGAAGATGAAGACTGTAAGACTGAAGTGATTTTCCCAAGGTTGTACACCTTGCAAGTAACAGTACCTGCCTGGACTACAACCCAGTTATTCTGACGCCGATTATGGTATAGACTCCGCCTTCTTTTGTGGTAAATTGAGCAATAGCAGTAAGCAAGAAAATTGAGACTCTATCTACAGAAAATCATGTTTCAGCCATTTAATGGAGAATCCATATTCCTTTAAATAAAAGCAGTATCCATAGACTTTTTTTTTTTTTTTTTTTTGTAAATCATGTAAGGGATTTAAAAAGTCCAGTTCCCAGAGTGAATAGCTTTGGCCTCAAAGAGCCCTAAACAGTCCAATTCATGAGATTCTTGCTGTCTCAGCATTTCACAAAATGGTAAGATTTGACCCTGAGTAATACTGTAAGAAAATGAGGAAGAAGTAAGACATGTATTTTTAGGTCAGACAGTCTCAGTTTCCTTTTGAGAAATCACTGATTTTTTTTAAAAAACATAAGTAAAAGTTAAAGCATCAGGGCAATTGATGATGTTAAAAAGATTTGAGTTTCTTATGCTTATAATTTGATTATTATAAGTTGGTAAAATTATGTGACTAGATTTATTATTGTATAGTAACTTATTCAACAGCGTTGAGAGTTTATAATGTTAAAGTAAAAAATTCCTATGTATTATTTAATTTCTGTAATATGTATGAGTATTAATATTAATGATTATGTAAAACTTATAGATATTTTTTAAATATTGGGAAATGTCTTTTATCCAGACACCTTTTATGGACAAGAGTTCTAGATCATTATTTTATTGTTAGTTGCTTTATATATTTATTTTTTGAGGCCATGATGTTTGTTTGTCCACGTAAATGTTATGCTCTCCAGATCATTGTCACATTATCCCTTTTGAGTAAAAATGCTTCTCCATTTTTAGTGAAATCCTTGTGTTATTTCAGGATTGGCTAGAAGCAATAGAAGACCATTCTGCTTATAGCACTCACTACTGTTCCCAGGACCAATTGACTGATGATGAAGAGGAAGATACGGTTTCTACTGTAGACTTAAAGGAATCTTTAGAAGTAAGTAGGAAAACATAACTTGACCTTTATAGCTAATTCTGCCACTTAGGTAGTACCAAGAATTATTATTTTTTTAAATTGTGAGGTTTTGAAATTAAGGTTCCTGACAGTGATGGAAATAGATTGCTGTTTGTCTGCCCATATTTTTTAGGTATTTATGATGTCTCTGTCATGGTAATAAACTATCAGATGTCTCTAGGTATGCACTAAAGATATAGGCATGAGCCTGTGTATATCTTTTTATGTTAAAATATTTAGATTGCTGTCATCAGATTGTCATTCTATTTGAAAACTGCCGCCATTAGGGGGAGTGTGCATAGTGTGACTTGCTGCCCTTTATGACTTCACTGCACATTTCAGAGTTTAAATAATGCAACCATAGTGATACCTTTCCTAGTGACTAGTTTCATTTAAAACCACTTGCAATCTGTAACTTCATTGCTTAGAGGTAAGGTAAAGTGTCAGTAGTGAATGAGAGGGCCCTCATCTGAAGTGACATCAGTGCCTTTTCCGTAGCGAATTATGAGCCTATTTAATTGAAATGAAATAGGTATTTTTGGGGCATCAATTTTATGACTGTACCTTATAGATTCACCTTGTCTATAAAACAATGAGAATTAGGTTTGAAAGAATTAGAACTAGATGGGATGATGAGTTTCAATCCAGATAATTATGTCAGAGCATATGAATTTGCCTACCAAATTTAATTTAATTTATTAGTTGGATAATTTGAATATTTTTAAATCAACAACTTTAATGAAGTTAAGTTTACTCATACATAAGGTGTTTTATTGCCCTGAGGGCCGAGAAGGAGCCCTGGTGGTGCAGTGGTTAAGAGCTCAGGCTGCTAACCAAAAGGTCGGCAGTTCGAATCCACCAGCCGCTCCTTGGAAACTTAAGGGGCAGTTCTTCTGTGTCCTATAGGATCGCTATGAGTTGGAATCAACTCGAAAGCAACAGGTTTGTTTTTTTGTTGTTGTTGTTAAGGGCTGAGAAGCTTGTATAGGAAAGAGATTTTGATTCTTTTCATCCCTAATCTTAATTTTTGATGGAATATTAAAGAATGTGAACTCTTCCACATTTAGTTGAAGACATTTCCTAGAATTTGTTGAGAGTTGCTTTACCAGTACTACTTCTGTTTTAAAGCCTAATGTGTAATGTGACAACCATAAACATAATTTTCAGATCAATGAACTTTGCAAAAGTACCAGCTATTAGAGCATCTAAATAACATTAAAACTGTTCAGGTAAATAGAGGAGGCTTAAATACATATGACCAAAGTCATGTTAAACAAGTAAAAAATAAAACTATGCTAAATATTTTAATTTTTAGTCAATATTCTGTAAGTGAAAAGAAATACTTATTTATCTAACCTCAATATAAAGTAGATGACAAAACCTGAAAAGACGAAGTATATCAATGTCTTTTCCAGGAATATGGTAATTTTAAGACCGTTTTAATGGAAACTACATGTAAAATAAAAGCATAGTAGCTTTCATACTATTAAAAAATTTTCTTGAAGAAAAGTTTTTCTTTATAATTTTCAAATGTTGAAGTTATCAGCCTTTCTTTTTATTCCTTATTTGAATATTTGGTTTCTATGTTAACCTTAAAACCGTAGTTTTTTGCCTTCTAGATTTTATAGCATCTGAAGTCAGTGAGAGTTTTAGGCATTTTTAAGCATTCTCAGATTTTGCAGGTTATAGCATATCTATGTCCAAAAGAATTTGAATACTAATTATGTGAATCTTGACTTTGTCTCAATTTCTGGAGGCTGGTCCAAAACAGGTAAAATCTGAGATGAGCTTTGAAGTATGTTGAATGTAACTTGTGGTAGGTGGGCTCCAGGATGCCCTGGATCCTTGGGTTCCCAAGGTGCAAAGAAATTCTGCAGCCAATTTGTAGAACAGATTTGTTCTAGATGTCTATAGACATTCCAAAGGAAATTAGGAACTGCAGGACTGGAAAACCGCTAAGCCAAACGATCTGAATTAACCACAAAACTGACCTTATATCCCCAAGTCGCTTCTGCATCAGTAAATAGATCTGCAAGAAATGTCCATATTGAAAATGTTGTTTGATACCTTGATCTTATTTTATCTTCCCTAAAATGAAAAGCCTCCAAAAGCTTAAAACATTTTCTCTTAACTCTACGTTGAGGTTAGGCCTCCAGGGAGAAAAGTGTAAGTCAAGTTTGTTGAGATATTGGCCTCGTGGTTGTAGTCCAAATGGAAAATATTCTTTTAGAAATAAAAATTGGAAGATAAATTCAAGCACAGCGTTGCATTGTCCAAAACAATAGCGTCTAGGCAGTTGACTATTTACATTTAAATTAATTACAATTAAATTAAAAATTCAGTTCCTCATTTTACTAGCCACATTTCAAGTGCTCCGGAGCAACATGTGGCTAGTGGCTACCATACTGGATGGCACAGATGTAGAATTTTTTCATCATTGTAGAAAGTTCTTTGATGGACAATGCTGTATTAGCAAAGTGGAGGTTTTATTTGTTCAGGGTGTTTTGATTCTGTAAGATCAAAATTGTGTCTGTGTTATAAAAAGTAATAAGCAGATGATGTTACATTTCAACTAAGTGAGAAAATAATATAAAGCTTTCCTGATTTAACAATAGAAGATTCCTAATTAAAATGAATGTTCAGAAAGATGTATATACGTCAGTAAAATCCAGAAAAAACCACATCCATTGCTGTCAAGTCAATTCCAACTCGTAGCGACCCTATAGGACAGACTAGAACTGCTCCATAGGGTTTCCAAGGAGCAGCTGGTGGATTCGAACTGCTGACCTTTTGGTTAGCAGGCAGTTTCTTAACACTGCGCTACCAGGGCTCCATATACATCAATAGGGAACTGGATAAATAAGATTGGTGCATCTATACAAGAATGAGGTAGATTTACATATACTGGTTTTCTTAGTTGTTTAGTGCTGCTATTATGGAAATACCATGGTGGATAGCTTTAATAAATAGAAATTTATTTTCTTACAGTTTAGGAGGCTTAGAAGTCCAAATTCAGAGTGCTGGCTCTAGGGGAAGGGTTTCTCTCTCTGTCAGCTCTGGAGGAAGGTCCTTGTCTCTTCAGCTTCTGCTTCCTGGTTCCTTGGAGATTTCCATGTGTCTTAACATCTATCTTACCCCACCTCTCCTAATCCGTCTGAATGGCAACCTAACCCACTTGACCCCAGCAGGCCCCACTCTTCTGCCCCTTGGGCGTGGCAGCTGCACCCTCTCAACTTTGGGTGGTGGCCCCATATCCCAGCACACCTTAATGGCAGCCACACACTCCGGAACTGAGTTGGCGAAGATCTGACTCTTTGAAACCTAGGAGGCTGTTGCCCCACTCTTCGAGATCTAGGAAACTGTGGCCCCACCCTTCGAAACTGAGAAGGCTGTGCTTTCCATGCTCCTTCCAACAGCTCTGCTGATCTCTAAGCTGCTCCAGGGATGGTCCTTTTCTTTTCTTAGAGGACAACAGATGTAGCTCCTTTAGTCTGTTTCCTGCCTGTAGAATTCCAAGAGGCAGACGACATTATTTTTATTCTTTCTCTGTCCCCTTCATTCTAAGCTGATGGGTTTTCTGTTGTGGTCAGGTCCATCAGATACAGGCTTAATCTCTTTAACAAAAGATTGTGTAGCCATATCCTTGGTGAACATTCTAGAACATGTGTCCTTAGTTTGTACAACAGAATTTTCGAAATCTTTAAGTTCTGTTTTCATTTTGTACAGTTTATCTGTAAGTCCTTCTCTTTCTTCTCTCATTTTGCTATAAGCCACAGGGAGAAAACACAGGGCCCCTTTAAGATCTTGCTTAGAAATCTCATCAACCAGTTGTCCAGGTCCATCGCTTACAAGCTGTACCTTCCACCAAACATTTCAACATGATTCAGACAAGTTCTTTGCCATTGCATAAAAAGCATCACCCTTCCTCCATTGTCCAGTCACATGTTCATTTTCTTTTAAAGCTTCACCAGAAGCACATTTAATGTCCACATTTCTAGCAACATTCTGTTGCTGGTGCCAAATGTGTTCTCTGAGACAATAGAGACTTTCTCTGTAGCTCTCCTCGGTTCCTTCAGAGCCCTCATCAGAATCGCCTTTGTTGTCCGCAGTTCTACCAACAGTCTCTTCAAGACAATCTAGACTTTTACAATTAGGCACCTTAAAACTATTCCAGCTTCTACCAATTACCCAATTCCAAAACTGCTTCTACATTTTAGGTATCTATTACAGCAGCACCGCTACTTCTCGGTACCAAATTCTGTCTGAGTTATCCAGTGCTGCTGTAACAGATATGCCACAATTGGATGGCTTTAACAAACAAATTTATTTTCTCACAGTTTAGGAGGCTAGCAGTCCAAATTCAGAGTGCTGGCTCGAGGGTAAGGCTTTCTTTCTGTCGGCTTTGGCACTGGATAACTAAGACACTGGTATACTTAAGATATCTATATAGTTTAGTGAAAAGGGCAAGGTATAAAACGATGTATGTAATATGCTACGACTTGGGAAAAAAATAAGGGCTTGCACACATATTTGTATATAGGCTAGAAAGATGAGCAGTTATTAGCAGTTGTTGCTTTGGGACTGGAAAAGGTGGAGGAGGGGCTAGGACTGACAGTCCATGTGAGAGAGTTACTTTTCTCTCTGTACCCTTACCCTTTTGTTTTGAAAAAATTTTTTTTTTACTTTGTGTAAATACCTGTTGTAGAATAAAACATTAAAAAAATTACAAAGCAAGGCCATGATAATCACCAAAACCCAAAACCAAACCCGTTGCCATTGAGTTGATTCTCATAGCGACCCTATAGGATAGAGTAGAACTGTCCTGTAGGATTTCCAAGGGGCAGCTGGTGGATTCAAACTGCTGACCTTTAGACTAGCAGCTGAACTCTTAACCGTTGCACCACTAGGGCTCCTTGAAAAATAATAAATGTTCTATGAGTTGACTTAGATTGAGGAATGATCGAATATGGGATTATCCTTGAAGTGGGATTGGCTGGAGTTCGGAAGACTTAGAGATGAGTATCAGGGAATCAGTGCTCCCAATACTGGCTATTTTCTGCAAAGAGGAAAGTTATCAGGGTTCTCCAATCTTTTATTTTAAAAGTTTATATCGATATTATTGAGGAATAATTTTTATACAATAAGATGAATTCATTTTGAGTGTTCAGTTTGATGTGTTACGACAGATGTATATACCCTGTGTAACAACCACTCCTATCAAAATATAGAACATTTTTAGCACAGAAAGTTCCATTAAGCCCCTTCCCAGACAGTGCCCTCCACCTCCATCTCAGGCAACCACTGATGAGTTTCTGTCATTAGAAGTCAGTTTTGCTTGTTCTAGAGTTCATGTTAAGTGGAATCATACAACATATGCCTTTTGTGTTTACGTCTTTCACTCACTATAATGTTGTGTGCATCAGTAGTTCCTTTTTATTGATGAGTAGTAGTCTAGCAAATGAATAAACCACAGTTTATCCATCATCTGTGATAGACAATCTCTTTCTGCTCCTGGTTAACCAAATGTGCATTATCTGTAGCAAATAGCGAGAATTAGTTACCTGTCTCTTCCACTATCCACTCTTCTGTAGCTGCCCATCCCCTTGATACACATGTCTGAGCTGCCCCATAGCTAGGGATCATAAGCTCTGAGTGGACAGAAGTAGAACAGGAGACCTGTGTTCTCAAGGTGGCTCTCCTGTTCACCTGCAATGCCTTCTGATCCGCTGGGGTCCATGTCTGTGTGCTGTGCCCAGATAACTTGGGTTTAAAATAATGCTGTCAGACTTCAGGTGTTAGAACGTTGCCTATAGTAGGACCATTTGTGTAGAATATATAAATAAAAATTAAAACTTAAAAAAAAGAGTCCCTGACTTAATGTGAGTGATGTAGAAATCAAGAGACACCGTTGTGCTCTGCAAAGAGTTGATAATTATTAACTTTCATAAGCAGATTTTTAGGTTGTCCTAGTATAGCCAATAGCTGCTAAGAGGAAATTATAACAAATTTAGAGAATGCGTTATATTTTACTGTATTAATAATGTCTTTCTATTCTTTCATTTAATCACTTAAATGGCACTAAATTATTTAGAAGATACACTTGGTACCAACTATAAAACAGTATTTGTAGAGTGAATCTTCTCCAGCTGATCTATTATGTACCTTTTGAAACAAGTGAATTACCAATCAAGGAAACTTTTTTTCTTAGTAAATATCAGATAGATGTGCTAAGGAAAGATCAGTGTGATCCATTGATGCTGTGAGGTGTGTTTCCTGTCTTTGACTACAACCTCAGGAGCTATCACAATTACAGATCCAAAGTCAGCCAGTAAAGCCAGTGCTTACTTGATATGTCTAGCTAACTTTCACCGTAGAAAGGAAAAGAGAAAACAGCAGTGTTGAATTGCACATGGGCAGGAGTATTAAATATATATAGAGTGAGAATGACTTTCTATTAATAAATTATGAGAGATGCATTTGGTCTGCATGTTTTCAATAAGCCAGATTGACTTTTCCTGCCTTCATCCTGTATTCACAGAGTATGACTTAAAAAATTATCGAGCATACCATTTCTCTTTCTGTGGTGTTTTTAATTTCATAGTCTAAAGATTCTCCCTTTCCAAAAAAATAAATAAATAAAAAATGAATTATATTTTTATGTTGGAGCTCTCAAAACAGAGAGTAATACAGATTTTAAAGAGAACATTGGCTGTCAGTAATATAGTACTGTGAATAATTCTACTGTGGCTAAGCTTCATAAGCACTAAAAAATTTATAAGGTGAAAAAAGTGCTTACCTGTGTCACCTTGGCACATTGAGATACCTGTAAAAAACCCATTGCCATCGAGTTAATTCCGACTCATAGCAACCCTGTAGGACAGAGTAGAACTGCCCCATAGGGTTTCCAAGGAGCAGCTGGTGGATTTGAACTCTGACCTTCGGTTAGCAGCTGAACTCTTCTGTTTAATTTTTTAAAATTTTATTGTTGTACTTTAAGTGGAAGTTTAAAATTCAAGTTAGTCTCTCATACGAAAATTTATACATTTATTGTTATGTAATCCTAATTGCTCTCTATACTGTGACAGCACACTTGTCCTTTCCACCCCTGATTTCCTGCGTCCATTCAGCCAGCTTTTGACTCTGTCTGCCTTCTCATCTCCCCTCTGGACAGGAGCTGCCCATTTAGTCTCATGTATCTACTTGAGCTAAGAAGCACACTCTTCATTAGTATCCTTTTATGTCCCATAGTCCAGTCTAATCTTCGTCTGAAGAGTTGGCCTCGGGAATGGTTTCAGTTCTGAGTAGACAGAGTCTGGGGGCCATGCTTTCTGGGCTCCTCCAGTCTCAGACCATTAAGTATGGTCTTCTTACTAGAATTTGAGTTCTGCACCCCAGTTTTCTCCTGCTCCATTAGGGACTCTCTGTTGTGTTCCCTGTCAGGACAGTCATTGGTGGTAGCCGGGCACCATCTAGTTCTTCGGGTCTCAGGCTTATGAAGTCTCTGGTTTATGTTGGCCCTTTCTGTCTCTTGGGCTACTACTTTCCTTGTGTCTTTGGTGTTCTTCATTCTCCTTTACTCCAGGTGGTTGGGACCAATAGATGCATCATAGATGGCCGCTTGCAAGCTTTTAAGATCCCAGATGCCACTCACCAAAGTAGGATGCAGAACATTTTCTCAACTTTGTTATGCCAGATGACCTAGATGTCCCCTGAAAGCGTGGTCCCCAGACCCCTGCCCCTGGCAGCTGAACTGTTAACCATTGCACCACCAGGGCTCCTGCTGAGCTACAGTAGGTTTAATTTTGCATGAACAAAATGTTTAGTGATGGACCTGTTGAGATTAAGAGTACAGGGTAGGGAAGCTTCATAAGACTAAGCATATTACTGCACCGACAGCAATGTGATTCTAAAGCTAGTAAGATCAAGGCTCCAGAATAAATATTTTCTATAGAGTCCCTGGGTAGTACAAACGGTTAATGCACTTGGCTGCTGACTGAAAGATTGGACATTCAAGTCCAGCCAGGGGTTCGTTGGAAGAAAGACCTGAGATCTACTTTTGAAAAATCAGTCATTGAAAACCCTGTGGAACACAGTTCTGCTCTGACAAACATGGGGCTGGCATAAGTTGGAATTGATTCAATAGCATCTGGTTTTGGATTATTGCCATAATCAACTGAATTTACTCATAGCGATCCTCTAGGACAGAGTAGAACTGTTCTGTAGGGTTTCCAAGGCTTTGATCTTTACGGAAGCAGACTGTCATTTTTCTCCCATGGAGCGGCTGGTGGGTTCTAACTGCTGACCTTTTGGTTAGCAGCTAAGTGCTTTACTGCTGCACCACCAGGGCTCCTTAATCGAATTTACAGTTATAATTTTTCTTGCTTGTTCTTCCCACCTCTTTAAAAGGAAGCTATAAATAAAACTAATTTCGAAATGATATTGATAATATAATAAATGGATTTATCTGATTTCCAAACTTCTAAATCCACAGTAGTATGAGATGCAGCTTACATCATGAAACTCTAATTTTATGTTTTGCTTTTAGGGATTTAAACATGTAGAATTATCAAATTACAAGAAGATCAGTTTTTATAACTGGCTTTTACTTTATCTTTGTAAGCATGGACTTGCAAAGAAAATGTCCTTATTGGTCTGATTTTGTGGGTGTTGTATATACTTGATTGCTTAGCTAAAATCAGCGTTAGAGCCATTTGTTTTGTTTTTAACAAAAACAGTTTTTAAGGTATATATATATATATATTTTTATTGTACTTTACGCGAAGGTTTACAGAACAGACTAGCTTCTCATTAAACAGGTAGTACACATATTATTTTGTGACATCGGTTATCAACCCCACAACATGTCAACACTCTCCCCTTGTTGGCCTTGGTTTCCCTGTTACCAGCTTTCCTATCTCCTCCTGCCTTCTAGTCCTTGCCTCTGGGCTGGTGTGGCCCTTTAGTCTCATTTTGTTTTATGGGCGTGTCTAATATTTGGCTGAAGGGTGAACCTCAGGAGTCACTTCATTACTGAGCTAAAGGGTATCCGGGGGGGCCATACTCTCGAGGTTTCTCCAGTCTCTCTCAGGCCAGTAAGTGTGCTCTTTTTTTGTTAGAATATTGTTCTACATTTTTCTCCATCTCTGTCCAGGACCCTCTATTGTGATCCCTGTCAGAGCAGTCAGTGGTGGTAGCCGGGCACCATCTAATTGTACTGGACTCAGTCGGCTGGAGGCTGTGGTAGTTGTGGTTTGTTAGTCCTTTGGACTAATCTTTCCCTTATGTCTTTAGTTTTCTTCATTCTCCCTTGCTCCTGATGGGGTGAGACCAGTGAAGTATCTTAGATGGCCGCTCACAAGCTTTTAAGACCCCAGATGCTACTCACCAAAGTAGAATGTAGAACATTTTCTTTATAAACTGTGTTATGCCAGTTGAGCTAGATGTTCCCCAAGACCATGGTTCCCACAGACCCCAGCCCAGCAGTTCAGTCCCTCAGGGAGTTTGGATGTGTCTATGGCGCTTCCATGACTTTGCCTTGTACAAGTTGTGCTGGCTTCCCCAGTATTGTGTACTGTCTTAACCTTCACCAAAGTTACCACTTATCTATTGTCGATTTAGTGTTTTTCCATCCCCATCCCTCCCCTCCCTTGTTACCATCAAAGATTGTTTCTTTTGTGTGTATACCTTTTCATGAGTTTTTATAGTAGTGGTCTCATACAATATTTGTCCTTCTGTGAATGACTTATTTCACTCAGTGTAATGCCCTCCAGATTGATCCACGTTGTGAGATGCTTCACAGATTCATCATTGTTCTTTATTGTTGCGTAGTACTCTGTTGTGTGTATGTACCATAGTTTGTTTATCCATTCATCTGTTGATGGGCATCTAGGTTGTTTCCATCTTTTTGCTATTGTGAACAGTGCTACAGTGAACATGGGTGTGCATATGTCTATTCATGTGACAGCTCTTATTTCTCTAGGGTCTGTTCTTAGGAATGGGATTGCTGGATCATATGATATTTCTATTTCTGGCTTTCTAAGGAAGTGCCATATTGTTTTCCAAAATGGTTGTACCATTTTGCATTCCCACCAGCAGTGCATAAGAGTTCCAATCTCTCTCCAACATTTGTTATTTCCAGTTTTTTTGATTCATGCCAGTAATGCTGGGGTGAGATGGTATCTCATTGTAGTTTTGATTTGCGTTTCTCTAATGGCTAGTGATGGTGAGCATTTCCTCATGTGTCTGTTAGCCACTTGAATGTCTTCTTTGGTGAAGTGTCTGTTAATTTCTTTTGCCCATTTTTTAATAGGATTATTTGTCTTTTTGTTGTAGAGGTGTTGGATTGTCCTGTAGATTTTAAAGGTTAGACTTTTGTCAGATTTGTAATAGCCAAAAATTTTTTCCCAGTCTGTAGGTTCTCTTTTTACTCTTTTGATGAAATCTTTTGATGAACATTAAGAGTTTAATTAAGGTATTTCCTTTTTTTATTTTTTATTTTATTGTGCTTTAGGTGAAAGCAGAATAATTTCTCATACAAAAATTTATACACGTATTGTTACGTGACTGTAGTAGCAATCCCTGTAATGTGACAGCACACTCCCCATTTCCACCCCAAAAATAGAGAACTCTTCATGAGTTTGTGTGTCATCCTTGCACAGGGCCATGCTAATCTTCTCTGTATTCTTCTGATTTTACTATATGTGCTGCCGAAGTGAGCACTAAGGTATATTCTTAAGGGATGCATTATATAATTTCTGGGTGAAGTTAACCAGGTCTACTAAAAGGGTTAGTAAATGAGTTAGAGAAATACAGCTGTTCGGATATATATGGTATAATGTGATATTAGTAAATAATGAAATTGTATGATCTCTACACCATAGATATTGAATGTATTTAGAATTTAGAAAAGTTTGTATCTGTTAATTTGTTCTTAATTAACTAAATGTTATATTCAGCTTCTAAGGAAAACTTCTCTTACCTTTTTCTTTCTCACAAAGAATATAGAAGTCTCAATTATTATTATGTGTCAATCCATGAACTAAAAGTTTTGATAGAAACATTAAAGCAAATGATGTTTGTTTTAATTTTATCTTTTTTTTTTTTTTTTCCAGAAAGCACAATCATGTCAACAGAGACTAGATAGGGAAATTTCCAGCTTTCTCAAGATGATTAAGGAGTGTGACATGGCTAAAGGTAAAAGAACCAAACAAACACAAGGACTACCAAAAAAAAAAAAAAAATCACTTCTTAACGCAACTCATTGTCATAGATATTGACTGTATATTTTAGATAATTTTTGGTTTGCAATTCACAGTTGTATTTCACAAAATTATTCTGAAATTTTAAAAGGGTATTTAGATTTTCTGCTCACTGGGGAGACCTGCTTTATAGGTTGTACATAGATTTATTCTTTTAAGAAAAAGAAAAACAAACTTAAAGTTAACATATTGGGGTTGTAAATTCATTTTAGCTACTTAATGAGAATTCTGCTGTTGAATCCCAGATGACTTGAGTTTTGAAGTCAGACTGCCTTAGATTTAAATCCTTACTCTGCTACTTACTAACTATAACTTTGAGCAGTACATTTACCTTCTCTGAGCCTTGGTGTCCTCATCTGTAAAGTGAAGGAATTGATCTTTTCCCTGGTCTTGGCTTTTCATGATTCCGTGAATGTACATATGAACTTGTGTTTCTAGTCTAATTGATCTATCTTTCAACAGTAACTTTTTATGTTGTCATGCTCCATTAGGTATGAACTACCTAGCGTTATCTATAAATGTTCCAAGAATAAAACTTAAGTATTGAGAAAAAGTTGTTTATTACTTTATAAATTAAAAAATCAGCACATTTGTTAGACTTTAGACTTAGTCATGATATGAATATAAATGACTCCACTAAAATATAATTGAATTAGTTCTCTGTAAATTTATGATTAGCTATCCATTGTAATCATGAGCTAGTTTACCCAAGTGGACTCCTAGGCTGAGGTTATAAGTGCCCAGGGAATGTGAAGAAATGTTAATATTAGTGTAAACTGAGCATCACTATTCTGTGTCTTCCCAGATGTACCTTGGACGTTCTTTTCTTTCAATTCAACACACACTTACTTATATCAGGACAAGAGTTAAGTCATTTTGATTATTAATTGCAGACTAGACTATTGTATTACTTACTCTATTCATCCTCAGTGGACTTGGAGAAAAATAATAGCTTCATTAGGTATAACTCACATTAGATAAAATTCGCTCATTTAAAGTATACAATTCAGTGGTTTTTAGTATATTCACGGAATTCTGGAACCATCACCATCAATGGACTTTTAAAGCACCATCTTCACAAAGAACCTTTTGAAGTAAGAAGAGATACTAACAATGTTTAAAAGATGTTGAAAAGGTCCAGAGAAACATAAAGATTAATTCATTTAACTTGGTTCATCATTATATAGTGTCCTTCCTTAT
>NW_004444135.1:4014926-4016307 GCF_000243295.1 Trichechus manatus latirostris | reverse complement strand
CAAGTTGTGCTGGCTTCCCCAGGTATTGTGTACTGTCTCACCCTTCAACAAAGATGCCACTTATCTATTGCCTGTTTAGTATTTCCCCCCACCCTTCTTATCCCTTGTCACCAACAAAGATCGTTACTTTTTGTGTGTAAACTTTTTATGGGTTTTTACAGTAGAGGTCTCAAAAAATATTCGTCCTTTTGTGATTAACTTATTTCACTCAGCATAATGTCCTCCACTTTCATCCATGTTATGAGATGCTTCACAGATTCATCATTGTTCTTTCTCGTTGTATAGTACTCCATTGTGTGTATGTACCTGTCATAGTTTGAATTATGTCCCGCAAAAAATGTGTGTATCAATTTGGCTAGGCCACGATTCCTGGTACAGTGTGATTTTCCTGTATATTGTAAACCTGCCTCAGTGACGTTTATGAGAGAGGATGGGTGGCAGTTGTGTTAGTAAGGCAGGACCTGATCTATAAGACTGGATTGTGTTCTGAGGCAATCTCTTGAGATAAAAAAGACAGAAGTGAGCAGTGAGACAGGGGGACCTCATACCATCAAGAAAGCAGTGCCGGGAGCAAAGCGCGTCCTTTGGACCAGGGTCCCTGCGCAGAGAAGCTCCTAGTCCAGGGGAACACTGACGAGAAGAAGGCCGACAGAGAGAAAAAGGCTTCCCCTGGAGCTGATGCCCTGAATTTGGACTTTTAGCCTACTTTGACTCTGAGGAAATAAACTTCTCTTCATTAAAACCATCCACCTGTGGTATTTCTCAGACAGAATTTGGTACCGAGAGAGTGGGGTGCTTCTCTAACAGATACCTAAAATGTGGAAGTGGTTTTAAAACTTTGAATGGATAGATGTGCGGAAGTGACAGAGGACCAGCAGCAGCAGAGAACCTACAGCAGCAGAACCAGAAGACTGGTGAAAGACGGCGCTGGAGCCAACCCACAGAGTGAGAGAGCTGAATGCCTGTGAGCAGGAGGCTTCCTGGTGGAGTAGGGTGCCTCTGGGCACTTACCAGTGGAGCTAGGCTTGCTGACCCACCGAGCGAGGGAGCTGAGTGCCTGTGCGCAGAAAGCTTCCTGGCGGAGCGGGGTGCCTCTGGGCACTTACCGGTGGAGCTGCTGAGCTTTGGAACACTTGCCCCAGCAGAGCAGATGTGGGTGTGAGGCCCAAGGTCCGAGAGGCCATAGGAAGCAGAAGCTGAAGAGACAAGGGCCACAAGCCGAGCTGCTTCAGCCTCAAAAGGTATGGCCATGACCTTGTGGGTTTCAAAGAGTGGAGCCATGGCCTCTGGTGTTTCTAAGGGTGGAGTTGTCACTCTGATGGACGAGGAGAATGGTGCACCTAAAGCCAAGGGAGCAGAGTTGCCGTCCCAGTGGGCCTGG
>NW_004444135.1:3994864-4010410 GCF_000243295.1 Trichechus manatus latirostris | reverse complement strand
CTTTTCATCTTTCATGATATTGGGGAAGTTTTCTGTCAGCAGTTCTTCAATGATACTCTCTGTGTTTTCTGTTTTCTCCCCCTGTTCTGGAACTCTGATCACTCGCACGTTTTTGGTTTTGATAGTATCCCACATAATTCTCAGGGTCTCGTCATTTTTCTTTGTTCTTTTTTCTGAGTTTTCCTCGAACAGAGTTGTATCCAAGTGTTTGTCTTCAATTCCGCTGATCATATCTTCAACCATTTCAAATCTGCTCCTCAGCCCTCTATGACACTGTCCGTTTCTGAAATCTTGTTGTTTATCTTTTGGATTTCTAATTGTTGTTTTTGTATAATTTCTAGTCGTGAATTTATTTTGTTGTTTTGTTCCTGCATTGTTTTCCTGAATTGTTTGATTTTTTTTGTCTGTATTTTCCATGAATTTGTCTGCCTTTCCTTGAATTTGTGTATTTTTTACTCATTTTTCTCCGGTTTCTGCTTCAACTCTTGGATAATTCTGAGTATTAGAGATTTGAATTCCATGTCAGATAGCTCTAGTACATTTTCTTCCACTGGAACATCATCTGATGTTTTATTTTGGATGCCTACTGGAACCATCCTGTCCTATTTTTGTAAATGTTTTGATATTGTCTGCTGTCTTTGGGGCATTCAGTAGTTATTTTTCTTGTTTATTGATTGTAGATTTGTTTGTTTCCTCCTTTTTTTTTTATTTGGACATGTCTGAGCAGGTGGGCTGTGTGTTCTTTGTTTTTTGCTCTTCTGTGGGCATGATACTTTTTGTCTCCTCCAATTTGTAGGGTCAGTCACTCAGATATGGTACAGCAAGCCAGGTCTAGCTGAAGAGGTGTTGCTGGGATAGGTTGTTTGTGGCACTTACTACAGACAACAGGTCGGGTCGGTAATCAGTGTAGGGCAGGTTCCGGTGTACCATGCTTGTGCTGCTTGGTGGTGTGATGTTAAGCACACTGTGCAGGTAGGCATGATGGAGAGGGGAGATTGTGATGTGTGGAGGTGAGATGGGTATGTGAGAGAGGAGAGAGGAACAGGATCCAAAAACATACAAACAAAAAAGAATTCTAGGGGAGCTTTCCATTGGAGTGGAGAGATGAGAGACTATGAAATGGAGAAAGACAAAAAGGAGAAGAAGAAGGAATAAAAAAAGAATGAATAAATAAAAATTAGAAAAAAGAACATCAAAACTCCCAGGGATCGTACTGGTTCGGTTACGAGGTCTGGGGAAGTTGTTCCCAAGTGTTGAAGTACAGCCTGGCTAGAAGACATACAGGTATTCAGTGCTAGGTAATCAGGGGAGAGTAAGAGAAGGAAGGTAAAGAGAGACGAGAAACTGATTAAGGAGGAAAGAAAAAGAGGGAAAAGAAAACAGAACAAATTTTTTAAAAAATTACAGGAAAAGCCCCCAAAAAAACAGAAAAAAAAATCCACGAAGAAAGAAATGTACTCAGGAATCCCTCTGCGCGTCTGCGCAAGCTATGGGGGTAGGCCCGAAGCCGCATCGCGCTGCCTGGCCAAAACTGGCTCCCAGTTCGAGAAAAGAAGAAGTAAACAAAGAATTCAAAGCAAGCAAGCAAACAAACAGAAAAAGCCCCGGGATCCCACCAGCGTGGCATCACAGACCGGGAAGCAGTGGCACACTTGAACGGAGCTCCAAAGCCCCTTAGGAAGAAGCAAAGATGGCACACGGAGCCAAATATTTGAGTGAAAGGCGGGGGCGGTGGTGAGAGGTATGGAAGAAATCAAAGGATGCGGAAAAAGCAACATCAGCAGCCAACAGATGGCACTCAGGGGTTCGGCCAGTGGAGGCGGGTGGAATCCAAGCAGCAGGTGCTTTCTGGTCAAGAGACTGTGGCTGCCGGAAGCAGAGGTGGCCGAATTGGGGGTGAAGAATGGTGGGGGGCGGGAAATCATATATCGCCAGTTACCAGTTGTTCTGTCTCCTGCTGGAAGCTCTGTGAAGCTGCTTTCTCATACCCCCTATTTACTGGTCTCTGATAGGAGTCCAAGATGGCAGATCTGCACTGCGTTAGCTGGTAGGGGACGTCTGCATGAATCTCTCCTTGCTCTCGGTTCTCTGTCAGTTTCTCACTCCATTTGGTGCTTGGCTGAGTTCTTTATCTCTTCATTTGATGTTTTAGGGTTTCAGGATTTCTGTTTTCTCTGTTTGGCTTAGTTTTTTGGATCTTTGTTGTCAGGGGACGATGTTGTGCCTCTGCCTAGAGCGCCATGTTGCTGGAAGTTGTCTCTGCTGTTTTTTTGAGTGTAGTTTGCTTGATATATTTTTTTTCATGCTTTGAGTGTTAGTTTGTGTGTTTAAGTCTAAGATGTGTCTCTTGTTGGCAGCATAGAGACAGAACGTGTTTTTTAATCCATTCTGCCATTCTCTGTCTCTTTATTGGTGCATTTAGTCCAGTTACATTCAGTTTAATTATGGATAGGTATGAGTTTAGTGCTGCCATTTTGATGTCCTTTTTTGTTGGTTGTTGAAAGTTACTTTGTTCCACTTAATTTTCTTTGCTGAGTCGTTTTTCTTTATGTATTTTCTTTTCATCTTTTTAATTGTTGTTGATTTTATATTAACTGAGTCTTTATGGTTTTCTTGTTTTTTATTTTGATGTGTAGGATTGTTAGTTTCCTTTGTGGTTACCTTAACATTTACTGCTATTTTTCTTAAGTTTATACCGATCTTTTATTTCTTTATATCGCATTGACTTTCTCTCCATATGAAAGATGTATGACTACATTTTTTAGTTACTCTTTTTTGTTTTAATTTTGTCATCTTTTACATATTGATTTCTCTGTTTCCTTGTTTTCAGTGTTTTAGCTTTTATTTATTTTTGTGACTTCCCTATCTGGATTGATATCTGGTTGCTCTGCCCTGTGTTCTAGTCTTGGGTTGTTATCCGATGTTATTATTTTCTAACCGGAGGACTCTGTTTAGTATTTTTTGTAATTTTCATTTGGTTTTTGCAGATTCCCTAACCTTCTGTTTATTTGGAAATGCCCTAATTTTGCCATCGTCTTTGAGAGACAGTTTTGCTGGATATATAATTCTTGGTTGGCACTTTTCTTCCTTCAAGGCTTTATATATGTCATCTCATTGCTTTCTTGCCTGCATAGTTTTTGCTTAGTAGACCGAGCTTATTCTTTTTGACTGTACTTTATAGACGACTTTTCACTTATCCCTAGCTGTTCTTAAAATTCTTTATCTTTGGTTTTCGCAAGTTTGATTGTAATATGTCTTGGTGACTTTCTTTTGGGATCTACTTTATGGGTTTGATGAGCATCTTGAATAGATATCTTCTGATCTTTCACAATATCAGGGAAGTTTTCTGCCAATACATCCTCAACAATTTTCTCTGTATTATCTGTTATCCCCCCCTGTTCTGGTACTCCAGTCACTCATGCGTTATTCCTCTTGATAGAGTCCCACATAATTCTTAGGGTTTCTTCATTTTTTAAAATTCTTTTATCTGATTTTTCCTCAAATAAGTTGGTGTCAAGTGTTTTATCTTCAGTCTCACTAATTCTGACTTCCATTGCCTCAGTTCTGCTCCTATGACTTTATGTTGAGTTGTCTGATTCTGAAATTTTATTGTTAATCTTATGGATTTCAGATTGCTGTCCCTCTATGGATTCTTGCAGCCTGTTAAATTTGCCATTATGCTCTTGAATAACCTTCTTAAGATCCTCTGTTATTTTCTGTGTCTGTTCCTTGGCTTTTTCTGCATTTTTCCTGAACTCCTTCCTCATCTCTTGAAGAGTTCTATGTATTAATCTTTTGTATTCTACCTCCAGTAATTCCAAGAAGTTGTCTTTGTCCAGAAAGTTTCTTGATGCTTTGTTTTGGGAGCTTGCTGAAGCCATCATAGTTTACCGCTTTTTGTGATTTGATATTGATTATTGTTTCTGAGCCATCAATAAGTTTTTATATTTATTTATGTTTTCTTACTGTGTCCTAGGTTCTCATTTTGTTTTGTTTTGTTTTGATATGCCCAAATAGGGTGCACTTTGTGAGCTAGTTTGATTATTGGTGCCTTTGAAGCTCTAACATCCTGTCACGAGGTGGTTAGATCTTTTACTAGGTATGTGAGCCCAGGAATCCGTTTACTTTTCTTGTATGGATTCAGCTCAGGTGTCCAGGTATTCGATCACCAAGTGTGCGGTGCAGGCTCTCACCTACAGTCCTATACAGGCATGGGTGATTGGTGTAGGCACAGGTATCTCACTGCAGTAGGGGGTCATGCGCTGAGCAAGGCAGGGGGCTGACGTCTTCCCCTGAGTGTCTGGGAGGAAAGCGTGTTCCTGTTCCCAAGAGTGTGTAGGTGGGTGGGTTTTGCAGCCATACTATGAGCACCCAGTGCTGTTGGTGTAAGGACTGGGAGACACCACTTATTCTTGAACCCCTTTCACGGTTGGCTAGGTGGCATGGGTGGAGCCACCAGTCCTCAGGCCTCTGATGTGGGTAGGTGAGGACCCTTCTTAATGGGCAGAGCAGTATCAAACGTCATGAACATGCTGCTTCACCATATAGCTGATACAGTTGAAGTTAGGCTTCAGGTGTATATCCTGTTGTACTGTGGTAATGAGGGCTTGTGCTGTTGAAATGAGCCCACACAGGTTTATGAAGGGGTGAAAGGCATTCGTAGTCCGTGGAGCCCTTATACCTGTGCCTAGATGAAGGAGCTGTGCCTACCCTGAGTTCCTGGCTTAGGGGATCTGGCAGATTATTTTTTCCTGTTCATTAATTTGTTCCCTCTCCAAGGCTGCAAGAATGGTTCAGGGCGCATGACAGGTTCTACTTCCAGCCCAGGGGACTCGGCAATCTCTGATGTCGGCCCAGGACCCGGTGCAGAGCGGGGAGAAGTTTTTCCCAAAGGGGGTGTTTTTTGATCCGTTTAATAGATCAGATGCATGTACTTATCTTTTGCTGATTGAACACTGCTTTTCACTGGTTCTGGAGGCCCAAGTAGGCTCTCTGCCACTCGGTCTCTCTCGATGTGGAAAACGCCTCCCGAGTGCCACGGCTAACCTCACTGCACATGCTAGCCAATTCAGCCTGAAAGTTGCTGGCTTCTGCCAGGTCAGGTCTGGCAACTCCTCGCTGCTTCTGAACCGTTTCTTCCTCCCCCTGCTACTCAGTCCGATTCCTCAACTTTACCTTTGATATTCAGGACTCCTGGATTGTCATATATAATCGTTACGCTTGTTTTTTCGGGTCTTTGTTGTAAGCAGGACCACAGGAAGCATCTGACTACTCCACCGTCTTGGCCCCGCCTGTTAACTTGGTTCAAAGTAACAAATTGTATCAGAACTACACCTAAATTGTCTGTTTTTTTAAACCTTGAATCAAGTCTCTTGGGTCAGGTTATCAAATGACTCATAGTGATGGCATTTATGTCTGTATTAACAATGACTGGACAGATTAGTAATCCAATTTGTAGGAATTGATATGAAATGAACATTGTATCATTTGTGATCTTAGAGATATGCATAATACTTGATGCCACAAAAGAGATGTTTCATACGGGAAGTGCCATCGGGTAAACTTTGAGATGTTTGACTATGATCTGACAATCCTGTTTCATATATCTACTACAAAAGTCAATAGACTTGTTCACAAACAATTATAAACATTATTTTCTGAAAGACCAGTATAGATAAATAACACTGCATTTTGTATAAATAGTAGTAAGTAAGCAGAGTTAAAATGATTGCATGAATGGAATCAGAGAGTCGAAGGTAACTGGGTGTGCTCTCGATGCCAGAAATTGTACAGAATATTATTATCTTGCACCATGTGTTTTATTAAAGAAAACTGATGCTACATACCCTGCTCCAAGCTGCCTATGTAGTTTGCCAATGACTTCTCAAGATGGAAAACTAAAATGTTTGTGGCCAGAATCCAGATCTTGTGGTTATAATTGTCTTAAATTTTAGTATAAAATTATATCATTAACTTTAGGACCCAGTTCCCTTACTTCTTATTCTAGCTTCTACCATGCTAGTTTAGTCTGGATCACCCCAAATCCAGATTACTGTGTAGCTGAACCTTTAGTCTCTCTGCCACCTGGTTTTCTCCTTGCAGTCCTTTTTGGAGGGAATTGAACAGAAGACTAAGGAACACTTCCAACCCACATTCTGCGAAATAGTACGTTATTGCTTCCAGATTAATGTTACAAAATCTTTTTTTTTAATGGATCCTTACAACTGTAGAATAAAATGCAAATTCCTTAGCCTGGCTTTTAAGGACTTTCATAGTCTGATCACAGCTGATTTTTCAGCTTTATTTCCAATTATTCTCTTCCATGCCCCCTATAAATCTATTTGCCTTTGACCAAACATCATGTCTTTGGTCAGAAATGTCCTCTACTGAGGATACTTTCATTTTGAGGAGCAGACCTTAAACCTAATTTCCATCCAGTTGAACGTCAAAGTATATGTCTGTCATTGACGACACAAAGTTAAAGTGCAGAGAATGCAGCATTGAGATCTTTACTATTTGTTTAATCTTTACCCAGAGCCCCAAAGATGGCAAAAACCACATACCCTTCCTTTATTTGGGTGTAAAACCTCAGCTCTTAATCTCTTAGGTTTATTTTCTATCTAATTAAAAAAAAAAAAAAAAACCATTGCTGTTGAGTCAGTTCCAACTCATAGCAACCCTATAGGACAGGGTAGAACTGCCCCATAGAATCTAGGGAGCGCCTGGTGGATTCAAACTGCCAGCCTTTTGGTTAGCAGCTGTAGCACTTAACCACTGCGTCACCAGGGTTTCCTTTCTATGTGATAACCACCTCTTTTTCTGACCTTACCCACCAAGACATCCCTGGCATATGCCTATTGTATCAGCCTTGAATTTTCCTTTGGTTTCTAGCATATCTAGGGATTTTGTTTTTTCATACTCTGCTATATATTATATTATTCAACACATTTATGTGTTGGTGTTGGAAGAATGGTCCCCCATCAACTTAGTTTCCCAGGTGCTGTGTGTCCCATGCTCTTTGCAATATAAAACGTAGCAATAATCTTTAAGTTATTGTATCTATTATAAATTATAATATCAAATACATATAGCCCTTTTATATGCTTTGTTCTGTGTACTTTGTATATATTAATTCATTTATTCCTTATACCGGCCCTATGCAGTCCCTACAGTTAGCTTGTCTGTTTTGCAGATAAGCTAACTGAGTCACAGGGAGCTTAGGTAACTTGTCAAAGATCACACAGCTGGTAAATACCAGAGTCAGGGTTTGACCCAGGCTGTCTGGCTCCAGAGTCTGCTCTTAACCAAAAAACCAAACCAGACCCATTGCCAATGAGTTGGTTCCAATTCATAGCAATCCTGTAGGACAGAGTAGAACTGCCCCATAGGGTTTCCAAGGAGCAGCTGGTGGATTCAAACTGCTGATCTTTTGGTTAGCTGTCAAGCTTTTAGCCGCTGTGCCACCAGGCTTCTTAAAGGATGTGGAATAAACCAGGAATTCTGTATTTAACCCAGAACATTTTGTCTGTGAAGTGGAAAAGTTTACAGATTTATAACTACATCTACAGTGTAAAGTAGAATTTTTTCAGGAAAATCACATTAGATTGGCTGCTGCTGTTTGGATGTTGTTCAGATTGATGCATTTAGCAATCATTCCTCATTGTCTCCTATTCAGAAGTTCAAGAGTAGTGTGGGATTTGATGTAAAGCAGAACTTTCCAACTCAAAACAAAAATCTTCTTTTATTTTTCCTATCAATTTTTTCTTCTCTTTTCTTGTCCTGATAAATTCTTTCTGTCGTTCCTCATCTCAAAGAATGCATCACCAATTCACCAAGCCCAAACTTTGGACTCACCTTAACTCCTCTTTATCCCTTATATATTGTGTTGGTCAGCTCTGTCTCTTACATATCTCTCCACTTTCTTCATTTCTCTGTATCCCTCTTACAATACCCTAAAATAGGGCATGGCCATCTTTCCCATAGATTACAGCAACAACTTCTTGACTGATCATGCTGCCGCCAGTTTCATATTCCTCCAATTCCCAGGATTCTTGAATCTTGCTGATAAGCTTACCAGAAGCATTTACTGCCTTTTCACTGCCCTCAGGGTAGAATCCGGACTCCAACTTGATTTACTAGATGCTTTGTGATCTGTGTCTGCTCACTTCAGCAGTCTCATTTCTTACCACTTTCTTCCTTTTACTTTTACGTTCAACACTAAATTTTTCTTGTGCTTCAAGGTCTTGGCAGATGCTGTTCCCATAATGTTAAACACTTTTTCTCATCGTTTACATGTATCTTCCCAGAACTTTTCCTTGACTTCGCTAAGACTAGCCTATGTGTTCTTGCTCTGCGTTTCCAAATCTCCCTGCACTCTCCTTATCTTAGCACTAATCTCCCTTTAAGGTACTTCTCTGTTTACATTCCCCCCTCTGGGTAGGCCCAACCCCATTAGGCCTTAGAAGGGGCAGGTAAGGGCAAGCAAAAGTGCCGGCAGCAGCAGGTTCTCCTGTCTAGGCTCACTTACACCAGTATCTGTCCGCCATCCAAGCTTTCTTTCAGGTAGCAATGCAGAAGGTTTAATAGGTGAGACAATGTGGTTATGAAACTAAGCGCGTCAGTTGGGGAAGACAGTCAAGCATCATCCTTGAAGCTCTCAAGCAGGAAGGTTTGCGTTAACTCTTTAATACATCATTAAGTGATTTGTCTCTTTGCCTTTTCCTTTTGGCACAGATCCCAAGACTCTTCCCCAGACCTTCTTGCAGGTGGAGCTCTCCAGATTGCTTGTTGCGCTATCCTAATTATTGTTTACTTCATTGACCCTGTTTTTTTCATAGTCATTCTCAGAAGTGAGGGGTCCACTTCATTGACCCTGTTTTTTTCATAACGTCATTCTCATAAGTGAGGAATCCATTTCCAGGACAATCCAATCAGGAATTATGTAAATCCAATTATAACTGTTGCTCACTTTGATTAAAATTCTTCCTATTGCCTCTCTTCACTCTTGTTTACAAAAGAATGCAGAACACATTGCATAATTCTGCTGGCTTCTCTGTTTTGTCTCCAATAGGTCTCCTTGACAGGTACTCTCTTTTCTAAATTTTCTAACAGAATTCATTTTATTTTTTCCAGCAAGTCTTATATTTTCCCTATTCCTAGTCAAAGACTCAACCTCTAAAGTCCTTTTGATCAATGCTATCCATTCAACAGTAATTGTTTTATTAGTATTTGCAGATCCTCACATTGATCATAACCCTAAAACTATCTTCGTCTCAGGATTAGTATTTTCTATACTATCTGAACATAATAATTATAGATATTTTAGAAGTGTTTGCTTTATTGGGCAGTATATTTAGCAATAAAGTATTACTGGTTCTTGCAATCTCATTGCCAGGGATATACCCAAAAGGCTTCAAAGCAGAGACTCAAACAGAGGATTGTACACCAATGTTCATTGCAGCACTATTCACAATAGCCAAAAGGTAGAAATAGTCTAAATGCCTATCAACAGATGAATAGATAAACAAAATGTGGTACATATATACAATGGAGTATTACTCAACCCTAAAGAGAAATGAAGTCCTAATACATGCTACAGCATGAATGAGCCTTGAAAATATTATGCTGAGTGAAATAAGTCAGTCACAAGAGGAAAAATATTATATGATCTAAATTATATGGAATATCTTGAATAGGAAAGTGTATAGAGACCAAAGTCTATTAGTGGTTACCCAGGGGCAGGCAAGTGAGGGGGAAAGGAGGACTCAATGTTTAGGGAACACTGAGCTTCTGTTAAGGGTGATGGAAAAAATTGGGAACGAATAAGGGTAATGAACATGATGAACGTAATTAATGTCACTGAATTGTACATGTGAAGATTGTTGAAGCAGCAAATGTTTTGTTAAATATATATTAACAAAAAAAAAAAAGTTGGTTCTTCAAGATCCAACTCAAGTCTCACCTCTTTCTTCAAATTTCCCATGATTATTCTAGCCCCTAGTGAAAGCTTTCTTCTTTGAATGTTTGACTTTTTTTTTTCTTTAATTATGCACAACTTGTTTGCTGTTTATGTCTTCTAACATCCCTGGTGTTATCTTTTTATTCTCATTGAATTCATGCTTTAACTTAGTTTGGTTAATACCTGTTTCTTAGTACTGTAAATTTTGTATTTTCCACTACAACCAATGTAAATAATATATAGACATCAAATGTAGTGGAAGTTTTTAGAAGAGTAGTTGGTTTTTATGTGCATGTGTCTTTTTTGCCATTTTGAAGAAGGTACTGACTCTTTTGAGGCATTAATTGCAATTTGATTTAAGAGTCAGTTTTTAAAATGCCTTCTTATCTCAAGTAGGTTAGATTATATGTCTTTCATATACATAGTTATATAGTCAATGATATTTTTTTCTTACCACAAGGGAAATTATCTCGTTTTGGTATTTTCTTTTATTTCCTACAATATTACCTTTTTGTGACTAGATTTCTTAGTTTTGGGATTATTTATTCTCTCTACTGTTTGCTTTTAATTTTTAAAAGACGTATTTAAGCTAGCACCATTACCAGAGGGTAAGGGTGAGGAAATGAAATGCCATACACCCATTTTTTTTTCTTTTAAAGGTCTTGTGCCAAATAATAGAAATATTTGAGTAGTTAAGAGTTGAAAACAGGCAAAATATAGTTACTTGTATCTCGAATAAAAAACAAAATGTAGTTAAAGTTTATCTATTTCTTAAAAACCAAAGACACAAGGGAAAGTTTAGTCCAGAGGACTAATGGACGACAACTACCACAGCCTCCACCAGATTGAGTCTAGCACAACTAGATGGTACCTGGTTATCACTACCGACTGCTCTTACAGGGATCACAATAGAGGGTCCTGGAAAGAGCTGGAGAAAAATGTTGAACAAAATTCTAACTCACACACACAAAAACACCAGACTTACTGGTCTGACAGAGACTGGAGAAACCTCGAGAGTATGGCCCCTGGACACCCTTTTAACTCCTGAGGTTTACCCTTCAGCCAAAGATTAGACAGGCCCATAAAACAAAATGAGACTAAATGGGCACAGCAGCCCAGGGGCAAGGACAAGAAGACAGAAGAGGACAGGAAAGCTGGTAACAGGGAACCCAAGGTCGAGAAGGAGAGAGTGTTGACATGTCATGAATTGGCAACCAATGTCACAAAACAATGTTTATTAATTGTTTAATGAGAAACCAGTTTGCTCTGTAAACCTTCATCTAAAGTATGATTAGAAAAAAGAGAGAAAAAAAAGATTATCTATTTCTTAGCCCTAATCAGCCAACCTGTAGTAATATAAATGAAAATGTTTGCAACTTAACCATGTTTTTAAAACTAAAACACAGTAATTCTTACGATATAAAATAAATGAATCCAAAACCATTTGAACTTTTTATGCAAACTCTGAAAGTAAAATGTTTTATTAGTGTCTTTATTCTTTTATAAAGATTTGAGTGTTTTTTTTTTTAGTACAAAGCTCAATGCATTGTGTTCAGGGGATAAGGAGGTTTAGCATTCCCAGACGGTAGCAGAGATATACCACACGCACAATGTCCCATGTCCCCTATTACAAGTGGATGTGGCTGCTATTGGAGTCTAGGAGAGAGTTCACATCACACAGTGTGATATTTACAGAGGACTTCATGGAGAGGTTGACATTTGTACAGGGCCTTGAGAGAAAGGAAAATTTTTAGTTAAGTAGGCAAGCTTTCAAATCTGAATAATTATTATTTCCAGTATTCAGGGAAGAGGGAACATCTTGAACAAACTCTAGAGGCGGTGAAGTAGAAGGATATTTCTAGGCTAACAAATATTTCCAGGAAAACAGTCTGGCTGTAGCTGATTCAGTTTATGGAGTCTTAAATCGTTAGGCTAGGGAGTGTAGGCTTTGTTCTATATTAGGAGGATAATGAAGGTAGTCTATTAGAATTTAGTTTGCTAGTGTAGCAAGAAACAAGTACTTCCCCCCTAGTTTTAAAACTTACCCAATTAAAAATTATACAGTGAAATCATGAAAAAGACAGATGGTGAGCTTTTTATACCTGTCTCTAAAGTTAAGCTTCTCAAATATGATCTGGCAGCTTTAATAAGTTAAAAACAATTTTTAGTACAATAAAAATAACTTTTTTCCTCAAAATGAAGAGCATCAAATTCTTACAGTAGGCAAAATAAGGTTACATACTGACCTTTTCTATTTATTCAGGACACTTTAGTATCTAAATATTAAGTGGTTAAGACATGTTTGTAATGATTCCCAGATGGCAACTTTTCTAGAAGCTTCGCGGTTTTATTTTTTATATAACATTGTATAAACACCATATAAGAAACACAGCAATGTGAATTGAATGGTCTGTGATATACTGCACTAGTGTATTTGCCAAGATTAATCAGTTCCTGCCTTGTGCCACTGAACAAGCTAATATTTATTAGAAAATCTTGTTTTAACACTAGATTGTCAGAGAAATTAGGTAACTTTGACTTTGTCTTAAAAGAATTTGACACTCTGTCAACACTGGATTCTCAAAAAAATACATCTTTCTACATATCTTTTAGAATCTTTTGGAAGCTTGCAGGATGAGTTTTGGTTAAAAACTTGTGTTCCTAAAAATTTATTTTTGACATTGAATGTTTATTTTATGTTAATCAACAAGCATCTAACATATGAAATATCTAAAACATAGAAATGTTGATGATTAAGCATGTGATGACATTTAATAAAAGAAAGATATCCATGAATGATTATATTCCCATCTTTCTATTATTTGTACCTTCAAAATGGAAAATTACTAGATTACCCCAAGAATTTATAGAAGGCAGAGCCCATATCTGTTTTTTTTTTGTACATCTCCTCACAGTACTTGGTTCACAGCTCTTTGTCAGACATCTGTTGAGATACTATTTAAGTCATATGGCATCTAGCATATGGTATTTGTTATGGATTGAATTGTATCCCCCAAAAATATGTGTTCTAAATTCTAACCTCTATACCTGTGGTTATAATCTCATTTGGGAATGGGTTTTCTTTGTTATGTTAATGAGACAAGATTAATGTACAGTGTGTCTTGAGTCAGTTTCTTACAAAATATAAAAGCAGATTAAGGAAGCAGAGATGGGGGAAGAGAGAGGCCAAGCCACATGAAGATTGCCCAGGAGCAGAAGCTCTAAGAGACAAGGACCTTCCCGCAGAGTTGACAGAGAGAGAAAGCCTTCCCCTAGAGCTAGTACCCTAAATTCAGACTTCTAGCCTCCTAAACTGTGAGAAAATAAATTTCTGTTTGTTAAAGTCACCCACTTGTGGTATTTCTGTTATAACAGTACTAGGTAACTAAGACAGTACTCTTCTTTTGCTATTTAGCAATTAAGTACAGAATAAATCTTCACAATGTGTATCAAAGATTCAAACTGCAAAATAAAGTGTGTAAAGTCAAATTTATTTTAGAATATAATATTTTTCAATTATTTGGGTTTTATTAAGGATAGCTAACAAGGAGAAAATGTTCCATAAGATGAAAAATATGATAAAATATGATTTGGTCTTAATACCTAGTTATTGAGGAATGGTGGTTCATACCTTTTTTCACTCATGAGAGTGAGTTGCCTACCTTTACCTTTTGAGTTTTGAGAAATGACTTTTCAAGGAAAAGGACTTTTCTTTGCTTGAATAAATCATAGTCGTATAGAACATTTGGAAAATAAAAAAAGAAGAAAAATATTCACAACTGTATTGCCCAGAAATGACTATAAATAATTTAATGTATGTTCTTCATAGATTTGTTCTGATAACCGGTGTGATGTTGAATGACATAATCTTATACTTTAATTTCTTCTCATACTATACTACTTCCATTTCCCATTTGAAAATTTTTGTTATCTTGGTGGATCCAGTGTTTTATGGACTCATGTTTGCAATTTGCTGGTGTTTGGATTTGCTTGATTGCTTTTGTTTGTTGACCTTGTTTACCATGTTTTAAGAACATTATTTTAAGTAAGTCAGTGCTTATTTGACATACAAAGGACGCTGCAAGTTTAATTGTCTTTCTCCTTTTAGGGTATTTTTTATGAAAAATTTTCTTAAATGTTACAGTTTTTATTTGATGAAAGGGACAGATTTAAAGGACCCTAATGTGTAATTAATAAAAAGTCAGAATCTGTTACAACTAAGTATATATCTCTTACACTAATCTGGCAGTATATACATTTTACTTGTTTTTTATGTAATGATGTATGTATTTTACTCTTTTTGACATTATTATTTTTTATTCAAAAATTTTTACACTACAAGTTCCCCATGTCCATTCATCTCGTTTTCCTATTCCTTTCTGCCTTCTAGTCTTTGGTTTTGGGCAGGAGTTGCCCATTTGGTCTCGTATACGCTATTGAACGAAGAAGCGTGTTCCTCCCATGTGTTATTGTTTGTTTTATGGGCCTGTCTAATCTTTGGCTGAAAGGTAGACTTAAGGAGAGGGTTCAGTTCTGAGTTAGCAGGGTGTCCGGGGGCCTTAGTCTCAGGGGTTCCTCTAGTCTCTGTCAGATCAGTAAGTCTAGTGAATTTTAATTTTGTTTTCTATTTTCTCCTGCTCTGTCTGGCAGCCTCTGTTGTGATCCCTGTCAGAACAGTTGGTAGTGTAGCTGGATACCATCCAGTTGTGCTGGACTCAGTCTGGTGGAGTCTGTGGTTCATGTGTTCCATTAGTCCTTTGGACTAATATTTTCCTTATATCTTTGGTTTTCTTCAGTCTCCTTTGCTCCGGACAGGATGGAACCAATAGATGCATCTTAGATGGCAGCTTAGACCCCAGACACTACTCACCAAAGTAGGATATAGAACCTTTTTTTTATGAACTGTGTTATGCCAGCTGACCTAGATGTCCCCAAAGACTGTGGTCCCCAGCCCTCAGCCCCAGTAACTTGGTCCCTCAAAGTATTTGAATGTGTCTAGGAAGCTTCTGTGACTTCGCCTTGGTCAGGTTGTGCTGACTTTCCCTATATTGTGTGTCGTCTTTCTCTTCACCAAAGTTACCACTTGTCTGCTGTCTAGTTAGTGATTTCCCCTCGCCATGCCTCCCCTCCCTCATAACTACCTGCTTGCTCTGTCTTGTGTTCTAGTCTTGGGTTGTTATCTGATGTTACTGATTTTCTAACCAGAAGACTCCCTTCAGTATTTCTTGTAATTTTGGTTTGGTTTTTGCAAATTCCCCAAACTTCTGTTTAGTTGGATATGCCCTAATTTTGCCATCATATTTGAGAGAGAGTTTTGCTGGATATATAATTCTTTGCTGGCAGTTTTTTTCCTTTAAGCCTTTATGTATGTCATCCAATTGCCTTCTTGCCTGCATGGTTTCTACTGAGTAGTCCAAGCTTATTCTTATTGACTCTTCTTTTTTATTTATTTATTTTTTATTGTACTTCAGGTGAAGGTTTACAGAACAAATAGTCTCTCGTGAAACAGTAGTACACATATTGTTTTATGACATTGGTTAACAACCCCACAACATGTCAACCCTCTCCATTCTTGACCTTTTTTTTTT
>NW_004444135.1:3955506-3994764 GCF_000243295.1 Trichechus manatus latirostris | reverse complement strand
TCCAGTTCCTCAACTCTGCCTTTGATGTTCAGGGCTCCCAGATTGCCATATATAATCGAATCACTTGTTTTTTCAGGTCTTTGTTGTAAGAGGGTCCACCGGAAGCATCTGACTACTCTGCCATTTTGGTCCCTTCCCTCATAGCTATCAAAGATTGTTTTTTTCTGTGTGTATACCTTTTCTTGGACTTTTATAATAGTGGTCTATAATATTTGTCCTTTTGTGATTGACTTCTTTCACTTAGCATAATGCCTTTCAGATACATCCATGTTGTGAGATGTTTTGCTGATTCATCATTGTTCTTTATCGTTGCATAGTATTTCATTGTGTTTATGTATCATCATTTGTTTATCATTCATCTGTTGATGGACACTTAGCTTTTTTCTATATTTTTGCTCTTGTGAGTAATGCTGCAGTGAACATGGGTGTACATATATCTATTTGTGTGGCGGCTCTTATTTCTCCAGGATATATTCCCAGGAGTGGGATTGATGGATCGTATAATAATTCTATTTCTGGTTTTTTAAAGAATGTGTGATATCATTTTCCGTAGTGATTGTACCATTTTATGTTCCCAACAGTAGTGCATAAGAGTTCCAATTTCTCTGCAACCTCTTCAACATTTGTTATTTTCTGTTCTTTTTTTTTTTTTCTTTTTAATGGGAGAAGGGGTTAAGATTTTCTTTGGGGAAGCAGGGGATATATACTCCCCTTTTTTTCTTTCTTTTTTTTTTTTTTCCTTTCAATTTTCAATACATACTAAAAGGTACAAGATCTCCAAAGGGATATTTTTTTGAGAGGAAGAAGACCTATTTATGTTAAACATTTGTCCAAATGAGAACTAGAGGAGGCTGAGTTAATGCTGCCTTCAGAAATATTAGACACCTTGTCAGCTATAAATTATTTTTGTCTCTTTTTACCACTTTGTTTTTAAATAAAATTATCTAGTATAGAATTCCATGAAAGGAAATATTAATGTTTTATAAGTAGTGCTATCAATCCTTCTTGTCAGTTAGTTAAATATCATAGTACTACTTATTCCTGTAAACTTTTTTTTGTCTTGATCCTCCTCCTTGTAGGTTATCTAGGTAACTAGGACCGGGTTGTTTGCACCACCATATATGCCATGCACACAGTGGGTGCTTAATAATGATGCTCAGTGAACATGTTGTATAGATTGCTTAAGACTGCTGGAAAGAAACATGAAGTTGGTATATATAAAAAGTAGTTTTGTAGCCTCAGTTCACTTTAAGATTACTTAAAATCCCACTCACTTTATTTATTTTTTGTTTATAGAAGTGCTTCCATCATTTCTTCAGAAAGTTGAAGTTGTCTCTGAAGCGTCCAGAGAAACTTGTGTAGCTTTGAGTGATTGCCTTAATCTCTTCACTAAACAAGAAGGGGTAGGTAGTTTGAATTGAATTTTTTTTTTTTAATAATCCTATAGGTGTCATAAACATGATCATCCAATAAGTCACTGCTTTGAAATTGTCCAAAAGTAGGAGAATTATGGTATTAACAAGGGAAATCTTTGTTATTCACCAAAATTTAGAACTAATTTACTTTTGATTAGGCAAGATGATTCTGCAGTAGCTTCTCTTTGTATCATTTGAATTTACTTAAAAGGTAGTGATATTTAACAGGTATATATAAAAGCTGATCTTCTCACGGTTGTGACAGTGCAGTAAGAAGGAGGTGAAAGTATTCTAGAGATAGAAAATCTTTATATGAAAAAAATAATAGTTTTAGAAAAGAGTGTACTATCCTACTTATGTAAACTGAGTTCAGTGGACACCTTATTTGTTTTTTGTGTTCCTTTTCCCTTACACTCTCCCTTTCAAATATTTGCCATTTGCTTTTCAAAATATGAGTAAGAATGTTATACTTTTCCATTAGTAATTCTTCTTCTTAGGGCTAAAAAGTTGTGAAGATGTGTTTTGGTTGCCTAAACTAAGATTTGTCCTGTTTTTTTTTTTTCCTCATGATTTCAGTGCAAGACAAGTGTCAAAGGCTTTCTTTTTCCGTTTTGTTCATTTCTGCATATACGTTTAAACTTCAACTTATTTTTTAGATTATTGTTGTCATTAGTTGCCGTTGAGTCAATTCCGACTCCTGTTGACCCCATATGTGCAGAGTAGAACCACTCCATAGAGTTTTCAAGCTGTGACCTTTGGGAAGCAGATCTCCAGGCCTGTCTTCCAAGGTGCCTCTGGGAGTGTTCAAACCACCAGTCTTTCAGTTAGTTGCCAAGCACTTAACAGTTTGCACCACTTAGGGACTCCTGTTTTTTAGATTAAATTAAGATACTGAATTTCTTATTCTTATTGCAGTTTATGTGTACATTTTCACTAGAGATTAGGTTTTGGTAAAACGAGATAGATGAAAATATCTTTATATATATTTCACTCATACAAAAGATCTGGAATTATAGTTTTCCCATAATCAGAACAGAAGTCTTGGGAATTAATATAAATATTTTAAAATGCTATGTGTGTTATATTGTACCACAAATTCCACATACTAGTTTATTTGGAGAATGTGAAAAAATATGTAAATAATAATCTGCATTCATTTAAAATAAAATTATAGAAATTCTGTGACAGAATTCTGTTAACCGTCAAAGGGAAACTATTGCTGATTCTAATACTGTTAAAAAATGTCCCTTCTCAGCATTTCTGTTTTTGATGATTTGCAAATTTATCCTTCTAGTTTATTTAAATGAGGAATGATTTAGTGTTTTAGATAAATCTGACTGGGATGGTAATGTTGCAGAGTATCTTTGAAATGAGAAAATTATATTTCGTTGGATTCCTGTGGTGTTTTTAGTATATTGTAAAACCAAGTTTAATTTACATCTCTTATATGGCATCTGATGGATATATTGATACTTTTTTAGTTCTAGAGATATAAAGTTTTAAGGCTGAACACTAGATTAGAAGTAATGTTTTAATAAGTTAGTGTGTGTTTAATTTCTGGAGAAGCCAACTATGCTAGTTTTTAAACTCCTTGTTTAAAAAATAGCCTAGGTGAAACACCTCTCTTTGTGAAAATCTAGATGTGCAAGTGTATTAGCCTAAAGTTAATTGTTGTCTAATGAAAATGTATTTGACTGTTTGTGGAATGAAGGATTGTGTTGTTTTCATCCTTGCTACTTATTGAAGTAACAGTGGGCTAATTAACTTCTCTAAACCTTGATGTCTTGTTTTGAATCCCAGTCTTATCTCTGACCAGCTGTGGGACCTTGGGCAAGTTTCTGTAAATAGAAATATATAAATATATAAACATCTCAGGTGTGGGGATCAAATGTATGTAGACGAATAATATGAATATTAGCATACTGCCTGGACATAGGATTTATCTAGTACATGGTATTTATTATTTCATACTTTCATAGTATCTTTAAGATTTCTTCTCAGTAATTCTATGAAATATCAGCTCTGTGAGGCCCTTCATAGAATCCATGGATTTCCTTTTGAGAAATATGATTATATACAATAAGAAGGCCTCAGAAGTATTTGGAAGGTAAGTGGCATCATTGAGGTTAGTCTTTCAAATGTCCAAGAATTACAACATAGGAATTATATGGCTTAATTGAGGTCAGTGGAATAATTATGTACTGTAACACCTTATGTATCTAGCATCATTAAATTATGTTTCTATTATCTGCAAATTTTACTTGTGGAACATTCATGGTCACACAGACCTGGGCCTAATTCCTAGCTCTGCTTTTTAATCTCTCTTTCCTTCAGTTTATAATATAATCTCCTTTTTAAAATGATGACCAAGCAAAAAGGATTGTTTTGAAAAGGAAATGAAATCCTATTGATAAAATACCTTGTATAGTACCTGGCACATAATAAGGATCCAATAGATGTAAGTCACCCCAGCCACTCCAGCAGCAAAACAGGTTTTATTCTCATCTCTTTTCATGGAAGTTATTGTAAGATGTTACATATTTCTTCAAGTAAAATCTTTAAACTTAATTTTTATCTTTTCTAGGTACCTCAGGATTGTGTTTTTGTGTATTAATAATTACACTGTGCCTTAATCCAGAGATGCCTGCAGAGGCTGTTTATAGGACTACGTCATTCTTTACTCAATGGCCCTATCCTGCTAATGCTTTTTGCATTCTTGTTTGCTCTTCGTGGCTTTTTAAAAACTACATCCTTCATTTTTAGATCAATTGAGTGCTTATTTTTGGCAGTGGAATACCGATTGATTTACTCTTTCTAATCTGCTGTTTATTAAAAAGAAAGCCAGATAACCAAACTTGGTAAAATTGTGTCCACAGTGAGAGTAAGTTGGCTCTGAATGAAAATTTTAGGGGATTTACAATGAGTAAGGGCCTTAGTGCCTGGATTTTGTGCCTCTTGTTTCTGTGGTACATGGGTGTTTGGGCATATTTGGGGATGCTCTGATACGACCTGGATAATTGAGGTTTCCATATGACCTCTAGATAAATGAGGTTTTATCATAGGCAGATTTTATTTGTAAGTAAAACTATTTACATTAGTCAAAAATTATAATACATAAAATAAGCTGTAAAGTTTGTGACTGATCTAAATGGAAACTTATAAGATGTTTTTAGGGTGGAGTACTCAGGAACATAATATAGCAGAATATTACTGCTTTTGTTTTGTTTTTGTTTTTAACATTGAGGGTCCTATTCAAAAGCCTAGAAACTCATTTCATGAATTATTTTTATTTCCACAGTTTTCCTCACCAAAGGGTGGTATCAAGTGGTTGAAGTGTCACACAGAAGCCATTGTTGATACCCCTCTTGTTCTGTGTATCATCTTGTTCTATGTTTCAGCGAGCTCCCCTAGATATTAGTCCAACCTGTTTTTCCAAGTTAGGAACTTGCCTATTTAAAGTCACGGAAGATTGGCCAGTGAAAATCTTACGGATAGCAGCAGATCATTGTCTGATATAGTGATGGAAGACAAGCCCCTCAGGTCAGAAGGCACTCAAAATATTATTGGGGAAGAGCTGCCTCCTCAAAGAAGAGTTGACCTTAATGACATGGATGGAGTAAAGCTTTGGGGACCATCATTTGCCAATGTGGCATGACTTAAAATGAGAAGAAATAGCTGCAAACATCCATTAGTAATCAGAACATGGAATGGGTGAAGTATGAATCAAGGAAAATTGGAAGTCATCAAAAATGAAATGGAATGCATAAAGATTGGTATCTTAGGCATTAGGTGAGCTGAAATGGATTGGTATTGGCCATTTTGAATCAGACAATCATATTATCTACTATCCTGAGAATGACCAGTTGAAGAGGAACAGTGTTGTATTCATCGACAAAAAGAACATTTCAAGATCTATCCTGAAGTACAACGTTGCCAGGGATAGGATAATATCCTTATGCCTACAGGGAAGACCAGTTGTTATGACTATTATTCAAATTTACGCACCAACCACTAATGCCAAAGATGAAGAAATTGAAGATTTTTACCAACATCTGCAGTGTGGAATGGATGAAACATGCAATCAGGATGCATTGATAATTACTGGAGATTGGAATGTGAAAGTTGAAAATGAAGAAGGATCAGTAGTTGGAAAATACGGCCTTGGTGATAGAAATGATGCTGGAGATTGTGTGATAGAATTTTTTTAGACCAACGACCTATTCATTGGAAATACCTTTTCTCACAACATAAACAGCGACTATACACATGGACCTCACCAGAGGGAATACACAGAAATCAAATCGACTACATCTGTGGTAAGAGATAATGGAGAAGTTCATCAACATCAGTCAGAATAAGGCCATGGGCCAATGGTGGAACAGACCAACAATTGCTCATGTGCAGGTTCAAGTTGAAGCTGAAAAAAATTAAAGCAAGTCCACGAGAGTATATCCCACCTGAATTTGGAGACCATCTCAAGAATAGATTTGACACCTTGAACACTAATGACCAATGACCAGATAGATGAGTTGTGGGAGGATGACATCAAGGAAATTATGCATGAAGAAAGCAAAAGGTCATTAAAAAGAAACGAGAGAAAGAAAAGGCCAAAATGGATGTCAGAAGAGACTCTGAAACTTGCTTTTGAATGTAGAGTAGCTAAAGCAAAAGGAAGAAATGATGAAGTAAAAGAGCTGAACAGAACATTTCAAAGTGTGGCTCTAGAAGACAAAGTAAAGTATTATCATGAATTATGTAAAGACCTAGAGTTAGAAAACCAAACGGGAAGAACACACTCGGCATTTCTCAAGCTGAAGAACTGAAGAAAAAATTCAAGCCTTGTGTTGCAATATTGAAGGATTCTACGGGCAAAAATTGAATGATGCAGGAAACATCAAAAGAAGATGGAAGGAATACAGAGTCTGAACCAGAAAGAAATTGGTTGAAGTTCAGCCATTTCAGGAGGTAGCATATGATCAAGAACCGATAGTACTGAAGAAGTCCAAGCTGTACTGAAGGCATTGGCAAAAAAACAAGGCTCTAGGAATTGACAGAATTCCAGTTGAGATGTTTCAGCAAATGGATCCAATGCTAGAAGCGCTCACTTATCTACACCAAGAAGTTTGGAAGAGAGCTATCTGGCCAACTAACTGGAAGAGATCCATATACGTGCCCATTCCAAAGAAGGGTGATCCAGTGGAATGTAAAAATTAACAAACAATATCATTAATACGACATGCAAGTAAAATTTTGCTGAAGACCATTCAAAAGTGGTTGCAGCAGTACATCGACAGGGAATTGCCAGAAATTCAAGCCGGTTTCAGAAGAGGACATGGAACGAGGGATATCACTGCTGATGTCAACTGGATGTTGGCTGAGAGTAGAGAGTACTAGAAAGATGTTTACCTGTGTTTTATTGCCTATGTGAAAGCATTCGACCATGTGGATAATAACAAATTATGGATTACATTCCAAGGAATGGGAATTCCAGAACACTTAATTGTGCTCATGAGAAACCTGTGTATAGACCAAGAGGCAGCCATTTGACCAGAACAAGGAGATAATAAATGGTTTAAAATATTAAAAAAAAAAAAAGGTGTGTGTCATGGTCGTAGCTTTTTGCCATACTTATTCAATCTGTATGCTGAGCAAATAATCCGAGAATCTGGACTATATGAAGAAGAATGGGGCCTGAGGATTGAAGGAAGACTCATTAACAGCCTGGCATATGCAGATGACACAACCTTGCTTGCTGAATATGAAGAGAACTTGAAGTACTTACTGAAGAAGATCAAAGACTACAACCTTCACTGTGAATTACACCTCAGCATAAAGAAAACAAAAATCCTGATAACTGGACCAATAAACAACATCATGATAAACGGAGAAAATATTGAAGTTGTCAAGGATTTCATTTTACTTGGATCCACAATCAACACCCATGGAAGCAACAGTCAAGAAATCAAATGATGTATTGCATTGGGCAAATCTGCTGCAAAAGAACTCTCTAAAGCGTTAAAAAGCAAAGTTGTCACTTTAAGGACTAAGGTGGGCCTGACCCCAGCCATGGTGTTTACAATCACCTCATATGCATGTGAAAGCTGGACAGTAAATAAGGGAGACTGAAAAAGTATTGATGCCTTTGAATTATGGTGTTGGCAAAGAATATTGAATATACCATAGACTGCCAGAAGAACAAATAAATGTGTCTTGGAAGAAGTACAGTCAAAATGCTTCTTAGCAGCGAGGATGGTGAGACTTCATCTCAGGTACTTTGGACATGTTATCAGGAGGGACCAGTCCCTGGAGAATAACATAATGTTTGGTAAAATAGAGAGTCAGTGAAAAAGAGGAAGAGAGTCAATGAGATGGATGGACACAGTGGCTGCAACCATGGGCTCAATCATAGCAGCAGTTGTGAGGATGGCAGCGTTTTGTTCTGTTGTACACATAGTCGCTATGAGTTGGAACCGACTCGATGGCATCTAACCTGAACAACAACCTCATGTATAAAATATTTCATTCTTTCATGTTTCAGCTCCTGACAGCTAAGCAGATGTGACTCGAATGTACGATTGGGTGATAGTGCTAAATTTGTAGGGTAATAGAAAGACTCAGTCTCTAACTTGGAACCAAGTGCTGCTCCTCTGAATAGGATGTGAATATCTGTGGAGAGAAATCACGTGCTCGTGGATTTATAACTCTACAGGTTCATGAGACTAATATTATTTTAGTTTCTTATGCTTCCCAGCAGCCCTTTAGTCATTTTGGATCCCTAATCTCTTCTGTTTTCTAATGTTTACAACACCTCTTTCAGGCCTTGCCACCTCTCTAAAGCTCTCATCTCTACATGTCCTCATATGCCTCTACTCAACCCAAAATTTGTTTGTTAAACATTAGGCTATCAACTCCCTACCCCTCCATCCCTCCAATTTTTATTTGCATCCTCTCCCATCCTTTTGTTGGAAGCATCTATCTCCTGTTTTGCCTCTCTAGGTACCTTGCTTCAAATAATAGCTCCTCTCTTCTTTTAAATTCTCCATTCACTTACAGTTATGATCCTGTCTTCCTATATCCCTTTCCAATTCCGTTTTTGAAAATATGCTACTTTCTGTTTCTACTTCTTTAGTTTCCAGCTAGTCCACTGAAACTGTTCTTGCCAATATCTTCTTATTGCTAAATCAGAGGAAATTTTTCAATTATCTTGCTTGCCTTTTGAAGGACCTGGCATTTGACTACTTCCTGCTTTTTGGAATTCTTCTCTGTGGTTTCCGGGTACCTCCCTCTTCTGTCTTCTCCTTCCGTTATAGCAGCTCCTTCTTAATTTTCTCCTAAAGCATCTTTTCTCTTGCCTATGCCTCAAATGTGAGTATTCTCTAGGTTTCTGTGGGTGGCCTTCTCACTCTTAGCATTCTCCATGGATGATCTCACGCTCTCCTTCAGCCAGAAATCCATGATGACTCAGATATCTCCATCTCAGATCTCTCCCAAGCTCTAAACCAGTATATCCAGCTGCCTTTTGAAAGATTTACGTATGTTTATACCGGAATTATTTCAGAACTAGTGTGTCTAAACTGAGTTACCAGTTCAACTCAAGGATAGAACTACCACCTATTCAGTAACTCGAGCCCAAAACATAGGAGCTGTTTGGTTTATCCTTCTTCCTCATCCCCACGTTTAACCAAGTCTTGTCAGTTTCACTTCTTATATCTCTCTTGTCTATTGCCCTTTGCTTCCCCCACCCCCACCCCCACCTTTGCATACAAGTTTCCCATTGCCACTGTTTTAGGTAAAATTCCCAGGATTGCTGTCCTGGATGACTACAACAGTTTCCTAATCCTAGGCTCCACCCATCAGAACTAGGTTAAGTGTTCCTCCTACTCCATGAATTCCTTGCTATCCAAGTATTTGTGTCATGTTGTATGATTATATATTTACATATCTGATTATATATTTACTACACTGGAGCTCCCTAAGGAAGCAACTATATCTTAGTTATTTTTGTGGCTTCTGTGTCTAGCATAGTACTTTTGGCATGTAGTAGATGATTAGTAAATATTTGAATGAGTGAATAATGCATCTCAAAAGGAATGAATAGAAGCTTTGGGGTCAGAACAATCTGCATCTAAAGACTACTACCCTCACCTTGAGCAAATTAATTTGTTTGGGAATAAATTCTGTTGCCAAATCTGAAAATGAGAATACAAATAAGTTGTTCCATGCAAAGTGCCTCAGTTCAGTGCCTGGCACATTTTAGGTGCTTTGTAAACTTCCTTCTAAACCAAAGTAGCCCTTGTTCTTTGTTTTGTTTTGTTGTCTAGCATTAGTTTTGTAAACTGGATTCATTCTCTGATATTTGAGGCCTAGGGAGAAACACTCTGTAGCAGGACTCCTCTTTAGTGCCAAATGTGACTTTTCCAAATGCAGTAATACTTAGTTATCAATTCAGAAATAAAAGAAAACAAACTGCTTTTTAACCACATTCTGAAACCTCATTGACATCAATTCCATACTTTCAAAGTATGGCATTGTGTCATCTGTTACATCTTCTGCATCGCGAGCACATGTACAGCTACCACCACTGCTTGCAGTGATGAACTTGAAGTACCCTAGAATCTTCTTCAGGAAGATTTTAAAAATGAACTCAGTTTTGTTCATTATTACTTTGGGCTAGTTAAAATATGAGGACAGATTTATACACCTTAAAAACAAAACCCTTGCCGTTGAGTCAATTCCAACTCATAGTGACCTATAGGACAGAGCAGAACTGTCCCATAGGGTCTCCAAGGCCATGATCTTTAAGGAAGCTGACTGCCACATTTTTCTCCCGAATAGCAGCTGGTGGATTCTACGGGCCAACCTTTCAGTGCAGCCGAGAGCTTTAACCACTGCAGTTTTTAAAACTGTTGGAACAAATCCCGCCCCCCCCACCCCGCCCCAGTCTCATAGTTAACCAGAAATGTCATTAACCTGAACATCCCATTTAAATGTACTATTTATGTGGAGAATTTTCCTGTTCTTGGAGCCTTCTACCCTTCAAGCCTGTCTGGAATAAGAAATAAGTAGATATCACATCAATAGGATCATTAGCATTTTTTCTTACTCAAATCATAGCCCAAGTAGTGTGTAAAAATAAATAGGTGAAGACTGTAGCTTAGCTTTTGTCTTGAAACCGGAAGCAGTAACTCTTCAGTGTAAGCCTTGAGTGTCAGTTATCCTTGAAAAGGAAGACTTCAAAAGAGATGATTCGTTCCCTTTTCACAGGGCAAGCTGGCCATTCAAAGTTGCCATGAAGGCATCTCAAGGAAGGCTGTGTACACAGCCCACTTTAGGACCTTGCAGGCGCCTTCACGCTGAGGACGCCAAGCACAAGTAGCAGTTTCCTTACTTCCCTTCCCAGAAAAATCCCAGCACCATCTGCACCGTCTGTTCGCAGGGGCTGTGTGCTGGCTCTCGCTGCCCCTGGCCCTTGGCTACCTGCACCTCTTCTGGCAAGGAGGGAGGTCCAAGGGAGGAGGGAGGGACCTGGAGGACGACGAAAGCAGCACGGATCCGCCCGCCAAAGGCCGTTTTCCCTGGCACCGCCGCCCGCCTGCTCTGTCCCCGGCAAGCCCTGGAGGGCGGTCTGCGCCGCAGGGCCCAGGGGTGCAGCGCCAACCTCGCTGGCCCCAGGCGCCGGCGCCTGGGAGGGGAGCCCTGGACTGAGGCCGCGCCTACTAACCGCGACCTTGCAGGGGGCGGGAGGCGGGCACTGCTACCGAGCTGAAGCCCAGGGGCGGGCAGCTCGAAGGTGACTTAGGGAGACCTTGCGGTGCCGCCCTGGGTCGCGCCTCCCAGCTCGGCTGAGAGAGGAAGAGGAGCGGCCAAGCACATTTGCTGCTGGAGCTTCCCGGGCAGCGCCAGCCCGAATCCCGACATCCAGCCCAGGTGGGTGGCTGTGAGTGCCTGGGCTTTGGCTTTGCTGGGTCAGCCCTTGGTACCACAGAAGACTCCGAGGAGGGAGGAGGGAGGGCGGCCAGACTTGATCTAGGGATGTGAGTAGATCCAAGAATAGTTGAACGTGTGTGCGCAGGAGTGCAGCCAGGGACGTGTGGGGAACGTAGAACTGGGCGCCGCTCTCTCCAGGACCGAAGCAGGGTCTTCCCGCGGAGGCATGCCTGGGTCAGCTCCTGCAGCAAGGGGCACTGCGGTGAGAGGCGCGTGGACAATTTCTTCGGCTAAATATTAGTATTAGGTCAAGTGGTACCGGAGTGGGAGCAGTAAGGCTGTGAAAGACATTATTGTCCTAAATAATCTTCCAAGTTAGTGATTTTTTGCATGTCTCTGCCCTGGCTGACATTGAGATGAACTTACCATCAGCATTCAGAGACGCTAAAATTCCAAGAATAGGAGGGGAAATGCATGAATGGATTGAGGGGAGAACGGAATATATTGGGGTTGTGGAGTGGAGAGGTGGCTTTCAAGTTTATTGTTTTGATTAACGATTTTTGATTACTCATAGGCTTTCTTTGTAGCCTAAGCCAGTGGGAAATCACATTCCCTAGCATTCAGAGCATGTGGCTAGTTATTCTGTGTTTTCTGTTGTACTGGATATTTCTAGGGAGGAGAGAGAGTAGTGAAGAGGGGAAGATGCTAGGGAAGAGCTTAGTACCTCTTTTGAGAGTTCCTCTGTTAAAAGTTTCTTAATTTTAATTAGGCTGAAAGACAGAATTAAGGCATTTGATTTTGAAGGCATAGCACTGCCTAGCAGGAGTCTTTTTCAACACAGAAAAATGTTTGAAATGCGTGTTGGTGGAGTAATGTGTAGGCTCCAGTATGGGGCTCTATTTCTTTTCAGTTTGAGGACACACCAAATTTCATCTTTTCTAATGCTTGATTTCAGCCCCGAAACTGATCACTTTGGCAAGTTAGCTCAGTTTCAACTTAGTGGGTTTTTAATCTAAACATAAAGACCGAAGAGTTGTTTCAACCTTTATCCCAGTACTACTTTTACCAGACTAGGGTCTTGAAAGAATTTGTATCACTGTGAATGTGGGTGCTGGACTCAAGTCTGCCCTCTTTTGAAGCCTTTTTTAAAGGTTAGTTTTAGGGACTTTAATTGATAGTGAAAGTGACCCACGTATCTCCTTACTTGTAGTTGAGCTCCCTACAGAATAGGGGAAAATAAAAAAGCCTATCAAGTTTTCCATATTAAAAACAAAAGCATGTGCTAGTATTCAGGGTAATTTATAAATACAACTCAAACACATTTTAAATACTGTACATAAAATAATTGTGCAACATCATAATCTAAGCTCTGTATAATTTATGACAATGTATTTTGGTTTTAAAAAGATTAGAAACTTATTACTGTTTCTGACATTCACATATATATGTGTTTATCAGCTCTCTAAAGATTATAAGAAAACATTGTATTAAAAAGGAGAAATTTAGGAATTTTACTTGGTCTACATTATATAACATGTATTCCTAAATTTCCAGCTTATTGTATATGAAATCCAGTAAAATACTACAAAAAATTAATTTTGGGAGTAACTAGGACATAAGTTACACATAAATAAAAATGAGGTTTATGTAAAACTGAATCTGGATTTAATTTTGATAACTTTTGTGGAGTTTTTGAACAAAAATACATACTTACAGTTTTAATTATTAGCATGAAACGTGTGTGTGTGTATACATGTATGTATTAGTCTTGTTATGTTTGTCTTGATCTAAGGTCTATCCTGATAAATTTTTGCATCTCACAATGGTGCCAAGACTGTAACTTGCATGCAATTGTGTTTGTCTTATTTCCCATTTTATTCCCAATATGGAGTGTAGTGCCTGGCTTTATACTATTTGATGAGTTTTGAATGAGTTACAGGCAGATATAATTTTTCACTCATTTTAACTTAAGAGGGTTAGAGATGTAACCTCCATACATTTTTATAATGATCCATAGTAAATTTGACACCTGTTAATTTATGTAAAAACTTTTCCTTGATTAATTCATAGAGTATTTATAGAATGTTTATCTTGCCAGAGACTGCTAAACAAGTCTGTCTTCATAAAACTTTGAGTTTACTATAGGAGCCAGATGACTACATAGATTCTTACAGAAGCCACCACGTACTCAGAGGCAACAGAGAACAATTCCAGCACTAAGTTCAGTATGACTGGAACAGAGGTGGCAGAATCAAGAGAAAATAAATGCTAGATGGATGTAAGCGGGGTCTTCTTGAAGGATTTTGTGCAGTATACCTAAAGAGTGAGTCTTATCCTGGGCATGTAGGATCACTGAAAGATTTTAATCAGGGGAAAGATTTAATCAGATCTGTTCCTTAGAAAGAACACTGGGCAGCTTTAAGAAGGATTAGAGGAGAATAGGCCTGAAAGTAGGGTGACCAGTTGAAGGAATTCAAGAGACATAACCAGGGCCAGACACAAATTAGTGACTATGGAAAAGGAAGGGAAGATACAGAGCAGAGAGATATTTAGAAAATAGAGAAACAATATAAATGGAATCCATGGTAGATTGAATGTGGGAAATATAGGAGAAGGTGAAGTCATAGATAGCTCCCAGGTTTATGGCATAAGTCCCTGGGGGGTAGAAGGTGACTTAGGTTTGGAATAAAGGGAGTGGGAAAGATGAGTTCACTTTGGAACATGTTGACATCCCAGTAAGGCTGTCCTTACTTGTCCAGTAAAAATTTGGGAACCATTAGTACTGGGAATGGTATAAATGTGGTAATGGAAGCTGAATGGGTGAATAACATCGCCTAGGATACTTACAGATTGAAGAAGTTTGAAATCAAAGGGCTGAATACTGACATTTGAAAGACAAGTGCAAGAAGAAAGGGAGCTAGTGGAGAACGCTGAGAAAGAGCAGCCAGAAGCATGAGAAAGTGTAGAAGAGAACAGAGGAGGTGAATGTAGACAAGCTTTCCAAGAAAGCAGTAGTGGCCTTTCATGTGAATGCTGCCAAGAATTTAAGGTGAGAGCTGAAATGTGTCCTTTGGGTTTAGTAACCAGGAGGTCATTGGGAACTTTGATGAAGAAGTTTTAGAAGCATGACATAGGAAGCATGAGCAGAGGAGTAAATGGGAAGCGAGGAAGCAGAACTAGTGAAGATATATTGTGACCCAGGTACATACCAAACAAACAAAAAACTCCAAACTCTTTGCTGTCAAATCGATTCCGACTCATGGTGGCTCATGTGCTACAGAGTCGAACTGTGCTCCATAAGGTTTTCTTGGCTGTAATCTTTTACAGAGGCAGATTGCCAGACCTTTCTTCTTCACCGCCGATGGGTGGGTTTGAACGGCCAACCTTTAGGTTAGTAGTCTAGCACAGACCATTTGTGCCATCCAGGGACCCCAGTCTATGTAGATAATCATAATCTGTGAATAATTACTTTTTTTGTTTCTTTTAATCTTTACACCTCTTATTTTGTTGTTGTTGTTCTTAATATAGTAGGAACCCATATTTTAAAAAAGGCATGCTTCTAACTTCTAATGATTTCCCATTAAGAATGATACTTAATAAGTACCATTTGTCCGGTTAATGAAATTTCCTTTCATTCTTATAGATAAATATTTTTAATTTTGAAAGGGCATTTAATTTTATCCAATGCTGTTTCTGCATCTATTAAGAGCGTTTTTTTTTTTTTTTTTTTTAATTCACTAAGGTGGTACAATCAATAATGCTCCTCTCCAACTGATGAATCATTCTGCTTGTGACAGCATTGCTCCACAGGAGCTTTTTCCAATTGAAAGGGCATTTAATTTTATCCAATGCTGTTTCTGCATCTATTATTTTTTTTTTTTTTTTTTTTTTTTTTAATTCACTAAGGTGGTAATTTATATTTTTAGATTTTTTCTAATTGTAAGTCATGCTTGTATTTTGGAATAAACCTAATTTGGTCATGATGTGTTATCTTTAACATACTCCTTGATTTGGTTTCTTTTAAATTTTAGCATCTATGTTTATGAGTGAGAATGGCTTGTAATTCCCTTCTTTTTTTTTGTCCTGCCCTCATCAGGCTTTTGTATCAAGGTTATACTGCTCTCATAAAATGAGTTTGGGGGAGTATTCCCACTTTTGCTGTTTTCTGGAAAAGCTTGTATAAAATTAAAATGATCTATTCCTTGAAAATGGAGCCCTGGTGGCACAGTGGTTAAAGTGCTTGGCTGCTAACCTAAAGGCCTGCGATTCAAACCCACCAGCTGCTCCCGCAGGAGAAAGATGTGGCAGTCTGCTTCCATAAAGATTTACAACCTTGGAAACCCAATGGGGCAGTTTTACTCTGTCCTATAGGGTTTTGCTATGAGTTGGAATTGACTCAACAGCAGTGGGTTTGGCTTTTTGATTCTTACTCCTTGAAATTTTGATAGAATTTCCCTGAAAAACCATCTTATCTTTGTTCTTTGTTTTTTTTTTTTTTAAACTACTTATTAAATATATTTAATGGCTATAGAACTATTTTAGTTTCTATTTCTTTTTGGGTCAGTTTTGCCAAGTTATATTTTTCTAGAAGTTTATTCACGATTTGAAATTTATTGCTATAAAGTTGTTCGTAATATTCTTTTATTATCTTTTTCATTTATGTTGGATCTGTAATTATGTATTATTTTTCTTAGTCTTTTTTCTTTTCCTTTTTCTAATGTTTATTTGGATATCTCCAAATAAATTTCTTTTTTCAAATGGATCTCTCTCTCTCTAAATCATTCTTGCTAACGGTTTGTTTACTTGATTACTTTTCAGATAACTTTCTTTTAGCTTTTTGATTATCGGATGCATCTTTTTCTCTAAAATTAATTATTGTAGTTATCTCTGTAATTTTTATTTGAGCTTATTATTTTCTTCCCCTAGGATTTATACATTTATTATCCTCTGTCTCTTGAAAGTGGATAATTTGTTCAAATTTTGTTCCTGCCTAGATTTCAAATTGTGTACTGTATTTTTATGCAAATAATGGCACCTTAGGCATTTGTTTGCTGGCCACACCCTTCCCCCCCACCCCAGGCACCCTCACAAGTGCCACCATGCCAATCCTCTTTCACATGTTGCTGTAAAAAAATCAGCATATCCTGCTTACAAAAATACCCCGCAGTGGAGGGTGCAGCCAGCAAACAAATGCAGAAGGTGTACATTATCTGCGTAAAAATACAGTATTTCTTAGTTCAAATATTTTGTAATTTAGTGACTATATCACTACTTGCTTTATCTACAACTTTTATTTTATAGACTTTAATAATTTATTTTTTTTAGGCTTTATCTTTCCATACTGAAGACTGCTAGTATATTTAGTCAAGGTTACTGCATTCCTAATATTTAAAATACTTCAAACTTTTGAAGGTTTTGTCTACTTTCAGTTCTTGTCTCTTACGCAAACTCTTATTATTCCCCAATTCTTTTCCTGTTTTCACCGCTTGCCATTTCTCTCCATTTCTTTTCCCTGCCTTGCTGCTTACCTTCTTTCTTTCATCTCCTTACCTCTCACAACTTTTCTATCATTTGATACTTTGAATGCTGGAAGAAGAATGATCATTATTCTCTTGAACCTCTTCTACTTTTTTCTTCTCTCCCCCTAACTTCCTACTTCTCCCTATACTTTAAGTGGGTTTTCTGTCATCTGCTCAAGATATTCTATCTTGCCCTTTCCTTCTCCTCAGAACCTTGGCCCAAGAGGAAAGAGCCAGGATAAACTGTCTGAATTTTCTTCAGATTATCAAACATTCACCATTATTTACCATGTGACCTGTGTTATTCCATACATTGTCCAACTGAAGACAAAGTCAGGGAGAGTATGGGGAAGGTCTAGGAAGGAAGCACGCATGGTAGAGTGTGAACCTGCCAAAAAAGTCAGCAGTTGGAATCCTCCAGCCATTCCTTGGAAATCCAGTGGGGCAGTTCTATTCTGTCCTATAGGGTCACTATGAGTCGGAATCGACTCAACAGCAGTGGATTTTGGGGTTATTATTTGGAGTCTTGAGGCATGGGTTCGAGTATCAGTGACCCTTTCCTTGCTGTGTGACTCTAGGGAATTTACTCCAAGGCCTTACATTCCTCCTCTGTAGCAAGGGTTTATTAACACAGACCCATTTTCTGTCTGTCACAGTTTTATATAAGATACTCTTATACATGTTTTATTCTTAGAAATACATCTTAGAAGGATTTTATGTTCAATTCAGGGACAGAGAAGTGGAGGAGACAGAAGTAGAGGGACTGTGATTTGTGGCATGGTGTGTTAGATGAGCGAAACCCTGGTGGGAAGCAGTAGGTAGTGATAGGAATGACAAGAAGCACAGGACCTTGCTCAGTGGTTGGGAGAGATTCAGGCGAGTAATCTGTCCTCTGGTGGAGGTGAACTCGCCTATAACCTCCCAGCGGGAGACACACAGCATTGTTCCATATGGTGGCTGGGCACTCAGACATATGGCGCAGGGGCATCATCTATTTCTCTAACTATTTATTATTTGCTGCATTCAGAGAACCGTGCTTTTTTTTTTTAGCTTACTTGAGAAATCAGCCTTTGCATATAATAATGTTCTTTGAGGAAGATTTTTTGCTGTTCTGAGTTCAAACAGCTAAATTACAAATGAAGTTGTGAGTATAATCCTGCTTAGTAAAATTTCTTATGATAGAAGTGATTTGATTTTGAATTTTTTCTTCATTTATTTTATTTTACTTTGTGTTAGGAATTAGTGTTTAAGATCACAAAGCCGTAGACACAGGCTTATATTGTAGAATAGGAAAGGAACTCCGAGAGCATGTAGTCTGGTGGTTTTCAAAGGTTTTATTGGGAACAGATGCCATTACATAAGAAGATCAACGTAAAAGTACCCTTTATCCGCTAAGACGTCTCCACAGAACATAGTTTGAAAACAGTTGATCTGTTCTCATTTATTTTACCGAGTAGGGGAAGGCTGAGTGAGCTGCCCAAGCTTATGTAGCTAGGAGGGAGCAAAACTTAGAGGTAAATCCAGGTTTCTGTCTCCAAACTGAGTGCTGAAGAACAAACCCCACTATATCACATGCTGCTTGAATTAGGAAAATTCAGCTACTCAGGAAGACAGTCTATCTTTTATCAAAGGTGATGTGGTCATCTATACAAGCTGATTTCTCAATTTTTACAAAAGGGTATCAACTTTAGAAATAAGATAAATAGACGGGCAAGAATATTGGAGTATCTTCACATTTTGCACAGAATACCTATATTTTAGGTTCTCAATAGGAAATTACTGTCTAGCTTTTTGTGAAAATTTTGTTTGGTGTAGAAGTCATATTTTTGGAAGATAAAGAATTTGTCCGCTTCTCTAGATATTCTAAATGTTATCCTAAGGTTAAATTAGTGTGTCAGAGTGCTTCAGCCTGAACAATAGTTAGTTGATTTACTGAAAAATGGCCCTCAGTGAGTTGTAAGTTGGAGTTATACCCTCAATTTCCATTGAGGGGCATTTCCAAAAAAATTAGCTTTAATGTATTGTTGATTATTTTGCCCTCTGATACTCTTGTTCCTCGCTGTATTACCCTGAATGAGAAATTAGAGCTGAGGGCAAAGAGGGAGTTTGTTTTCCCCAAAGAACAGGTATTTTTTTTTTCCTTGTGGACAATTAAAAGCCCATAATTGATTGTATTTCTTTTTCTGTTTTGGCCTTAAGAGAATTCAGAGCCATATTTGTGCCTCATGCACAGTATTTAGGTAGGCTCCATCACTTTTTAAGCCCTACCCCAAAACAGAATCCATGATTGTTCTGTATTTTCATAGCCTCACAGTTTGGAAACCACTGGCTTACAACATTCTCTTGTGAATTAGTTGAATATGGTTGTGCCCCAGAGTGCATTTAGGTGTGGTGATTATATTTTGGGGTTTTCTGTAAATAGTAAGTACTAAGTAAATAGTTGTTAAAATGTTAGGAATATATTTCTACTTTATACTTGATACTTTATTTCAAGAATGTATATATTTTGATACTAATTGACTGTGTTATAGATTAAGTTAAAGGACCCAAGTTAAAATATATGGCAGATGTTGCTATGGTAACCTTTTTTTTTTTTCATGTTAATGGAAATCAACTTGGCTATATATTTTAGGCTATATATGGAGAAAAACTTTGTAAGTAGAGTTAATCGTATTTTCTATCCAAATGCTAGCCCCGGAGTTGCCAGACCATCCCTCCTTACATAGGCCCATAATTGCCGTGCAGAGCAGTCACTTTTCATTATTTTTCAAAGCATCCATAAGTTGCTGTGGTTGAAGGGTGGTGGAGGGAGCTCGGCCCCAACATCCCCTCATTCTCTTCACTCCCTTACTTCCTTCCACTTAGTTTATAAAGAAACCAGCTCTCAATGCAGGGCTGGTGTTTGAGATTTTCCTGGGCTTAGAGACATGGTTTAATCCCTAAGACCTATCTGCATTCTACGTTTATATTTATTGTCTTTCTGTACTTTAGATATGAAATGTTGATTCACTGTTATATCTTCAAGGGTGATTACTTAATTGAAAAGAATTTTATCCTGTCTACAGAGAGAGCATAGGAAGATAAAACTGCAGACATGTTTGAACCACCACAGATATTAAAAAATATAAGACAAGGAAATTCATATACTTGAGAGAAGTCAAAACCTACTTTGACTTGTACGTGGGAACTAATAAAGTAGAATATGTATTACTGAAAACCAGAAAATGATTAACCTTAGTAGAAATGGACAGGAAATTTAACATACTCTGTAATGAAGTTATTATTATTTGATGTTTACCCACAGTTAGAAATGCAAAGTTTCCAAAAATTTTGAAGTCAAAGGAAAACTTAGAAGAATGTGGTAGGATCTTAGATATCATTTAATTTTCTGTCATTTGCAGGAATCCTCTCTACCACTAGCCTGCCAGCTAGATGGCCAATTTTATGTTATATGTAAACACTTCCTTCATGAACATAATAGGCAGTATACCATGTCCAATGGTTAAGAGCTTGGAGTCTGAGTCACACCAGAGTTTGATTGCAGGTTCTGTCACTTACTAGCTATGTCATCCTAGCCAGGTCATGTAATCTCACTAAACTTGTTGTCTCATCAGTAATAATATCCACCTCACAGGCTTGTGGGCAGATTATATGAGATGGTGTCTATCCAAGTATATGTCATAACGTCTGTCATATAGTGAACATGCATAGATGTTGTGTACAGCAGCTCCTGCTGCCACTACTACTGACTGCTGCTGCTGCTACTGTATGTGAATTATCTTTTAAGACCGCACATTCCACTGTACAAAAAGTTTTTAGAGAGTTAAACTTTACATTAACGTTAAATTTTATCTCCCTGTTTTTTTTTTTTTTTTAATTCATGGTTTCATGTCTGAACAGAAAATCTTGTTCCCTGTCTTGTGACAATTCCTCAGCTACCTGGAGTGACTAGTAAATTATTCTTTTCCCCAGGCCAAGCATCTCCAAGTTCCTTCAGCTCTTACCATTATGTCAAGCTTTCCAAGACCGTTCATTTCCTCACTCCTCACCAATCCCTCTCAGATTATTTTTTAAAAATGTGTCATCCAGAACTGAATCTAGTGTCTGCATGAAGTTTGAGTGCACATCATGACTTTTCACAGCTGGCACTCAATCCTGCCAAGAGAAAGAGCCTCAGTTGCTGCAAAGGCCTGCAGAGCTCTGTGTGATGGGCCCTTCTACCCCACCTCTCGGGCTTCTCCTTTGCTTCATGCTCACTCTACTTGCTTTCCTCTGAGGACAGTGGCTTCCTGCTGTTCCTCAAGCATGTAAGTCCAGTTCTGGACTTTGCACCTCAGAACTTTAGCCGTTCCTCTGCCTGGAATGCTCTTGCCTAGGACCCTCTCCCTCACCTTTGTCATGGCTGGGGTCATGGCCCTCTCCCTGACCTTTGTCAGCTTTTAATCCAGCAGCGCTTTATCAGTGAAGCCTCTGGCCATCCTGTTTAAGGTTACAACTTTACCCCAGTACTGCCTATCCACTTCTTAGCATAATTTTGTCTTTAGTATTTTTCATCATCTAATGTACAAAAAAGGTCTCTGAGTGGCACAAGTGGTTTGTGCTCAACTGCTAACCTAAACATTGGTGGTTCGAACCCACCTAGTGGTACCAGAAGGCTTGGTGATCTGCTTCCATAAAGATTACTGCCAGGAAAATCATATGGAGCAGTTCTGCTCTGTACATGGGGGGGTCACCATGAGTAGAAATGGACTCTATGGCAACTAACAACAACTACTTCCTAAATATTTCACTTGTTTACTTGTTTCTCTCCTCACAGTAGACTGTAAGTTCTATGAGTGCAGGAATTTTTTGTCTAGTCACTGCTGATTCCCTAGGGCCTAGAATGCCTGGTATGATGTGGGTGGTTGATGACTGTTTGTTGCATGAAGAGCACAGCGGAATGATTGCCTGTCTGGACCTGGACGGGATGCCGCTGATAACTGAGCTGTGATGCCATTGTGTTGCTGAGAAGTTGCATAATACTGGGCTTGGAGGGGGCGTTTGGATACCAGTTCACAGTCATGGGTCAGTGTTTTTTCTCATGGAAAGATCAGAAGAAGAATGTTAAGCACACTCGAAGAAGGAAAAGGAAGAAGCTATGTGCATTGTTTCAGCACTTTGGGAATTTTCAAATTATTTAGGTTGTTTAATAAATTAATGCTTTATTTTACATGTAATTTTATTTGCTCCTAAAATTTTTGTATTCTGTGAAATTAAATATGCCATCCAGCCAATTGCCATTGAGTTGATTCTGATTCATGGTGACCCCATGTGTATCAAGAGTACAACTGTGCTGTATAGGGTTTTCAAGACTGTGACCTTTTGGAAACAGATTGCCAGGCCTTTCTTCCGAGGTGCCTCTGGGTAGGTTCAAACTGTCAGCCTTTTGGTTAGTAGTCAGACACGTAATCATTTGTCACTAAAAGACTTCTTAAATTAAATATAGGTTATTAAAATAAGAATATTTGTTATTTGGGTATATTTTTAAACAGAGATTTCCAACTAGTGGGCTTAAGATGAATGATCTTTTCAACCCTTAATGTGACCCGTTGACCCGTTGCTGTTGAGTCGATTCTGACTCATAGCGACCCTATAGGACAGAGTAGAACTGCCCCATAGGGTTTCTGAGGAGTGGCTGGTAGATTTGAATTGCCACCTTTTGGTTAGCAGCCTGAGCTCTTAACTGCTACGCCGCCAGGGCCCCTTAGTGTGTCCAGAGACCCCAAACCAGTTGCTTGTTTTCTCTAGTGTGCCATACAAAGATCCCCCCTTTTTTATTGTGTGTGTGCATATATACATACATACGTACATATATAGATATAAACACAATTGTAGAATTGGTAAATACTTTGTTATATACATATGTATATGTGCACATAACATATACAAAGCATTTGGCAATTCAGCAGTTTTTACATGTACAGTTCAGTGATTTGATTATGTTCATTGTGTTGTGCAAGCATTACCACTGTTTTTTCCAAATTATTCTACCAGCATTAACAGATTCTCAATGCCCCTGAGCAGTGACTCCCCCTTCCTCTACCTCTCACCTCTGGAAACCACTATAAGCTTTGGTTGCTGTACCTTTGCCTGTTTCAAATAAGTGGGACCATGCAGTATTTTTTTTGTGTATGTGACTAAGTTACTTTACTCAGTATAATGTTTTCAAGGTTTGTCCATGATGTGACATACACTAGAACTTCATTTTTCTTTATAGTTGAGTGATATTCCATTGTATGTATACAGCTCATTTTATTTATCTGTTCATCTGTTGATGGACATTTAGGTTGTTTCTGCTTTTTAGCTATTGTGAATAGTGCAACAGTGAACATTGGTATACAGGTTTGTTTGTGTTCCTGAGTTTATTTCTTTTGGGTATATACCTAAGATTGGGATTGCTGGGTCATATGGTAGTTTTATGTTTAACTTTTTAAGGAACCACCAAACTGTTTTCCACAGCAGCTGTACCATTTTGTATTCCCACCAGCAATGCATGTAGGTTCTAATTTCTCCACATCCTTGCCAAAACCTGTTTTTCTCCATTTTTTGGATCATAGCCATTCTAGTGGGGGTGATGTGGTACCTCATTGTGGTTTTGATTTGCATTTCCCTAATGGCTAATGACTTTGAGCATCTTTTTGTGTGCTTGTTGGCCATACAAAGATCCTTTTCTGTCTGGGCTGTGACTAGCAAAACTTGGGACACACTGCTTTAAGATCCTTACAATGTTTTCTTCAGATGGAGTTATAACTTACTGAATTGTGATTCCAGCATACTTTACATTTTTTTTCCTAGTTTGAGATACATGAAAACACTTGTCAAAACAGAATAAAACATCAAAATTCTATAAAAACAAAGTTATTGTAGTTCTTGACTTCACAATGTTCAGCATATACAAAAAGCTGTTTTCAAAGACAGAGCTGAAGACATTAAAAAAAAGTGGAATTGGAAATCATAGTATAGCTGAACAATGGAATACTCCTTAGCAATGAAAGGAGAGAACTACTTATACTTGCAACAACGTGAATGAATCTGCAAAACACTAACTGAAAGAAGCCAGACACAAAAGAATGTATCTTGCATGATACTATTTATTTGAAGTTCAAGAACAGGCAACCTTAATCTATGGTTATAGAAATCAGAACATGGCTGCCTCAGGTGAGGGATGGGGAGAAGGAGAGAGTGCCTGTAATGGAGCATCTGAGAATTTGGGGGAAATAGTACAAATTTTCTGTATCTTGATAGTTGTGTTGATTACATGACGTATTTTTTGTCAGTATTCATTGAACTTAAAATGGGTGTATTTATTGTATGTAGATAAACTCAGTAAGTTCATTTTTAAAAAGTAGAGTTGGTATAGTGTCACTTTTGCTACATATAACTTTTTGTAGTTATTTTCGTCAGCAGAACTGTCAACTACAGCATCCCTGAATGACTTGTGAAAAACAAAGATTTGTTTAGATTATGGTTCAGCTTCTCTGGTTTTAAAAATGATTGTTTACTTAATGTTGTGCCGTATCTCTAAAAAAGAAATTCATTTCAAGAACCCATGAAATATACAAATCTGAGGTAAGAGATTATATAAGAGGAAGTTATTTTTAGGTAGAAGCTGTGCATCTGTAGTGAGACAGAACTATCCTTAACAGAATCTCAGATGGGTTCCTGTACTTGACACAGGAGAAAGAAAGTCATGTGTCCTGCACTGTCCCACAGTACCTTGCAGACATCAATTCCTAAATAGGCATGTTTAAAAATATTCTTGATAATTATAAAATTATATATAGTACCTGGCCAACCGACTGGAAGAGATCTGTATTTGTGCCCATTCCAAAGAAAGGTGATCCAACAGAATACGGGAATTATCAAACAATATTATTAATATTACAAGTAAAATTTTGCTGAAGATCGTTCAAAAGCAGTTACAGCAGTACATTGACAGGGAACTGCCAGAAATGCGAGCCGGATTCAAAAGAAGATGTGGAATGAAGGATATCATTGCTGATGTCAGATGGATCTTGGCTGAAAGCAGAGACTACCAGAAAGGTGTTTACCTATGTTCATTGACTATGCAAAGGCATTCGGCTGTGTGGATCATAACAAATTATGGATAACATTGAGACGAATGGGAATTCCGGAATACTTAATTTTGCTTATGTGGAACTTGTACATAGACCAAGAGCCAGTCATTTGAACAGAACAGGGGGATACTGAGTGGTTTAAAGTCATGAAAGGAAGTGTGCATCAGGGTTGTATCCCTTCACCATATTTCTTCAGTCTGTATGCTGAGCAAATAATCCAAGAAGCTGGACTATATGAAGAAGAACGGGGCATCAGGATTAGAGGAAGACTCATTAACAACCTGCATTATGCAGATGACACAACTTTGCTTGCTGAAAGTGAAGAGGACTTGGAGCACTTACCGAAAGATCAAAGACTACAGCCTTCAGTATGGATTACACCTCAACGTAAAGAAAACAAAAATCCTCACAACTGGACCAATAAGCAAGATAATGATGAATGGAGAAGAGATTGAAGTCATCAAGATTTCATTTTACTTGGATCCACAATCCCACCCATGGAAGTGGCAGTCAGGAAATCAAACGAAGCATTCCATTGGGCAAATCTGTTGCAGAATACCTCTTTGAAGTGTTGAAAAGCAAAGACATCACTTTAGGGACTAAGGTGCGCCTGACCCAAGCCATGGTGTTTTTAGTCACCTCGTGCATGTGAAAGCTGGATCAATGACTAAGGAAGACCGAAGAAGAATTGATGCCTTTGAGTTATGTTGTTTTTGAAGAATATTGAATATACCATGGACTGCCAAAAGAACAAACAGCATAACATAGTTTATGTTCTACATTCTACTTTGGTGAGTAGCTTCTGAGGTCTTAAAAGCTTTTGAGCGGCCATCTAAGATACTCCACTGGTCTCACCCCAGTGAAGCCATCACCACAATGAAGATAATCAGTGCTTCTTTTACTTCCAAAGTTTCTTCCTGTCTCTTTGTAATACCTCACACTATTATTACACTCCTGTCCTGAGACAACCGCATAGGTTAAGTAGGTGTTCTCTAGAATTTTACATAAATGGAATCAGATAGCATGTACTTTCGGAGGGGTCTGGCTTTTATAACTCAGCATAATTTGAGATTCATCTATATTATTGCATGTATCAGTGGTTCATTCTTTTTTATTGCTGACTAATATTCCATTGTATGGATGTGCCACAATTTATCTGTTTATTCACTTGTTGGATATTTGGGTTGTTTCCAGTTCTTGGCTATTAAAAATAAAACATCTATGAATATTTGGGTCTTTGCGTGGACATAGTTACTCATTTCTGTTAGGTGAATATGTAGGAATAAAATGACAAGGGTCATGTGGTAAGTCTGTGTTTGTTTTTGTGTGTGGGGGGATTTTCTTTAGTGTTTTTTAAATACTGTCTTAGTCACTAGTGCTGCTCCAACAGAAATACCACAGGCGGATGGTTTTAACAAAGAGAAGTTTATTCTCTCACAGTCCAGTAGGCTACAAGTCCAAATTCAGGGCATCAGCTCCAGGAGAAGGCTTTCTTTCTCTGTCATCTCTGGAGGAAGGTCCTTGTGATGCATCAGTCTTCCCTTGGTCTGGGAGCATCTCAGCACAGGAACCTCAGGTCCAAACGAAGTGCTTCTCTCCCAGCACTGCTTTCTTGGTGGTGTGAGGTTCCCATGTGTCTCTGCTCACTTCTCTCTTTTATATCTCAAAAGAGATTGCATTAAGACACTATCTAATCTTATCAACCTCATCAGTATAACCTCATCACAGTGATAGAATTTACAACCCATAAGGAGATCACATACAATCTCATCATAGTGATAGAGTTTACAACACATAAGGAAATCACGTCAGATAACACAATCATACAATACTGGGAATCATGACCTAGCCAAGTTGCTACACACATTTTTGGGGGGACACAATTCAATCCATGACCAATACTTTTTTTCTATTGAGCTAAAATTCATAGAAAATCAGCTATTTTAAAGTATACAAATTAATGCCGTTCAGTACAGTCACAGTGTTATGCAACCATCACCTCTGTCCAGTTTGAAAACATTTTTATCCCTCCAAAAGGAAACCCTGTACTCCGTAACAATCACTCCTCATTTTCCCTCCCCCATCTCCTGACAACCACTTACCTGCTTTCTGTCTCTAAGGATTTACATATTCTGGGCATTTCATATAAATGGAATCATACAGTACGTGAGCTTTTGTTCTTGACTTCTTATACTTAGCATAGTGTTTAAAAAGGTGCATCTACATTGTCGCATGTATCATTACTTCATTCCTTTTATGTCTGAATTAATAGTTCATCATATGGATATACTACATTTTGTTTACCCATTCATCCGTTGATGGACATTTGTGTTGTTTCCTCTTCTGGTAGTTGTGAGTAGTGCTGCTATGAATGTTTGTGTATTTGTTTGAAAACCTGTTTTCAGTTCCTTTGTATGTATACCTAAGAGTGGAATTGCTGGGTCATGTGGTAACTTTGTGTTTAACTTTTTGATGAATCACCAAACCGTTTTCCACAGTTGCTACACCATTTTATATTCCCACCAGCAAGGTTCCAAGTTCTACACATCCTCGCCAATACTTGTTATTTTCTTTTTTTCTTTTTTTTAATATAGCTACCCTACTGGGTATGAAGTGGTATTTCTTGTGGTTGATTTGTGCTTTCCTAATGACTAAAGATGTTGAGCGTCTTTTCATGTGCTTCATGGCCATTTGTATATCTTCTGTGCAGAAATGTTTATTCAAGTTCTTTGCTCATTTTTAAATTGGGTTGTTTGTCCTTTTGTTGTTGAGTTTTAAGAGTTCTTTATATATTGTACTTTTTCAGGCTTTTTTGGGAGGAGGGGGAGCAGTTGGAAAATAAGTATTTCCCCAAATGGTTTGTGACTTTTTTGTCTTTTCTATTAAGAAACCTCAAAAAGAGTTTCTAAACATTTCTCATGAAATTTAGCAAAAAAATTTAAAGCCTGGACTGAGTGTTGTGTGACTTTATATATCACTGAAAAAAAAGTTCGGGAGGTGTATCTTCATCCTCTGGATGCTTAGATTTTAAACGTTGAGCTGAACGTCATGTCTTCATATGCTCATTAGCGCACATCTCAAGGCGTAATGTATAAATAGAGATTGTCCTACATTATAGACATAGATCCATATGACATATGATCTTCTTGGTAATTTTGCATTTGAAGAACTGGCTTACTGTCATCTGGTTATATGGTCTGTTTTTACCAGAGTTAGCTGATGAAGAGCTCACGTGGGCAGTAGAAGCTTTTGCTATTTTCTGTTTGTTCACTTGGCTTGCACCAAGGCTTTTATCTTCAGTCTGCAGTTTCTTTGCAACAGCCTTAATGCTGTGTGTGTATTTTATGAGTTAACTAAAACTAGATGAGATGGTCTGTAAATCTTAGTAACCAACTCCCATAAACTGCAGTGCATCATGATACCCTGAACTCAGGGGCTTCTTTCAGCCTCTGAATGGTCGTTGCCACTCCTCCCTGAAGTTACTGTGCATCCTACACTTGACCCTTGACCATGAGACACATGGACTGTGTGAGGGCACCTGTGCCAATCTGTATAGATAATATATCTTTAACATGACATTTTATCTAATATTTTAGACAAAAATAAATATAAAAGAGTTTCTGATATTTTTGTATCTCATGGTGCACACACTCCACTTTGGAGACTGAAGGCAATCAGGAGCCGTTGAAAGGTTTTCTATGAGGAAGTAATAGCGGGTTTGTGTTTTTAATAGATGAGCTGGGCAGGCGTAAGAAGTGTCTCCTCCTCCTCGTAGACTATAATCTCTTTGAGGATTAATGGGTTTCTTATTCTACTTTGTATCCCTAGCACTAACCTTGCAATAGTAGTAGGCGCCCAGTGTGTGTGTAGGGGGGAGTGTTTTGGGGGGTTGGGGAGGAATTAACTAAACTGAAATTTTTCTAAATCAGTAATTTTTATTTAGGAGTCACGTCAGAATGATTTGTGGTAGTTAAAAAAAAAAAAATTACCTGTACTAGTTAGTGTTAGCATTTAACAAACAAAAACCCCAAACCGAACAACAATAGCTTAAATAAGTTAGAGATTTATCCTTTACTTTGAAAAAGACAGGAGACACAGTCTGGGACTGGTATGGCAGCTTCAGGTGATAGAGGCTGTTTCAAGTATCAAATCCCAATTAGTAGGAAAGAGGAATTGACAGAAAGAGGTGTGTTTCCCTTTAAGGAGATCTGGTAAATTCTGTGCAATACTTCCATTCTCCTGGATCATGTGGCCACAGCTGCAAGAGAGACTGAGAAATAGTCTTAGCTGGAGAGCAGTGTACCCAGATAGGAAACTGAGGCGCTTACTGAGGAAGAGGGGGAGATGGGTGCTGGCAGGCAATCAGCAGTCTTTGCACCTGCCTCGATCGCATTCTCGGAAGTCCTGAGTCAGTGGTTTGGGGTAGAACTGGGGCTTCTGATCCAAAACAAAACAAACTCTAGCTTATCCAGATTCTGCTCTGCTCGTCATGACTGAGAACGTCTGTCGTAAGCCAGGACTTGGACTGGACAGAGCCACCAGTGCTTGGGATGAGAAACCTTTCTCCGGGGAGAGGTTCCTGGTCTACCTTATGCCCTTGTCATTTTACAGGGATGTGATCTCCAGCAAGAGATCTAGGCGAGGTTTGGATGAATGTGTTGCTGGAGTCCAGATAACTCTGCTCCCTCCCCCATTTGCCTGGCCCACCAGTCTAGTAAACCCTGTCAAAGAAAGCGGGTGAGGTCCTCTGCTTCTAAGACTCATGATCCTACAGATCCATCAACATTGTTGTTGGGCCGTTTAGTTATTGGCAACACCACAACTAGATGGGTTGTGAAGCTTATGGGATTTGGAGTTTAAAAATCTTGGTTTTGGTTCTTACTCCTCTGGTGACCTTTGGGAAGTTACTGAAACTTTATGATCTTCCTTTTATACACATACACATTCCTCACATGGTTTTAATGATGATTTAGTTGAACTAACAGTATGTAAAAATGCTTCTTAAAAAGTAAAATGCTATGCATATACTTTATCATCAGTATTAGATATAGAAATAATGCTGTATAAACAAAACCATGTTTTACACAAATGCTCATGAAGTTAAATCCTTTTTTTTTTGCTAGATAAAGTCTGACTGAGATTAAGAATAATGAAATTCTAAGAGACATTTTTTTGCTCAGGACCCTGAACTTAAATTAGATCTTTCTTGGTAAATTTTGAAATATTTATTATTACTGGTTAAAGAGATCTTATCAAGAAAAGTTATTTTGTATTGCTTTAGTTCCCCCCTCCTCTCTTGTTAATACATGCCATAAATTTATTCATTTAAAAATATTTTTTCAACATCTTCCTTTTACCGTGTTACAGGCACCATTCCAGGTGCTGCAGATACAATCATGAACAGATATTTCGTGGAGAGGTTAATAAAGATGCCATTAAAAAAATGCCTTTAAATTTTCAGAGTCCTTATGGAATAGAATTATCATTTTTATATTACGAGTCCTGATTTGTTACATTACATTGAAAGTTATTTGCAGTATGTGTAATATCTACCATTATAATTTAACCTTCTGTTCTATAATTGACATGATGATACTTAAAAACCTTTTGAAATTTTTGCTACATTATACTATAATCTGGAATAATTTAGAAATTATACAATGGCTTGCTTTTAGCAACATAATCCTGTAAGTGCTATTTCTAAAATGGAAAATTGCATGTTGTTGCAGATATTTTAAGTTATAATAGAAGTCCTTTATGTGAGTGTTATAATCAGTGTCAAGTGGTTCAGGTTTGCAATTGAAAGAGCAAATTTTACGAGATCCTATTTGTACCAAGTTATTTTAAGTGCCAGAGCCACTGAACAAAGCAGTAGAGTTAAAAAGCATTCAGTCCACTGAATGCAGCATATTCTAGAAGTGAACAGTACTGTTATTTCTACTTTTTTTTAAAGAAATATAAAAACTAAACTTGTTTGCATATCCTCCTTTTTTTATTTTTATGTGAAGTGATTTTAAAATCAGGTCAACAAAAGTAAGTATCATATATTCCAGATTTATGTTGATTCTTCTAAGTACCACGATTACCTTGTTTTTAAAACCCTCCATTTATGTACCAAACGTTTCTTGAGTGCCTGTTGTGTGTTGTGCTCTGTCCTAGATATTAGAGATAGCCAGCTATCCCCAAATTCCTCCTTGATTTAAATGTCTGAAGATAAATTTTGGAAGTAATTGAGTTAGCAGCCTATTAACAGAAACCGCAGTTTAACAAGCTCCAGTGAAGTAATTTTGCTTTTAGCATGTAAGTAAGTCAGCAACCAGTTAAGTCTTTGTCTTCTTTCCCTTGGCAGAGCTGGAGTGCAGGGAGATGCAGAGGTAATTCTGGATGGAATTTCCTTTTCTCTTGGCTTGAGCCAGATTGAGGAAGATGGCAGTGCCTGTAAGAAACGGGCATTCTTTAATGGTCCCAGGAGCCAGTCACAGTTGGCTGTTAGGGAAAGGAAAATGCTTGAACAGACAGACATGACATGTTGGGTTGAATGAGACCTTGGGGGCCATGGGACTAATATGGTTTTTATCCCATGGCAAACTACTTTCATGTTGTGTCAAGAGACTAGAGGCTTCTTACTACATCAGATGCTGTAACCTATAGGTTGCTGACCTCTTTGTTTCCTGTTCTATTTCTTATAGGCACTGAGAAGATAGAAGCAGTTAGAAGAAACTTTCAGGTCACCCATACCCACCTATCTGAATCTGTGCCTACCCACTTTGCCTCTTCTCCTGCATCTAGGGATGAACTAACTGTCCACACTCACAGCAAAAGCCAGCCCCTACATGTGCTGATTAGATCCCATCCCTTATTGGAAACTCATGAGCAGTTCACCCCCTCACTTCTATATAATTGATTTCTCCCTCTGTTGAACCTTCCCCATCAGTGTACAAACATGCTGTGTTTTCTTCCAAAATAAAGCCTGTTGACACCACCTCCAGCAACTGCCCCAATTTTCTCCTTCCCTTTTTATTTTAGCAAAACTTCTTAAGACTATTCTACACTCACTTTCTCCAAGTTTTCTTCTCTCATTCTCTTTTTAACCCACTCCAATCAGGCTTTTGCCTTTAACTTCCACTCAACACTTGCCTGAAACTGCTCTTATCAAGTTCACCATTGACCTGCACGTTACTAAATCCAGTGGACTCTTCTTAGTGCTCATATTATTTGATCTGTCATTGGTATTTTACATAGTTAATCACTTTTTCTTCCTTGAAATACTTTCTCTAGGCTTCCAGGACACCACACTCCTAGCTTTCCTCCTACCTTCTCTCTTTTTTGCTTGGTTTGTTTTCTTTGCTGATTCTTCCTCATCTTTCCTGCTAGGATTTCCTTTGGATTTCTTCTCATTTCTCTCTTTTTTCCCATAGCGATACTGTCTAGTCTTGCGGCTTAATATAATCTGTCTGCAAGTGACTCCCGGAGTTTTATCTCCAGCCTGGGTCTCTTCCCTGGATACCTGATTTGATATCTATTTGTGATCTACTTGACATCTGCACTTGGATGTCCAGTAGTATCTCATACTCAACATATAGAAAACTGAGCTCCTGATGGTACTCGTTCCTCCTGCAGTCTCCCCACGTTAGATAGTGATGACTCTCTCCTTTTAGTGGGTCAGGCCCAAACCGTGGAGTTATCCTCGATTCCTCATTTCTTTTTTTTTTTTTTTTTTTTAACTGTTGTAGTTAAATGAAGTTTACATTTCACGTTAGTCCCCCATATAAAAATGTATACATACATTGTTATGTGACCCTAATTGTTCTCCCCATACTGTGACAGCACACTCCCCCTTTCCACCCGATTCCCCGTGTCCATGCAGCTAGCTCTTAACCGTCTCTGCCTTCCCATCTCACCTCCAGACAGAAGCTGCCCATTTAGTCTCTTGTATGCACTTGAGCTAAGAGGCACATGCCTCACGAGTGTCACTTTATGTCCCACAGTCCAGTCCAATTCCTGTCTGAAGAGTTGGTCTAAGAAATTGTTTTCATTCTGGGCTGATGGAGAATCCAGGGGCCATGCTTTCCAGGGTTCCTCCAGTCTCAGACCATTAAGTCTGGTCTTCTTACTAGAATTTGAGTTGTGTGCCCCACCTTTCTCCTGCTCCATCAGGGACTCTTTTGTGTTCCCTGTCAGGGTGGTCATTGGTGGTAGCCAAGCACCATCTAGTTCTTCTGGTCTCAGGCTGATGAAGTCTCTGGTTTATGTGGCCCTTTCTGTCTCTTGGGCTACTGCTTTCCTTCTGTCTTTGGTATTCTTCATTCTCCTTAACTCCAAGTGGTTGGGACCAGTTGATGCATCTTAGATGGCCACTTGCAAGCTTTTAAGACCCCAGATGCCACTCGCCAAAGTAGGATGCAGAACATTTTCTTAATAAGCTTTGTTACATGAATTGACCTAGGTGTCCCCTGAAACCATGGTCTGCAGACCTCCACCCCTGCTACTCTGTCCCTCAAAGTGTTTGATTGTATTCGGGAAACTACTTAGCTTTGATTTAGTCCAGTTGTGCCAACTTCCCCTGTAGTGTGTGCTACCCTTCCCTTCACCTAAGATAATACTTGTCTACTATCTAGTTAGTAAATAGCCCTTAGCCTCCCTCCCCACCTCGTGATCGATTCCTCATTTCTCTTACATCCCATAGTCAATGTGTCAGCAAAATCCTTCAGAATATATCCAGAATCTGACCACTTCTAAACATCTCCATTCCTATTACCCTAGTCTTTTATCTGGATTTTATAGTAGCCTTCTACGGGGTCTTTCCTGATTCTACCCTTGACCTCTTAGGCCTGTTATTCAGCATATCAGCCAGAGGGATCATATTAAAATATAAATCAAATAATCTACTTCCTCTACTCAACCCTCTCCAGTGATTCTCATCTTCCTCAGAGTCAAAGCCAGCGTTCTTATAATCGTCTACAAACTCTATACAATGCCCCTCCCTACCCACAGCCTCCATGTGCATCCCTCCATCATGTCTGTTTCCTTCTAGTCACACAAATCTGCCTTGGTCACTGAGGCATAGTTATCTTTAAATAAGTGTCTTTGTTTAGTAGTGGAAAGGAGTGATGAAAAGCTTTAGGAACATAAGGTAATTTATTACACTTGAAAAAGTTCTGATAGGATGGGGTAGCTGAAAGGTCATTAGAGTCAGATGAAAATCCTTAAAATTTATTTTGCAGGTATATACTGTCCAAGAGTATATTTCCATACTTGATCATGCCTTAGAGATGGAATGAAAGCTTAATTTTCCTAGACCCTGGAAGTAAAAGTGTGATTCAGCTTGGCTGTGGATTTGGGAATAATGGCCCTTTGCGTTCACATGAGAGGTCCATTCTCCTCCACGGAAACAATGTGGCAGTCTGACTAGTGGGCAGGAGAGTTCTCAGCTGTAAATAGTCAGACCCAGAGGTTTTGACAGCCATGTGGTAAGAGCAAGGAGTCACCTAAAGTACATATCTTAAAAAGTTTTGAAGTGAGAATACTGTTGGATCCATAACTATGGAAATAAGTCAGAGCTGTTCCTTATCTGAGAGACAAAGCTAGATAAGTTTTTAATTCAGATCTAGTATTCCAGTCTCAAGTTAATACATTCTTTGTTATTGTATCCATGTATCTATACTGTTTCTGTTACAAGAATATAGCTTCTCAGCTAGCAAGTGGGAGTTTGGAAACATAGTTTAAAAGTAAGCTGAAGATGTTATGAACTTGTACTCTGCGTATTCCTTTATCAGTTGTTCTACACTAATTTTTAAATGCAGGATTTTCCATAGGTGTTTCCAAAATAGTGAGATTGTAGAGGATGAGGAATTACATTGTTCCAGTGATCCTTCTAACTGACTAAAAACCACTATGGTAGTTAAGTATGTTCTTAGATACTTCAGAAGCATCTGGAGAGCTCTTTGCTGGTGCAGTTGCTGTGACATATAGCTACTCAATCACAGTGTTTTATGTGATGGGAGACATTGCTGTTTTATAGGCAGTTTTATAGAAAGATATCTTCCGTGCAGAAAATCCTGTTATACTAGAAACTAATGAAAATATACCCAGATCAGTTCAGAGATAAAAATAAGGCAAGATACAGGACATAGAGCCTTTTTTCTCTCGCTTTCTCTTCTGCTTCCTACTCTTTACTCTTTTTTCTCTTAAAAGAAGTGAGAACAGATGTAGCTGTCGCAGAATTGAAGTGATGCTTATTTTAGATGGATAAAGGATAAATTGGATTTTGAATAAGATTTTTTTTTGAGGGAACTGGATATCTTGGGGCCCCAATCATTTATTTTGCCACTTTGCTGAAATCAGCTAGATGAATTTAGGTATGAAGATTTATGTATTTGCTAAATAGAGAAGATAATTTAGTTGATTCTTATTTTTAAGAATTAACAGCACATTTACATTTTGATATTTGAAAAGCTAAAGGGATATAAAGCTAAAGGGAGAGAGCGGGTGGGAGTGAAAGAGTTGGATCTTGCAGTGTTGTTTTTGGAATCTACAAATACTTTAACAGTGCTTTTAGATCGTTTATATTCACAGAAAGGATCATTTTGGACATTGTGTATGGTTTTGTTGTCTTTGTTTATCGATAAATGAATTCAGAAGATGGAGGAAGAACAGCTTTTTATTTTTTTAATTTATATTCCAGCCTCAATAAGAGTATTTCCTCCTCTGGAAATACAGTTTAGATTATTGGAATATTGTTGTTATTGGGTGCTGTCAGGCAGTTTTGACTCATGGCGACCCCATGTGACAGAGTAGAACTGCCCCATAGAGTTTTGTTTTTTAATGTACCTTAATTTTTTTTGTTGTTGTTTGTTTTGTTTTGTTTTTGCTGTTGTGTTTTAGGTGAAAGTTTACACAGCAAAATAGATTCCCATTCAACAATTCATACGCATTGTTCTGTGACATTGATTACAGTCCTCATAATGTGTCAGCACTTACACCATTTCCACCCCGCCTGACCCATTTCCATCCATCTGGTTCCCTGCCCCTCCTTGCCTCTCATCTTTGCTTTTGTGTAAATGTTGACCTTTCAGTCTTGTATAGTTGATTGTTTAAAGGAGCACATTCCTCACGGGTGTTATTGTTTGTTTTATAGGCCAATCTGTTATTTGGCTGAAAGGTGACCTTCAGGAGTGGCTTTGTTCCAGGTTAAAAGGGCATCTTAGGGTGATAGTCTCAGGGGTTCCTCTAGTTTCTATCAGTCCAGTAAGTCTTGATCTTTTTTATGAATTTGAATTTTGTTCTACATTTTTCTCCCATTCTAACCGGGAGCTTCTCTTGTGTTCCTGGTCAGAATGGTGGTAGTGGTAGCCAGGCACCATCTAGTTCTTCTGGTCTCAGGCTAGAATAGGCTGTGGTTCATGTGGGCTGTTAGTCCTGTGGACTAATTTCTTCCTTAAGTCTTTGATTTTGTCATTCACTCTTCTTTGCTCCAGACGGGAAGAGACCAGTGTTGTATCTTAAATGTCACAGGGTTTTCTAGGCTGTAATTTTTGTGGGAGCAGATAGCAGGATGGTTTAGAACTGCCAACCTTTCGGTTAGCAGTCACGCACTTAACCCTTGTGCCACCAGGGCTTCTTATAGGAATATTACCAAATATTTTTCAGTTTCCTAAAATTTGTAATTACGTAAATTTTCTTTTTTTTTTTTTTTTGATCAGTTTTGCATGATCTCTCTGCTCATTATTGCTTACCATTTATTGCTATTTTTATTTCATTACCATACCTCTAAAAATAATAATCTGGTTGCTGTCATGATAAACACAGGTGCCTGAGGACTGGAACTATTCTCAAAATAATAAAGGTTTAACCTTGTTTCTGCTATGAACTTAGCACTTCAGTAAAACTATATTTCAAGTTATACCCGGGACTGACTCCTGGAATGTTGTAGGTAATGTGCAGCATCAGGGACTTGAGGCCATAAAGGGCTTCGAGTCAGAACAAGAGGGAATGTCAGGAAGTGAAAGGGTCTAGATTCAGCAGGGTGAGGAATTCAGAGGAGCAGTTATGAGAGAGTTCTACAGCTTCCCAGACCCAGAGGTGGAAATGTTGACCTGGAAGAGATTTAAGAGGTCATCCCATCCTGTGCCTTTCAAATTGTTGGTACAGCTCCTGGAATTGGACCTGAGGAGAGGGGTGAGCCACAGGGGTGGGGCTTGTGCTCCATCCCCAGCATCTCCCAGCACATGTCTGCTTTCCAAAGCATCTATTTTATATGTTGGGATTTATAGGGTTATATTTGAAAAATAGGTTCGCTAAAGGAAAAATGAATTTTTTTGACGACTGCTGAGTTGAAGACCACTGATGAGATGAAATTATTGGATGATTGTGTTGTTACTGTTGTTAGGTGCTGTTGAGTCGGTTCCAACTCATAGCAACCCTGTGTACAACAGAACGAAACACTGCCAGGTCCTGACCCATCCTCACAATCGCTGTTATGCTTGAGCCTATTGTTGTAGCCACTGTATCAATCCATCTCTTTGAAGGTCTTCCTCTCTTTTCATGGTCCTCTACTTAACCAAGCATGATGTTCTTCGGAAGGGAGTGGTCCCTTCTCATAAAATGTTTAAAGTATATGAGATAGTAGAATCCTCTTATAGGTGAGGAAACTAAGGAACAAGAGACTTTCCTGAGACTACAGGGTTGGTTATGTTAGATACCACCTTTTCTGTCTCCTGTCTACAGTGCCACATTATTTCTAGAAATTGAAGGAGATGATGGAATAGTTGTGATTTCCAGAGTTCTGATATAAAAATACCTAAAATGGTCCACACCAAACCCAGTATCTGTTATTTTATATGAGGACTAGATTATTTAAATTTTAGAGGGTTTTGGTCAGCTGCGAAGATTCAAATTCTCTTGGATCAGATAGGAGGAATAGATTGTATCTTCAGAGGGTGAAGAACCAAACCAGGCTTTACTGTTTCTGTAATCTAGGCCTTATTTCTTGTAGTGAGCCAAATTCAAGGTAAAATATGGAATTGAAACAATAAAAATGTTTAGTTATTGCTTAGTAGCTGGTTGCCCTCCATTTAACTTAAACTATTCTGAATGTAAACTGGACAATTAACAGTTATACCTCATGCTTTCATGTGGTACACATTTGAATATTTAGAATAGTTTTCTTTATTTTGTTTAAAAACTTGCTGAAACTGGTTTCTTAACCTCATGATTAGTGTTGAGACAAAGAGAGACTGCTTTTTTTTTTTTTAATTTTTATGTTTTCTGAAATGGCTAATCTTCTCATACTAGGATCCTGATCATTTGAACTGAATTTGTTTGCTAGTTCTTAATCTATTTTCATTAGCTAGAGCTGTTGTGAGAAAAGGCCCCCATGGGAAGAACAAAATTAGCTTAGTAATTTTGCTCATTCATCCAAGTGTATATAACGTGACTGTTTTTATTTCTGATGTTGCAATTGAAATGGATCAAAAGCAAATAACTTTTACATCCTAATGAGTAGGTCTGAGTCTCGTCACTCTAAAGCCTTTTTTGTATATCTGTTTTCTTCTAGGTGAGGAATTTTAAATTGGAACAAGAGCAAGAGAAAAACAAAATTTTGTCAGAAGCACTGGAGGCTCTGGCCACTGAGCATCATGAATTAGAGCAGTCCCTGGTTAAAGGATCGCCACCTCTCAGCATCCTTAGTGAGGACGAGTTCTATGATGCACTGTCAGGTAATTCTAGAATCCTTCAGTCTGGAGTGTTTGTGATTTGAAGACCACCCCTAAATGTATTCTTATGGTGGATGTCTCTTGAGTTTCCTAGAATGACCAGATAGAAATTTATCAGCATAGCTCCCAAACTACCCATTTTTTGTGTCATGAAGATTTGAAATGCAGGTCTCATCACTGAGTCTGCCTATATTGAAGGCTAATGCTATGCTAGGATTGGGGTGCTGTTGAAACAGCACACTTTAATTTATTCCTTTGTTTAATTCATTTATTCATTTATTAAATACCTGCTGGTGCCAGGTGCCATTACATGTTCTAGGGATAGAGAGGTGGACAGTTCCTGTCCTCAAAGAGAGGTCTGAGAGTAAAGGATACAAATGAGTAAGACTTGGTTGCAGTATAATATGCTAAGTGCCAAAGTAGAGGTGAGACTGTGGTGTGGCTGGAGCAGAGAAAAGGAAGTGCCTAACTTTGCCTCAGAGCTGTCGGCCAAGTGCTAGCACAGGACACTGGCCAGGAGCCTGGACTCCAGAGCCAGGCTGCCTAGATCACATCCTGCCTCTGA
>NW_004444135.1:3952281-3953742 GCF_000243295.1 Trichechus manatus latirostris | reverse complement strand
CTTTTTGTGGCCACGATTGCTGTTTCCTACCATGAAATCTTGGGAATCCTTTGGTACAATTTAGAAACTGCACTAAAATTAAGAGTCAAATGCCCTGGGTTCAAGTGTCGACCTTGCTAATGACCTAGCCACATAATTCATTGAGTTAATAAAAACTATTATTTTGAAATTAATTCATCTTCTCACTACAGTCTCTACATATCAACCTCCATTCCCACTTCCTGCTTTCCTCCTGCTACAAAAGAAATGTCTCTCCTTAGTTCAGGCCATTACCTCCACGTTTGCTTTGGTTCCCACATTTGCTTTGGTTCCCACTTCCTTGTGGCTTCTCAAGAGCCTTTGTTTAGTTACTGTGTTCCTCCCCTCCATATTCTGTACCACATCATTTTAAATATTAATGTAAAATTCCTGGTATTAGTTCTGTTGCTGCTGTAACAAATTAACACATGCTTAGTGGCTTACACAATACAGACTGATTCTCTCACAGTTCTGGAGGTCAGAAGTCCTAAAATCAAGGCAGGGCAGGGCTACGTTCCTTCTGGATGCTCTAGAAGAGAGCTTTTTCTAGCTTCTAGAGGCGGCCTGCATTCCTTGACTCCATCCTCCATCTTCAAAGTCAACAGTGTAGCATCTTCCAGTCTCTCTGACTCTGATCCTCCTGCCTCCCTCTTTAACCCTTTTGGTTAAATTGGGCCCACCTAGATAATCCAAGATAACCTCCTTAATTTAATCACATCTGCAGAGGCCCTTTTGCCGTGTGAGGTTAACATATTCACAGGTTCCAGAGATTAGGACATGTTCATCTTTGGGGGCCATGATTCTGACTACCATAATGCTCAAATTTACATCTCCAACCAGACCTCTAGTTAGAGATTTATATACTCTGCTGTCAGTTTGATGTATAAAAAATGAATTCTTGATCTTCCTTCCAAATCCTGCTCCTTCTAGGGTTTTCTCTAGGAGTAAATGACACCTCTTTCCATCTCCAAAAGCCAGAAACCTGGAAGTGATTCACGACACTCTCCTCACATGTGCTGGATCCATGAGACTCAGACCAAGGCCTGCCAGTTCCACTCTCACATCATACCGTGACTTCATCTACGTCCTGTTTGTATCATGTGGAGGCCAGGAATGCCACCACCAGGGCCAGAGGCTGATATGTCATAGCTCTGCCACTCCCTCCGCTCTCGGGAAAGTTACTTAACTTTTCTCTGCTTTATTTCTTCATCTGCAGATGGGTCGTAGGGTTATTGGGAGGAATGAATTAATGCCTGTGGCGTGTGTAAAGCAGTCCCCGCATACCAAGGGGTTGATGAATGTAAGCTCTCAGTCCCGCCATCTGTGCTGCACTCACTCTTCGTCCCTGCTGGGCCGTGGGAGCAACCTCTTAAGTGATCTCTGTGATTCCAGTCCGGCAGCTCCCTTGATATTCATTCTGTACACACCACCCACAGTGATAAC
>NW_004444135.1:3947193-3950980 GCF_000243295.1 Trichechus manatus latirostris | reverse complement strand
TTGTTGAATAAATGCCATTGTTATTCCTGTCTTCCCTAAAAATATATTGGTATTCAAAGAAGAGCACAGGTTAATCTGTAATACTTACTGATATCCGACTGTCTGTATATACCACTTTGGAATCTGTGAGTGAGGGGAGGGATGGGTAATAAAGGAGGGAGCAGGGATGAGACAGTATTAAAAGATGAAATTTGCTCTAGAAGAATTTGCCTTCAAGTTGGTGCTCTCGGGCCTGCTCACAGAGAGGGGGGAATGAAAGAGTAGCTGAGGGGAAGAAAATTAAAGGTGCTTAACTTTGTGACTCTAATAGTCTAAGAAGTTACCTTTGGATCATTTGTTACCTGCTAAACCAAATAATACTATGGCTGTTACTCTTTAGTATTAGCCTGAGATAGCATTTTCATGAAAATTACTGGTCCTTTGAATAAATGCATTTTCTTCTGTCCATTTTCCTTTTTCGAAGCATGTTGAGGTTGGGTGCTTTAGAAAGACTTCCTTGCTAGGTTTTCCTTTTAATGCTATTTTGGTTGAAATGCACATAAATAGTGCATAAAATTCAGTAGTGTAGACTCGCCAAACCAGTAGATAGTTACGTCATAAAATCGAATGCAGTTTTAGCATTTCACAGCCGTTGTAAGGGTAAGTGCTCATGTTCGTTTAAATAAAAAATTTCAAAACAGAAAGTAATATAACGACTATGGTTTTGTCTAGAGGAGAGTAACAGAAACTGTTATGACCTAAGTCATATTGTTTAACCCAATAAAAACATCAGATAATAGTTGAGACAGAGTAGTAACATCTACCCTGACATTTTGTATCTATAGCATATAGGATTTGACCAAAGTTGTTAGTGGTGTTGGTGAAAACTCTCAAGTGCAATAGTGACCATTTAGTAAGACTGTTCTTTATATCCCCAGTCCCAGTATTCTCTCCTTCTGCAGTTTGTTTTTGAAATACTATATATTTCTCACCTGTGACTATCCTGTTGTCTTTTCTGTAGCCTGGACCTGTCTAAACCAAACAAAAAACCAAACCCGTTGCCGTCAAGTCAATTCCAACTCATAGTGACCCTATAGGACAGGGTAGAACTGCCTCATAGGGTTTCCAAGGAGCTGCTGGTGGATTTGAACTGCAGACCTTTTCGTTAGCAGCCATGGCTCTTAACCACTGTGCCATCAGGCCTCCTGGACCTGTCTAGTACCTGGTAATCTCACCCACCTGTGTATTCATAGCAAATATTTTTCTGTTTCCCTTTTATTTGGCAATTAGCCGTATTCTACCCTGTGACCTTTTATCTTCTTGCATAACTTTTTGTGTGTTTCTTCCTTATCACCCCAACCCTCTCCTCTGTTCAGCTCCCATGTTTTAGATGCTGTCTTAATTATCTAGTGCTGCTATAAGAAATACCACAAGTAGATGGCTTTAACAAAGAGAAACTTAATCTTTCACAGTCTAGGAGGCTAGAAGTCCAAATTCATGGCACCAACTCCATGGGAAGGCTTTGTCTCTCTGTCGGCTCTAGGGGATGGTTCTTGTCATCAGTCTTGCCCTGGACTGGTAGCTTCTCCACACAGGGACTCTGGGTCCAGAGGACATGCTCTGCTTCTGGCTCTTCTTTCTTGGTGATAATAAGATCCCTCTTCTCTCTTTTATATCCCAAAAGAGATTGACTCAGGACACATCCTAGTCTTGTAGTTGTGTCTGCCTCTTTAACAAAACTGCCTCTAATCCTGCCTCATTAACATCATAGAGGTTAGAATTTATAACGCATAAGTAATTACATCAGATCGCAGAATGGAAGATGTGTTGGTTAAGATCGTGTGTCAACTTGGCTGGACCATGATTCTCAGTGTTTTGGCAGTTGTATAATGTTGTGATCGTTTCCTGTTGAGATTTGATATGTGATCACCCCCATGATGGGATCTGCTGTGAGTAGCCAGTCAGTTAAAAGAGAGTTTCTTGGGTATGTGGCCTGCATCAAATATAAGCGAACATTCTGGCAAGGCTTGGGGATTTTTGCTCACACTGGATCCTGTATCTGGCTCCTGTTCATCTGACCTGCAGTTCTTGGGACTTGAGCTAGCTGACCGCTGCCTGCGGTCTTGCCTGCTGATTTTGGGATTCATTGATCTTCACAGCCTGTGAGCAAGAGCCCTGCTCTCTGACCTGCTGATTTTGGGTTCGCCAGTCCCTGTGGCTGCGTGAATCAGGAGAAGCCTCTATCCTGACCCAGGGACTTGGGACGTTCCAGCCTCTACAACTGCGTGAGCCATTTCCTTGATATAAATGTCTCTCTGTATGTATATATTTGTACACTTTACCGATTTTCCTTCTCTAGAGAACTCAGCCTAAGACAGTTGACAACCACACAATACTGAGAATCATAGCCTAGCCAAGTTGATTCATATTTTTGGTGGACACAATTCAATCCATGACAGATGCTAGGGGTAGTAACAAGAAATAAAGCCGGGAAGACAGTTCAGGACCACCTTTTAATGAGTCTTGTTTTAGTTTGTACTGAGGAATTTGAATTTTTATGTATAAGTGGTTAGGAGCCAACAGATAATTAAGTATATATAGGTGACATCAGATTAGTGTTTTAGGAAGATTCATTATTTTAGTAAACATTTCTGTAATTCTTAGAATATACTTGTTTTATACTAGTGAGAATTCAAAGAAAACAAGACGTGGTCCCTATCCAGGAGGAGTTCACATTCTAATAGAATATTTGTGTTTTAGGAGTAAAGATTGATTTGAGGTCATAGTGTCCTAAATGACAGATGAGAATTGCTTGAAAAGAAGCACTTTTAGTGAGAATGGAGTTTCACTTCTCTCCCCTTTTTTGCCTTAGTCAGCACGTACTTTTCTGATCTCGGCACGCAAGGGCCACAGGCTTCCTCAAGGAAACCTGGCTGACTTTCTGGAGATTGATGGAATTCCCTATTTTAGGCTCTCCGTGTACCATGGTACTTGCCACATTATGATTTTGTACTGATTTGTATGATTATTTGATTTGTGTCAGCCCTGCTGATCAATAAGACAGTAAGTCCCATGAGGAACTTTGCATCCCTGGCAGCTAGCAGTTAAAATATTTGAGTGAATAAAATTTGGAGGTACATTTTTCGGGTTAAATTGCTTGAACTTGAAGACCAGTTGATTGTGGAAGATAATAGTGTTTTTAGGATTCCTATCTCTTTACTGAAATTTTTCATTTTGGGCCCAGACATCTCAAACTCTATATGATGGAAACTGGACATGTCATCCTGTTTTGAATCCTTCTGTATTCCCTGTCTTGGTTAATGCCATCATCATCTACCCACCGTGAAAACTACAAACGTGGAATTCATGTTTACTCCCTCTCCTTGATCCCCCATATCTAGGTATCTAGTCTTCTCCTTTTTCTCCTATTTTTCTTCCCCTATATTCACTGCCAGTGCCTTAGTTTAGCTGCCTCTCCTTTTGATCCACAGAGTATTACAGTAGCCTTCTGTTATGGATTGAATTATGTCCCCCCCCCTCCCAAAATATGTGTCAAGTTGGGTAAGACGTGATTTCCAGTATTGTGTGATTGTTCACCATTTTCTCATCTGATGTGATTTTCCCATGTGTTGTAAATCCTACCTCTGTGAAGTTAATGAGGTGGGATTATTGGCAGTTATGTTAATGAGGCAGGACTCAATCTACAAGATTAGGTTGTGTTTTATATCAATTTCTTTCGAGATATAAAAAGGAGAAGTGAGCAGAGAGACATAGGAATGGGACCTTATACCACCAAGAAAGAAGCACC
>NW_004444135.1:3944020-3945677 GCF_000243295.1 Trichechus manatus latirostris | reverse complement strand
CTCTGATACCCCTAACAGTTACTCTTCCACTGTTTCCGTATGTATAAACATGGGTTCACATGTGTGTCTTTCACTAGATTGGGCTTTGAATGCTTAGAGGCCACAAACTGTAGCTCATTAATCTTTTAAAATTGTTGCAGCAACTAGCCCTTTACCTGGTATGTGGTCGTTACTTGGTAAATGTACGTTTATTAAATTGAAGGCACATGAAAATTCTTTTATAACTGGATTATTCTGTAACTGGTTAGTTTTAGGATTATTTTATTTGTAAAGAATATACATATGTGAGCTTCCTGAAAATAATTTTGAGAAAGGATGTCAACAGGACAAATTGGGAAGCCCTGGATTTAGTAGTCCACAACAGGATACACCTGAGATTTCCATTAGTCCATACGCTATAGTTTGGATAATTCTCCATCTTAAGTTACATGTACAGATTTTGCAAGTTTTAGAGAAGAGTAGTAGATTTAGTTGCTTGGAGACAAGCCAATAATTTTAAGAAACTCTGTCAAAAGCAACACTACACCAATTGGCTAATTTTGACCTTTGTCATCATTCAGAGAGGATATGTCTGAAATGTTTCTGACTCCTGTTGCTTGCTGCCAGGATTCTGTTTCAAGTGCTAGCTACTTCCTTAGTACTATTGTAGCACTGTTTTGGCAGCCCCCTTGGGATTCATCCTGATTTTCAGTTTATTTTAAATGTGGGTATTCTTTCTTTGTGTTCTTCGTATTTACTGTGTTATTTTTGAGTTTAAGCAATTTTATTTTTTAGTTTGAGCAATTCTACCTTAAGACTAAATAAAAATTTGGCACTGATATTTTAGACTGTGCCTCAGGTTACTTTGGACATTTTTAGAACTTGTCTAGTAAATGGGAAGCCATAAACAACAAAGGTATTCTATTGAGCATGTGCACCTCCTGGTCCTTTCCTGTTACCTTAAGTAACAGGAGGAATGGTTATCTGAACATTACCCACAGTTCTCCCACATCTTGCTCCTTTGCACGATTTGTTCTCAGGCTGGTTTTCAAAGGTCACATAAAAAAATGCTTATTGGGATAACTTACAGGAATTGTTGGCATGTATATATTATGTACTTCATGACCTCTTCTCTCAGCCTTTTAATAGGAGGAAAAATTAACAAATCAACATTGAAAAGTTCCCTCACTTGTAAAAGAATGATAGGATGTATGGTCTTTTTAATTCTAGAGTTTTAAAGTCATGTTAACCCAGCCATGGCCGTCGTCTGGCTTCCATGCTGTTTGGATGAGGAGATTCAGATTGTGTTCAGTCTGAAATCTGTTTAAAATAGTTCTAAATCCTAATATGGACAGAGCTTTAAAGATCTGGTCCACTGGAGATTTGTCACATTAAAACAAACTTTGGTATTTTTAGCCATGCTGTTAATACTACTGTTTTAATTGAGAAATTAATCAGGCAGAGGTTCTGTCTACCTAAATGTTTGTGTGTAGGCGAGAACATTTTTCTTATACAGTATAGTCTGGTTTTCAGAGTTTTATTCGGACATGTTTTCTGTTAAATGTAATCATCGGTTAAGTCACATGAATCCTTTTGGAGCTCGATGAGAATAAACAAACCCATAAAACACTGCATACCAAGTATTCTGTTTCCCACTGTTATCTGGTGCTATACAAGT
>NW_004444135.1:3941401-3942577 GCF_000243295.1 Trichechus manatus latirostris | reverse complement strand
TTTTTTTATGTCTTGCATGTAGTAGAGGCTTAATAGATGCATGATAAAGGAAGGGAGGAACACATTAAGCAGTGTCAGATACAGTAGATGAGTCAAGAATTCTCAAGTTACCATTGGACTTTGCAATATGGAGGTCATTGGTGACTTTTCTCAGAGTCCTTTCAGGGGAAGGGTGGGGATAGCCTGATTGTATCAGAGGGAAGGGGATGGGGAGCAGGATGGGGGTAGGGGGAAGGGAAAAGAGTGTAGGAAAAGGGAGAAAGGGAATAGAAGAGACATGGATAAGGAGAGGGGGTGGAGAGAGAGAGTCAAGTACTGCCAGCCACAGGACGAGGCTGTGTTCTGCCATCTGATGGTGCATCCCTAGGGTAAGCACAGTGCCTGTCCCCTGGCATGTGTCCCTAAAATGACTGATACTGGTTTAGGCAGTAGGTCTTGGGGCTAGTATTCACTAAGTTGAAAATGTGTTTTGGAAAAAGTTTGCCTTTGCTTCATAGAAGCTCCTACTGTTTTTACCTGTTGTTGGTGTTTAGGGTTTACTGGCAGTCGTGGTTTATGAACGAGGTCTGTTCTTAGCTGTGTCTTTAAGTCTAATCCGTAGGTAAGTCAGAACAAGTGCATATGGTTCTTATTTAACCTTACTTTAGTACAAGGAAAGGCTTGAAGCCTTTTCAGTGATTTAAAAACTGCGTGTGCAGCAAGTGAAGGTGATTGTGATGAAGAATTTGTTGCAGTAGGGATTGGTTCAGTCATTTCAAAATGAGGGCAAATTTACATATCATTAAGGGAAAGTACAAGTTATCCATAAACTGGATATTCGTAGCGCGGAGACTGCCTGTATCTGCTTTTTGTTATACATTTTCTTTTTAGGTGGACAAGTCCCTGTCTGATGATCTGTATCTCTCCATAGCAGACACAGTATCTAGTGTATAGAACTGTGTAATAAACGCTTGAGGTATTTTGCTTCATTGCTTTTTGGTTTTCATGGCATCTAGATTATAAAATAATAATGTATCTTAAGTAATACTAACCAAACCAAAAAAACCAAACCCGTTGCTGTCGAGTTGATTCTGACTCATAGCGACCCTATAGGACAGAGCAGAACTGCCCCATAGGGTTTCCAAGGAGCAGCTGGTGGATTCAAACTGCTGACCTTTTCGTTAGCAGCCATAGCTC
>NW_004444135.1:3934140-3935260 GCF_000243295.1 Trichechus manatus latirostris | reverse complement strand
AACAGGTCCCTCTCCCAAACATAATGTACTTTTTTAAATGATGTTGTCTCCTCTACTTAGTATGTTGGTATACATGTAGCGCCTAGGAAAATGCCTGCCTCATAGGAAGTACTCCGTACGAATTACCCATTTTAGCTCTGTTTATTCACTTTCTCCTCAAAGACTATGATTTGCTTCTCTTTGAAGAACTTCTGCCACCCTCTTTTTTTTCCAGCCTCCACTATCATGGAGTTTCCTTTTTTTAACCTCCATCACATGGAGCCCTGGTGGCACAGTGGTTAAGAGCTTGGCTGCTAACCAAAAGGTTGGCAGTTCAAATCCACCAGGGGCTCCTTGGAAACCCTATGGAGTAGTTCTACCCTGTCCTATAGGGTCACTATGAGTCAGAATTGACTCCAGGGCAGTGGGTTTTTTTTTTTTTTAAACCATGGGGAGCAGTTTGAAAACCACTGACCCAGAGAAACGTAAGCCGTAGGGCAATGTCAGATGAATGTAATACAGAATAAGGCATGCTAAACTAATTGAGTTTGTTTCTATGATAATAAAAGTACAGATTTTAATCCATCTCATGTGATAACTACCAACAAACTAATTCTGGTGTTAACTAACTGGGTAACTTGAGGCATCTTAAATGAGGAGGTTGGGCCCAGTGAACTTGTGAGCTGTCTTGTCACTCTGAAAGCCCTGTAATCCAAGATGAAATCTTGACTAATGATTTTTCTCCCATACTTAAGTTTTAAAGGCCTTCTATAATGTCTTAATATCATTAACTTTCCGGGGTGGGGTGGGGAACATATTATAGTTTTTATTCATTCTGAATTGCTGATATGCTGTGTGCTTCTGCCGACCAATGATATTTACCATAGTGCTACGGATTTTGTTCTTTTCTGTGTGTTCTGGAGAAATATTAACAAATTATGGTTTTGTGTAAGACCTAGAACCCAAAATGCTACAAGGATAGAGAATATACAAAATAAGTGCCCCATTTTGATAGTACATTTTTTTTCAGAAGGTATATCAAGTTTGTTTTTTGGAAAATTAGCCTACACTATGGTGTCGTCGTATTTATATTTACAGGGCTTATTGTTATCTTGGTTGTATTCCATAGGGGTAATCCTCT
>NW_004444135.1:3931149-3931979 GCF_000243295.1 Trichechus manatus latirostris | reverse complement strand
GCCCTGGGCAGCAAAGCATCCTTGTCTGTCAGGAAATATTTAGTGTAACTCCTTCTTGTCATACAGTGACCAGGGTTACTTATGCAAGAATCTAGCTATATTCCTGATTTTCAGAGGACCCAGAGACCATGGGGAAAAGAGCAAGAACTCTACCCAGAATTGTCCAGATTTATGGGAAGACATGTGGGCTGGAGGGAGCAGTGGTTCTAAGAACAGTGAGTATTTGCAGTCCTCATACCACTCCACCCCTGCCTGGAATATTTATTTGCCCTGGAAAGAAGAGGGTTGTAATAAAAGGAAATAGTATCAATAGAAGCTCCTGCAGCTCTGGGACCTACCTCCTTGAGCTGTTCACAAACCTGTCTCAGCTAAGATGAGAGGGAGGGGAGAATTAGAGATCCAGAACCAGCAGTAGGAAGCTCTAGGAGGAGCGGTAGAGAAAGAAGATGCTTGATACTCTAAGAGGCGATTCTAGGTTGGGCGTGTGCACCACTGTACAGTGTGTAGGCAGAGTGCAGGCATTCCTGAAGCTGCAGGTGTCTGGCATCACAGGTCAGTGGAGGGTGGGACACCTGGAAGAAATTGGCAAGTTGGATGTCAGGAGGAGAAGCAGAGGGCTAAAAACCAGCAGGCTACTCTGATTCTTTGAGACATTCGTCTCTCCTACAACAAACGATTTGCAGACTCCTCAACAATTAAAGAGCACCAGCTTGGCAGGTGGGGGCTATTCATCCAGGAAAAAGAGTTCAAATGTACAAACCTTATCTAGGAATAACAAACTGATAGGCCCTTGGATCATCTGGGATATGTTAAGGAGAAAAAAAAAAAAA
>NW_004444135.1:3928748-3929764 GCF_000243295.1 Trichechus manatus latirostris | reverse complement strand
TCATCCAACTTCAGCATTTATCATTGGGCACCCAGCCTTGTTTCATCTATAACCCCATATTTTTTTTTTATTTATTTTGTTGTTGAGAATATACACAGCAAAACATATACCAATTCAATAGTTTCTACATGTACAATTTAATGACATTGATTACATTTGAGTTGTGCAACCATTCTCACCCTCCTTTTCTGAATTGTTCCTCCCCCATTAAGATAAACTCACTGTCCCTCGAGGTTCCTGTCTGATCTTATGAGTTGTTGTTGTCAAGGCAGACCTTTTTTACTAGTTAAACTTAACTACTGTTTGGTTTTAAGATGACGTCAGGGGATATTTTTGGTTTAAGGTTTAAAGATTATCTCAGGGTAATAGTTTCAGGGGGTCATCCAGCCTCCATGGCTCTGAAAGTCTGGAGTCTATGAGAATTTTAAATTCTGTTCTTCATTTTTCCCCTTTTGATCAGGATTCTTCTATGGAACCTTTGATCAAAATGTTCAGTAATGGTAGCCGGGCACCATCCAGTTTTTCTGGTCTCACAGCAAAGGAGTCAGTTGTTCACGGAAGCAGTTAGCCACACATTCCATCTCCACCTCCTGTTCCTGACTTTCCTCCTTCCTCTGTTGCTGCAGGTGAATAGAGACCGATTGCTGTGCCTTGGATGGCCACTGGCAAGCTTTTAAGACCACAGGCACTACACAACAAGCTAGGAGGTAGAAGAGAAGCACTAGCATATTATTGGGCCAGTTAACTGGGATTTCCTGTGAAACCATGACCCTAAACCTCCAGACCAAAGAACCAAATCCCATTCCCCAGTAATTTTAAAGCAAATCCAAGATGTGTCATTTCATCTGTAAACAATTCAGTATGTATCTCTACAACATTGGGACTCTTTTTAAAGAAAAAAAAAATAACCACACAATACCTTTATTACACCTAAGAAAATAGTTTCTTAATTATCATCAAATATTTCTTCAATATTCCAGTTTCCCCAGTTGTCTCAGAAACGTCATTTAATACTT
>NW_004444135.1:3925751-3926598 GCF_000243295.1 Trichechus manatus latirostris | reverse complement strand
AGTAATATGGGTTGAAAATCTTTCTTCCAGGTTTGTCAGAAGAAAGATAATTCTTTGAAATGATGCATTGTGGTAAATATATTTCCAAAAAAACTTTAGTAAACAATGCTATTAAATGAAAACTCAGCTTTTATTCCTTAATCTTAGCATACATCTATATGTACTTCTTTGAAAAAAGATACTGGTGAACTGGTATACTCATTCAGAGCTACCTGGGTTTGAATCCCTTATCTGCCACTTACCTGACATTAAGCAAGTTATAATTTCTTTGAAACTGAGCTTCTTCATTTGCAAAATGGGTATTATAATAAGACCTACCTTGTTGACTCTTTATGACAATCTGTGCAAAGCACTCATAATTAGTTTAGCTCATTAAATGTCAGGTGCTGTTATAAGTATGAAAACTGATAAACCCTAAGCAAAAATGGGTAGATAAAATTGCTTTCTTTCTTTTAGCTTATATGAAGAGGTCTTTGGATGGGTCTTTGAAGTTTGTATTGCCTTTTGAAAATTGAATTTTGGGGAAGAGGTAGCCGAAGTAAGATTATTGATCTTGGAATAAAACTGTTTTCTTTTGGTAAATGTGGAATAAGGGAAAATGTCCCCATATTTAAAGTGTACTAGCCTTGATTTCTATCATATTTTACAAGAACATTTCATAATATGGTTAAATTGAAATAAATTTTTTTTTCTATTCAGAATACAACAGTGCAGCGCTGGTCTCTGCCTAGCTGGTTGTAAACTTATATTGTCAGACATGTAAACAAGAGGCGACTAGAGAATCTAAGCTCTGTTGTTCATTCCTCAGTCCCTTGATACTACCTTACCCATACAGAGCTCTCATTAC
>NW_004444135.1:3922577-3924165 GCF_000243295.1 Trichechus manatus latirostris | reverse complement strand
GTTTCTTTCTGTGTGGAAATAGTGGTCTCATACAGTATTTGTCCTTTTGTGGTTGATTTATTTCACTCAGCATAATGCCCTCCAGATTCATCCATGTTGTGAGATGTTTTGCAGATTCATCATTGTTCATTATCATTGCATAGTATTCCTTTGTTTGTATGTACCATAGTTTGTAAAGCATAACAGATTTTTTTTAAGTTTTTCTTCTCCTTGTTCCTTTAAAATCTTTAGAAAAATTTGATTTGCACACAGCTTTTTCAAAACACATTTATGACGTATAACATGATATGCCCTAACTATCTGGGCATGAGTCATGTTGATATAGCACAACGTTGTGCCTGAATATTGCAATCTTGACAGTGAACTTTGTATTTTACCATAGTAAGTGTTCTCCAAACCAATCCTTTGTTAATGTGCCAGTGACTCACATTGGTTGCTTACAGTGGCTCCCACGTGGAACAGTATGCACACTGCTGTGATGTTTGATGGGACGTTGAGCTAAACAGGCAATGTGGTTTGTAGTATAGAAGGGTGAAACCAGCTTTAATAAGAGATAAGAGATGGAGCACAGTGTCATGCCAGTGCCAAAGAAAAATTGTGCATTTATTGGCGTGTAAGAGAGCACAGTTGGGGAAAGTTAACAGTTCTCAACAAAATAAGCTGCTGTTGGTGAACCAAGTAAATAGTGTATAACTATAGATTCTTGATAATATTTTTTTACTTTAGTGCTTTGGTGTTTTCCATCTTCTAATGCCTTAAGTATATTGCCAAAAATTCTAATAGGTGATGTTGAACCATGATCATAGGACAGTTCAGAACCTTTGGCTCAATGTGCTGCTGTTTCTGGGTTCTGATTGCGGCTCGGTCATTTAGTTTACTATATATGGCTTTGGTAAGCATTTAATGTCTCCAGACCTCAGCTTCTGCTCTAAGATGAGCATGATGATACTGCCTCACACAGTGACGTCACTAGGGGGGTGCGGACCGCACCGGGTCACACTGTCAGGGGGTGGCACCAAAATGACTGTCTATAAAAATATCCCTGTAGTTAGTTATAACAATAAAAACATTTTTCGTAAGCAATATACCTTGTATACCGATTGGTATACCTTGTATACCAGTATACAAGGCTAAAACTCTATGCTGATTTACTTTTGTTACCTGATGTGCTCTGGTCAGAGCTGTCATTATTACCCAATTACAATGACACTTCAAATCCCTGGTTTTGTCTGTACACACTACAAGCATGCACTGTTGTTTTCGTTGCTACAGGTTTTTGCAGTCACTGATTTTATCAATTTTCTGGTGTTTTAGCTACAATACTGTGGTAATTAGTATTCGTGAACCTATATCTTGAGAATGAAGCAGTAATTAAAGGAAAAGAAGGAGTGATATACAGGAATTATGATTTATGAGTAACATTAATACAAAAAACATTACTAAGGATTTTGTATGGTCGGGTACAAGAGGAGGTCCAGGGGAGGGGTGACACCATGAGTTACTGCCCTGGATGACACCAACCATAGTGCCGCCACTGACCCCACAAAAGCACAGTGATAGCAAGATAGCTGCAGCCCACCTGCTGTCT
>NW_004444135.1:3919811-3921940 GCF_000243295.1 Trichechus manatus latirostris | reverse complement strand
AGGACAGAGCAGAACTGCCCTCTAGGGTTTCCAAGGAGTGCCTGGTGGATTCGAACTACTGACCTTTTGGGTTGCAGCTGAACTCTTAACCACTACGCCACATAAATACGTTAAAAGTTGTGTAAATTTTAAACATCTGAGATAAAAAAACTTGTTGTCCTTAAACAATCCTAAAGGAAAAAACTTTCTCCTCCTATAACCCCTAGTATCAACCAACCTTCTACCAAGGCAGAATACTCCAAAGGATGCAGGAATAATTAAAGACAGTTTTTTTCACGGGAAAAAAAAATTTTTTTTTACAACTACACATTGTCTTAATGTTAGCAAAAGCTAAGCTTTTTGCTGTTTTCCTTCAGTATATGATTGGCATAACCTGTCTTACAGGAAATAACAAGAAAACCTCCGAAGGCCAGGTACCCTACTTGGATCTGATTATGTGTTTTCGGACAGTGTGTAATCTTTTTTAGCACAAGGAATGTTCTTTAGGAAGAAGGAAGAATGCTGTCCCTGCGCAGTACTGGTGTCTCACTTGCTCATAGCGATCAGAAGGCGAACCAACGTACATGTCAGCTAACACCATGGAAGTATTATGTGTCAGAGAGCACAAGGAACCAGAAATTCAATTCTCTGTCTGGAATTTCTAGCTTTCTGACGTTAAGCAGAAAAAATCGTCTCAGATCATTTCAAAAAGGAAGTTAAATCAGGCTGTTGAACTAGCTGCAGCAGATCACAAACATGGTTATATTCATTCTGTAAAGGGAAGTGTAGTTTAAAGGAAAGGTTGTTAGCTGCCATTGAGTCGGTTGCAACTCGTGGCAACCCCATGTGTGCAGAGTAGAATTGTTCATAGGGTTTTCAAGTCTGTGTCCTTTGGAAGCAGATTGCCAGGTCTGTCTTCTGAGGTGCCTCCGTGGGGGTTGCATCAACCAGCCTGTTAGCTAATGGTCGAGTGCTTATGCATTTGTGCCACCCAGGGATTCCACAAAGGAAAGGTAGTAGCCTGAAAAGTTCAGAGCCAAGTAAAGCAGCAGAGTGGTATCTGTTGTTAAGAGGGAAGCTTCTATTGTTCAGTCCATCTCTACTTTGCTTTGTGTGTTCTCTTGCTGTTATATGTTTTTTGCATAGCCTCCAGGCCCCTGTTTCAGGGATTGAAAGTCTTTGCAGTTTTGTTCCAGGTTACGTCCAGCCTAGTAAGTGCAGTCTTGCTCCAGAGTTGCATTCAAGGATCAACTGTTTCCATCAAACACACAAACCTACATTCTAGTAGAGAACTAGGGTCATGTCATACCTCTCACTGCCCACAACCAGACTCCTAGTCCAGCTAGGGCAAATTCAAGTTCTGAGATGGGTTTCTTCATAGTATGGACCTCAAGAAATTTCTGTCAGAGTCGAATGAATCAGTCACAGGCCCAATTTGGAATGTGGAGAGGTGGTAGTGGAAGTTTTATACTTACCATCCTAATGCCTCACTGCTGCCTTAGCAGTCCACTGTGCAAGGGGCTTGAGTAAGTCTTAGGTAAAACAGGAAGGCAGACAGGTGGCTGGGCTCTGCTCTGGAGCAGAAACTATGCATTTCATCAACACTGCTGCCATTGAAGACCACTTCCCTTAGATCAAAACATCCTTACCACTCTTCACTTTTCATTTCGATTACTTCAGGTCTGTTCCAGCACCCATTTCATGAAATCTCTATTACTCTTAGAGAGAAGGGTGAACCAAGAATATTCCTTTTCCCTAAGTTAGGTCTACCTTTCTCTCTCGTCCTTCCTTCCTTCCTACTGCTGAACACTATAAATAGGCTGGAAGTGAGGGGGAGTCCAGCTGCTCGAAGGATTTCTTTCTAAACGAAGGCACTTGTTCATAGGTGTCTTAGTTATCTAGTGCTGCTGTAAGAGAAATATCACAAGTGGGTGGCTTTAACAAACAAATTTATTTTCTCACAGTTAGGAGACTAGAAGTCTGAATTCAAGGTGCCAGCTCTATAGGAAGATGTTCTCTGTCTGTGGGCTCTGGAGGAAAATCCTTGTCTCTTTTGAGTTTCTGCTCCTGAGCAATCTTCATGTGGCTTGGCATCTATCTTCTTCCATCTCTGCTTTTTTATTAATCTGCTCGTTTTATATTTTGTAAGA
>NW_004444135.1:3901379-3918533 GCF_000243295.1 Trichechus manatus latirostris | reverse complement strand
CGTAGGTTGTTTCCATCTTTTTGCTATTGTGAATAGTGCTGCAATGAACATGGGTGTGCATATATCTATTCATATGACGGCTCTTATTTCTCTAGGATATATTCCAAGCAGTGGGATTGCTGGATCGTATGGTACTTCTGTTCCTAGCTTTCTAAGGAAGTGCCAAATCAATTTCCAAAGTGGTTGTACCATTTTACATTCCCACCAGCAGTGTATAAGTGTTCCAATCTCTCGTACACCACGTATTTTTGGGGGATGCAGTTTAATCCATAACAATAGGTTTATTCTCATCAGTACGTTTTGGCTTTGAAATGTGATAGTTCTGTAAGCTTTCCTGTTAATAAATAAAGGTGATAAACTAAGAAAAAAAAACCCAGAAAACCAAACCCTTTGCTGTTGAGTTGATTCCAACTCATAGTGACCCTATAGGACAGAGTAGAACTGCCCCATAGGGTTTCCAAGGAGTGCATAGTAGATTTGAACTGCCAACTTTTTGGTTAGCAGCCGTAGCTCTTAACCACTACACCACCGGGGTTTCCAGACTAAGAAAAGTAGGAAGTAAATTCACTGTGTTACTAAAATGTGACAGTGAATTCTAAATTTTAGAAATCCATTATGAAAATCAGTTTTGATTTTTTCATATAAAATTTAACTTAATAAAATCAAAACAAGTAAAACCTCTCATAAAACAAGTTCAATCACCCAAACCTCTTTGCTGTGTATACCCAGATTGACTTAAGTTAATAGTCATAAAGTATAGGTATGTAATTTAAAAGATGAAAAATGAAAAATACTGTTCCTTTTTCCTACCTCAGATTATTAAAATATATGGTAAAATCACATAGCAATATCAAATACTTACATAAAATTCTCATAATAAGCTTAAAATTGGAAACCAAGTTGTTGGGTTTTTTTTTTAGGTACATAAGTAGAAGAGCATATAACTAGTCTTGGAGTTCTCATCTCAGACTTGTACTGACCTGCTTGTAAGACTCAAGGCTATTTTTGGTTGAAGATATCTAGGAGCAGGTTAAATACCAAGCTGTCCACTAACTCCATCCCCTTCCCATCAAACTGTGTCTGACTCAGCCTGAGTTATGGTGCTGGGTTATACTAGGTTTCAGAATGACATCCTACACATGCAGAGAGAATGTTGTTATTCCTGTATGTGTCTGAATTCAAGCCTGGAACTAGGTAGAGGGTACATTACAACATCAGTCATGCAAGAAAAGAGTAGCAAATGATGTGGTCTGTTTTTAAGTCCCACCCAGTCTCTGCTTCTGCTGAAATGAGGATAGGTAAATTGTAGGAATTTTAGTAGTATTGCTTTCAATATATTAAACTTACCAGATGTTTCTTATATATGATGCCTTTGAAGATCTCATCTCCACTATATTACAGCTAAAATGTTAATATTACATGAATGAAGAATAATAGCATTTTTAAGACTGTAGAAATCTTTTCAACTTTGGAGGGCAAACATTATTTTCCTGGTTGCATTTGAACATAATTTTCACAACGAAAATAAGATTGCATCAACTTAAAGTTTTTCGAGTTGCATGCCCAAAAAAAAATTTTTACTTTCAGATATAAATGTTGACATAATATGGAAATCATACCCATCTTTAAGGCAGTCAGTCAAGTTACAGGTGAAGTTTGGGTTGGGATTTTTGAATTTTATCTTATTTTGTTGGTTTCAAATATCTAAACTTATTTAGCTGAAGAAGTGCCAGGATTTTAAAACTTTAAAGCAGAATCCAGAAATGAAAAAGCATTTTGAAACAGAAATATCTCAACTGTGAATTGTCTTGAATATTTTGTTAATTGAGCCTCCTACTGTCCTCAAAAATCAATCATAGTAGTTGAAATTTAGTCAGTATTTTTTAATGAATGGATTTTTTTTAACTGCCTTCTTTCAACGTTTCCTGAAGACATGCTCAGTGTACCCTGGTAGTCTATGCCAGTGGTTCTCTACAGTGTGGTCCACAGAACCTTGAGGGAAGGGTCCCCAAAAACCCTTTCAGGAAATCACAAGGTTAAAGCAATTTTCGTAATATTCCTAAGACATTATTTTCCTTTTTCATTTTCATTCTCTCATGAATGTACCAGTGGAGTTTTCCAGACTACATGATGTGTGATACCAGATTGAATGCAGAAGCAGTTATGAGAATCCAGCTATCTTCTGTTAATCCAGACATTAAAGGGATTGCAAAAATGTAAAGCAGTGCCATTGTTCTTACAAAGTTATTTTTGTTTTGGAAGATAGAGTGATTTTTCATAAAAATGTTATTTATATTAACATGTATAGGTTCTATTATTAAATGGATTAATACGTAAAACAAAATTTTTAGTTTTTATTTCTAATACAGTAAATAGCAATAGATGTAACCCACATTTTACAAAAAATTATTTATTGTTGTCCTCAATAACTTTTAAGAGTGTACATTGATCTTGAGACCAAAAAGTTTGAGAAATGCTGATCTCTGTGAACAAGTTACATTATAGTTTCTTTGTTAAAGTAAAATTTGCATACAGTGAAAAATTCCAGATGTTAAATAAATAATTTGATGTGTTTTGGCAAATGCATTACCCATGTAACTAACACCCCAATCAAGATAACAGAACCTCTCTGTCACTTCAGAAAGTTCCCTCTAACTTCCTTTCAGTCGGTCCCCACCCTCCGTAGGCAACCACTGTTCTGATTTCTATTGCTATAGACTGATCTTCTCTATTCTTGAAGTGTATTTTAAATGCAGTCATACAGTATGTACTCTTTTGAGTCTGGCTCTAATCAACATGATGGTTTTGAGATTCAGCCTTATTGTGTATATCACTGTTCATTCCTTTTTACTGCTGAGTCTAAGCCACTGTATGAATATGCCACAGTTTGCATATATGTACTGTTGGTAGACATTTGGGTTGTTTCCAGTTTAGTGTTACTATGAAAAAAGTTGATATAAATGATTTTATACATATCTTTTTATAGACATGTTTTTATTCTCTTAGTTATTTAGAAGTGGAACTGTTAGTTCATAAGAGAGTAGGATGTGTGTTTAGCTTTATAAGATGCTACTATGCAATTTTCCAAGGCCCTTGTACATTTTATACTCCAATCATCAGTGTATGAGAATATCAACTGCTTCACATCCTCACCAACACTTGGTGTATGGTAGGTATGACATGGTATCTCAGTGTGATTTAATTTGCATTTCCTTGATGATTTTGAGCACTTTTCCATGCATTTACTCACCATTCTTATATTTTCCTTTATGAGCTAGACAGAGAAACAGAGACGTTTGAGACTTTTGCCCTTTTTTAATTGGATTGTATGTCTTTGTATTATTGATTTTTAGGAATTCTTTATGTATTCTGGATACCAATTGTTTATCAAATATATGTATCATGAATATTTTCTTCCAGTTAGTACCTTGCCTTTTCATTTCCTTAATGATGAACAGAGGTCCTTAATTTCTTCATTTGAACAAAAATTTTAAATTTTGATGAAGTCAACTTTATAATATCTTTTTTCTTAGTGCTTTTTTGTGTGCTCTTTAAGAAATCTTTGTCTACCCCAAAGTCGTGAAGATTTTCTCCTAAAAGCTTTATACTTTCAGCTTTTATGTTCAAATCTATGACCTGGCACAAAATAATTTTCATGTATGGTCTGAGGTAGAGGTCAGTAGTCTCTTTTTTCCAAATGTTTTGCCTAGCACCATTTGTTAAAGAAACTTCCGTTTCCACTTTGAATTGTCCTGGTGACTTTGTCAAATCAACTGACTGTATATGTGTGGCTCTGTTTCTGGACTTCCCATTCTCTTCCATGATCTGTTTGTCTATCAATACCACACTCCGCTGATATTACAGTTTCTTTTTATTTCATCAGCATTGGATGGTTAAAATTTAACTTGCCCCTACCATGCTGCTTTCTCCTGTCTGGGACCTGTAGAGCCACTGAGGTCAGATGGGTCTGGAGACATTTAGTGGATAGACCTCTTCTCCATCTAGGTTTACTCCTTCAATGACTTCCTATGGTTTCATGGCATTAAATACCATCTGGTTAAGAGCTACAGCTGCTAACTAAAAGGTGAAAGGTCGACAGTTCAAATCTGCCGGCTGCTTCTTGGAAACCCTATGGGGCAGTTCTGCTCTGACCTATAGCGTCGCTATGAGTCAGAATAGACTCAACGCCAGTGGGTTTATATGCTGACCACTCCCAGACCTCTCTCCTGAACTCTAGACTTATGTAGCGGACTACTAAAAATAAGTACCATTAAACTCTTGATCTTCTCTGCTAAACCTGCTTATTAGTTGCATGCACTTAGCTTGCTACTTAAGGTACTTCCCTCAAACCTTCACTTAAATGTCCTTTTTGGTGAGGCTTTCCTGACCCCCCTGTTTAAAATTGTAAACCCCTTCTCCCGATACTCCTTATCCCCATTCCCTGCTTTACTTTTCTTCATAAGCACTTTAACATTTCTAAGATACTGTGTAAGTTATTTTTATTTTTTGGCTGTCTTGTTCACTGAGGTATCCCCAACCTCTAGAAAGGGGGCCTGACACATAGTAGTCACTCAGTTAAATATTTGTTTAATGAAATTGCTTGGGTACCTCTTGTTCATGCTAATAAATTAATGATCTTTGCAGTAACTGGGCGATCATTTGGTCCATCTCAGTAACACACACCAAAACTTACGTGAGCTGTATATTATAAAGTATACCCTAGGCAAGGAATGCAGAAATTAGCTAGCTGAAATAGGATATTTCCCTTAGTCTAAGTCTTTATTTTCTAAATCTTTGTATTTATCTATTTTCCCACCCTGGTTAAATGGCTTCTTTAAATTTTTATCCCAAAGGAACAACATAAAACTGTTATTTAATAATAGCTTTATTGATACATAATTCACATGCCATAAAATTCACTGTTTTAAAGTGTACAACTCAGCAGTTTTTAGTATATTCATAGAGTCGTACAACCATCACCACAAAAATTGTAGGAAATTTTTATCACTCCTAAAACTGGTTTTGAGTATTTTGGCAAAAATGGTACAAACAGACAAAAATTGAAGAATAAAAAATAAAGTTTACAACAGGGCCACATAATCTGAAGGATCACATTATATGAGTGAATATTATTGGCCAAAAATTCTGCTTCGGTATGATGATGGTTATAGCAGTCTCCCTGAGTTGAATTCACGTTTAAAGTGTCTAATGCCTAGACTTAGATGTTAATTTCTAATGTCTTTCAGTGAGTTCGTGTTTCATTATCTTGTGATTTCTTCCATGCGTACTTGTCACTAAAAAAAAGGAACTTTATGAACTCTGAATGATTAAAAAAAGTCAATACATTTAATTTTCTTTGAATGTGTAAATAATATCAGTGCATCCATTTGAAGATTGCCTAGGCTCACAAGATAGAAGGCCCTCAAATGAGGCTGTATGGCCTTGTGCCAACATTCTTCTTTATTAGAAGTATACTTACATTCTGTGTTCCACCATGGAATCATTCTTCTCTGGGTCTGTTTTGTTATTATCCATATAATAATAATAATAGTAACTAAGCATTTTTTGAGTGTATTGTTGAACTGTGTGCTAGGAAGAGTGCTCAGTGCTTTACATACTTACATGTTTCATGAGAACCTTCTGGGGGAGATCCTGCTATTCTTCTCATTTTTACATTGATGAAACTGAGGCTTAGGGAAGTTACTTTGCCCAAGATCACGTCAGCTGGCAAGTAGTACCGCTAGGACCCCAGGCTTTTAATCACTGCCCTTAGTGCTCTCTAATACCACTGGAGGTATGTGTTCTGCAAGTTAACTTCATTGGTGTCTTTTGATGAAAATGACAGAAAAAGGACAGGTATTTTTAAAATATCATCTGTGACACAAATTTTAATTTTTCAAAAGACACAAATAGCCTTTGCTGTTGTTGTTACTACAGAAGAATTATAAATGCTCTGTGGGATGGTTTACCCAGCTTAGATCGCTAATTAATAGAAAACCAACTGACATAAAGCTTATCTCAGCAACACTTGTTGAGTACTTGCTGGATTCCAGGTTCTGTGCTATTTGCTGTATGTTTTAGCGGTGATTCAGAATATAACTAAGTAAATCTGCAACAACAGCCTTGCATGTTCTCAAGAAATGAGTGGTGGGTGAATAAGAGTGTTCGCAGAAACTCTTGTCCTTTCAGATGGAGAATGAGTTGCATTATCTATGGTTCTCCATGTCCTTACCAGGAGCAAGAAAGGGCAGAGAAAGGAGTGGTAAATTTCCAGCAGTGGAACTTGATACTTTTCAGTCGACTTGTAAGATATGTTTACCAAATGGTGAGACTACTAGGCTTTTCCACACATCATTTCCTTTTCAAGCTTTGTTTAAGGAATAGTCTTGGGAACTATCCCAGATGAACTATGTAAACATTGCTTCAAATAAGATTATGCGTCATTTGTGAAAATAAAACAGTTTATTACTACAGTAATTTGCTTTTACAACAGTACATTAAAATCATCTTCAATTTTGTGAATATAATTTTATTTTATAGTTTTATTTCAAATGCCTTCCAAATTTGGAAGACTGTTTAAATTTGTTTAGTAAACAGTGGTAGTACAATAGGAATTCAAGATGCTTAGAGTCAAAGATAAACTGTTCGTTATGATTAGGAAGAAGGAATTTGGGAGAGAAGGGAAGAGGTATACCAGTTAAGAAGAGCGGTGATATTTAATAACTTCAAATAGATGTACAAAAGTAAATACAAAACACATACATAATACATATATACATGTACACATAAATCCAATTTTCAGTAGTCTAGTTATAGATATATTAAAGGCAGCTTCTTTATGAAAACTGTTTTCTTATTTTTTAGTTATTTTGATTCAAGATCACAAACATAAGAATTAGGATGTTTTTTGCTTTTCTAAATATCCAAATGAATATTCTACTTAAAATTATGATTCCTGCAGAATATTTAATAACCTGAACACAATGTTTATTTGTTAAGTGTAAGTGAACATGTGGGTTACGGAATTTAGTTTAGAAAAAAAATTTTTTTTAAAAAAGCGACTTAGAGACTGAAAATTTGATTATTCGTGTCTTCCTGGCTTGCTTGCTAATTAGCCATCTCTCTCTCTCTCTCTCTCTCTTTTTTAATTGTTTTCTTCCTTTGGCTCAACTTTAACTGAAAGAGACATGAGGTAAATCATTTATTTTAAAACACTGAGTGGCTGATATATGCAAAATACTCCGCTGGGCACTGTGGGGGACACAGAGGGAAGTAAGACGTCATCGGTAACCTCAGGGCAATTTGCAGTCTATGAAAGATATGTACAAAAATAACTGGAGAATAAATGAAAATAGGGAAGATAAAGAACTGTGTTGTGAAATGTAAGTGGGGCATTGAACTAGCCAGCCTCAGAGTTCTAAATCCGAACATTGGAGTTGCTTTTAAAATCCCCTCGCTGACTTCATGGTGAGTTTGAGCTGTTCCCCAAGTCTGGGTGCAGACGAGAAGCCTGAGTGGTAGAGCCATGCTTGAAATCTTAGCCCAGGGATATATTTGGTGAAAGGAAGTGCACCCAGATCTGAAGACAGAAGTCAGTTTTAATGCCATTTCATAATGTCAATGGAATGTTTAAAGCACAGTAAAATTAAATTTGGGATTTAGTACTATATTTTCTTTCATCATTTGTATTAAATGAAAAATGTTATTTGGACAGAATTGTTGTAGCACTTTCACCCTGGCCACATAACTTTAAAACAAACAGTACCAAGGAACTCTTCTATGACAGAAAAGGAAGGGACTTTACCAAGCCGGAGTCCCTCCTATTGCTTCACTGCGCCTTAACTGAACTGAAGTTCTCGGGCAAAGGCTGGGGTCTGGAGGGGCAGTGCGTGCAGTTGAAAAATCTCAGGTCACTCTCTGATCCCACCTGAGAACCACTGGCAAAACCATTCATGATCCCAGTCTTTAAGACCTGCATCTTACTAAGGAGACTAGCAATAGTGTCTAAAACCATTGTGTTGTCTGCTTCTCAGTCTGATAAGAAAGGGAGCTGGACAACTTCACAAAAGGATTTCTGTCCCACTCTAGACCCATTTATGAAAGGCATAAGTGGATAGAGGTCATGAAAATCTTACAGCCACAAGTGGTCCAAAATGAATAACAACAAAACCCAACCCGTTGCTGTCGAGTCAATTCTGACTCATAGCAACCCTATAGGACAGAGTAGAACTGCCCCATAGGTTTCCAGGGAGCGGCTGGTGGATTGAAAGTGCTGACCTTTTGGTTAGCAGCTGAGCTCTTAACCACTGCACCGCCAGGGCTCCCCCGTAAAGAGTATACCCTAGGAAATCCTGTGGGACAGTTCTGCTCTGTCCTGTAAGGTCACTACGAGTTGGAGTCGACTTGACGGCACACAATGACAGCATACAACAACAACCACATCTATTACGTGCAACAAGTTTTTCAAATTGTCAGAAAAACGACCAATCTCAATTTTAAATGAAATAAATAACCAGTTTATAGATGTGCAAATCCAGATGATCACTACACATAGGAAAAGATGTCCTAACCACTACTAGTTAGAGAAAAGGAAAGTAGAATAGCAATCCAGCATTACTTTAGAGCGGTCAGACTGGCAAAAGTTAAAGGGAAAAGGACACTTGTTAACACCTATTGCTGCTGGTGGAGATGTGGGAAAAGGGCGCGCTCCTAAATTGTTGGGGCAATGTGAAATTGCTAAAACTGTTTCAGAAACGGACATGGTGACATCTAGTGAAATGTAAAATAGAGATGCTTTTTGACCCAAAAGTCTTACCCCTAGTACTCTGTTCTGTAAAAATGAAAGCAAAAGTAGATACTTGTATATGTTTGTTTGTGCAAGGAGAAAAGTATGGAAAGGCACAGCCCAGGCTGTTACTGTTGGTATTGGAGGAGGTAGTAGATGACTCCTAGCTTGCCTTGTGTTCTGGGTATCATTCCACTTCGTATACAATAATGCATTATTGTGTCATTTGAAAACTAACCACATAATTTTTTTCCCCAAAATAGAACAGATTCAAAAATCAGAAAGAATAGTGGCTTCAAATGCCATGCTACATTTAATTATGTTACTCCCATTTGGTATATGCTTGAGAAGATTTTTTTTGTTGTGTTTGTTTTGGTTTTGATATAATTTGTGAGTGAAGAGATTTATCTTTTTTTCTGGAGTGACTATTAATAGAATGACGGAGAAATGTTTTGTCTCATCCGTAGGGAAAACGAAAGATAGCTGTTTGTTTAATATTTCACATGTAGATTATGATGACAATGTATATCGTTTTCTCTAGTAGATAGATTTGGTTTGGCAAATTATACTATAAACAGAGCCAGAAAACCATGATAGACTTGGAAGAAATTATCTGCAATGTAGGCAGTGAATAAAATATTTATAATATACAAAGAGCTCTCACAAATTGAGAAGAGAAAGATAATCCAGTGGGCAGATAGTATCACCCATGACTGAATGTTTTTATCCTAATATGTTTGGGCTTTATAAAAACAAGTCTTTAAAAGATTTTTTTTTTTTTAAACTGAGGTACAGGTAAGAAACTGAGCCTTCATTTCCAAGAGACTTGATTGTCACAGGCATTATATTTCTCAGTACAGATGTAGCTTCCAAAATAAGATGAATTATATACTAATTGGATGGCTGTGTAGCGTGACTTGGAGATGTGCCCCAGATTATACAGAGAGGCAGTAGCAAGAGCCTGCACTGTCGCCCTGGCGCCCATTCCATGGTCCTTTTGTAGCATATACCCATGAGGGGAGTAAGAGTTCATGCACAAGGCTCAGCAGAGCTCATGAGTGCCTCATGGACATTAAGCAGCAAACTTGACAAACATGAAACACCTGGCAGCTGTTTCCAGCTGAAGCTGAATTTTGCCTGCCTCTGTTTTATACCAAACAAAAACCTTTGGAGCCCTGGTGGCTCAGTGGTTAAGAGCTCGACTGTTAACCAACACGTCAGCAGTTCGAATCCACCAGCCCCTCCTTGGAAACTCTATGCGCCAGTTCTCCTCTCTTGTAGAGGGTCACTATGAGTTGGAGTCAACTCAGTGGCAACGGGTTTGGTTTTGTTTTTTAAGGAGTCCCTGGGTGGTGCAAACAGTTAATGCGCTCTGCCACTAACCAAAAGGTTGGAGTTTCGAGTCCAGAAAGAGGTGCCTCAGAAGAAAGGCCTGGTAATCTACTTACAAAAAATCAGCCATTGAGTGCTCGCTTCAGCACATGTATACGAAAATTGGAACAATACAGAAAAGATTAGCATGGCCCCTGCACAAGGATGACACGCAAATTCATGAAGCATTCCATATTTTTTACACACGAAAAGAAACAATCTTTTGTTGGTTACGAGGGATGGGAGGGGTGGGGGGGATCTAAATAGACAATAAACAATAAATAAGTGGTAACTTTGGTGAAGGGTAAGACAGTACACAGTACCTGGGGAAGCCAGCACAACTTGTACAAGGAAAGGTCATGGAAGCTCCATAGACAGATCTAAACTCCCTGAGGGACTGAATTGCTGGGCGGAGGGCTGTGGGGACCATGGTCTCAGGGAACATCTAGCTCAGTTGGCATAACACACTTTATAAAGACAACGTTCTATGTTCTACCTTGGCGAGTAGTGTCTGGGGTCTTAAAAGCCTGTGAGCAGCCATCTAAGATACTCCACTGGTCTCACCCCTTCAGGAGCAAGGGAAAATGAAGAAAACAAGATACAAACAAAAGATTAGTCCAAAGGACTAATGGACCACAGCTACCAAGGCCTTCACCAGGCTGAGTCCAGTACAGGTAGATGGTGCCCAGCTAACACCACTGAGTGCTCTGACCAGGATCACAACAGAGGGTTCTGGACAGAGCTGGAGAAGGATATAGAACAAAATTCTAACACACACAAAAAAAACCAGATTTACTGGGCTGACAGAGACTGGAGAAACCCTGTGAGTATGACCCCCAGACACCATTTTAGCTCAGTGGTGAAGTCACTCCCAAGGTTCGTCATTCAGCCCAGGATTGGACAGCCCATAAAACAAAACGGGACTAATGAGGCACAGCAGTCCAGGGACAAGGACTAGAAGGCAGGAGGGGACAGGAAAGCTGGTGATAGGAACCCAAAGTTGAGAAGGGACAGTGTTGACATGTTGTAGGGTTGTTAACCATTGTCATAGGGCAATATGTGTACTGTTTAATGAGAAGCTATTTGTTCTGTAAACCTTCATCTAAAGTACAAAAAAAAAAAGGAATTATCTATGTGAGATCAAATTGACAGTAGCAACTCAAAAGGTTTGATGGGAAGCCTAGGGGTTAGTGAGTTGAAGATAATGGTGATGGAATAATTTCGAAAAGGATAGTGAGAATAGCAGCACAACTGGAAGAATGTAATCGATGTCACTGAATTGGGCATGTTGAAATTTTTGAAATGGTGTATCTTTGGTTGTGTATATTTTCACCAAAAAAATAAAGGTCCTCCAAGGTCCAGAAGGAAGAGTGTTGACATGTCATAGAGTTGTTAACCAATGTCATAAAACAATACATATACTGACTGTTTAATGAGAAACTATTTCTTCTGTAAACCTTCATCTAAAGTACAATTAAAAAAAAAAAAAATGAGCCACTGAAAACCCTGTGGAGCAGAGTTCTACTCTGACACGCGTGGGGTCGCCGTGCACACGAATCAATTTGACAGCGTCTGGTTTGATTGTTTTATGATGTTTTTATACTTTTCTCCTAAAGGTCTCTGTGGGCAAATGGTGTTCTTTGTTTCACCTTTGTTTAATGGAGCAAAGGAAGGTAGTGGCGTGGTGTCCAGCAGGTGGGTTAAAGAGGATCCTGCAGTTCACGTGAATTTGTCAGGCTTTGTCAAGCTGAGCTCACAAATAGTCTCTGCATTTAAACATCTTTTAAAGATTTGGGAGAGAGTGAACTCCTGACCTTGCATAATTTTTTTTTCCCCAGAATGAGGGGCATTTGTTAGTCAGACTTGGTAAATTACTTTGGTTGGATTTGGAGTCTGTACTCCACCGTGTAGCATGGAAATGAGCCAAAACTGTTGAGATTCGTCATTTAAGCACCAGTGGTGTGTTGTGTAGATAGTCATAATGTCATCAGCATGAATGAAAATAGAACCAGGACATATCACTCTCAGTCCCTGGTACAGGGTGTTTTCTCTCTGTGTGAAGAAAAAAAGGAAGCATAGAATCCGGGATAATGACTCTCAGATAAACTCGAAGGGAAGAGAATAATTGATCTGTGCTTTCACCCTGAAAATTCTGATTGCTGCTCTCATCTGTTCTTATTTCTGCCTGGAGTAGCAATTCCTTCATCCAGTATCACGGGGTGGTTCTTTTTGTTTTCCTCCTGAGGGGAGTGAAATTTTTAAGTTTTTAAAATTTTAAAGAAACATTATCTTTTTCAATACCAATCGTTTTTTAAATATTGAATCTGCTACCTAATTTATTAAAAATTTTACTCTCGTCCCTGTGCTGCTTTAAGTAGCACTACAGAGATTTAGCTTTTTTTCCCCCTTTTATTATTATTATTATTAGTTTAGTGTGCATTAGGTGAAAGTTTACAGAGCAAATTAGTTTCCCATTCAATAGTTTGTACATAAAGTGTTCCGTAACCTTGGTTTCATTCCCCAAATGTGTCAGCACTCTCCCCATTCCTGCCCTGGGTTCCCCATTTCTTTTCATCCTGATTTTCTGTCCCTTCCTGCCTTCTCATCTTTGCTTTTGGGAAAATGTTGCCCTTTTGATCTCGTATAATTGATTGTTCTAAGAAGCACATTCCTCTCGGGTATTATTGTTTATTTTATGGGCGTGTCTATGGTTTGGCTGAAAGGTGGTTCCCCGGGAATGGCTTCAGTTTCAGTTCAGAAGGGTATCTTAGGGCCATAGTCTCGGGGGTTCCTCCAGTCTCTGTCAGACCAGTAAGTCTGGTCTTTTTTATAAATTTGATTTTTTTGTTCTACGGTTTTTGTCCCACTCTGTCCGGGACCCTCTGTTGTGATTCCAGTCAGAACAGTCGGTAGTGGTAGCTGGGCACCATCTCAGTCTTCTGGTCTCAGGGTCGTGTAGGCTGTGTGGTTCTTGTGGTCCATTAGTCCTTTGGACTAATTGCTCCCTTGAGTCTTTGGTTTTCTTCACCCCCTTTGCTCCAGACAGTAAGAAACCAATAGGTGTATTTTAGATGGCCGCTCGCCAGCTTTTAAGACCCCAAACGGTAAGCATCTTCTTGATGATTAGGCCTGTGGACTGGTTTGCTTCTCATTGGCTCTCTTGCTGTTGTGCGCCGTCAACTCATGTCTCCTGTGGAGTGGCTGGTGGGTTCAAATCACCTACCTATCAGTTTAGCAGCTGAGCATTTAACTATTGTGCCACCAGCATTCTCTCATTGGCTCTAGGCTCCTGTAATTTAACAGTGTTTTGCTCCTCCTCCAGAATCATAGAACAGTACTTTCAGAAGTAATCACAGAGATCGAGTATGTCTCATATGGTAGCCACTAGCCACATGGTGAGTTTTGAGCAGTTGAAATATGTCTATTGTGACTGAGAACCTGAATTTGTAATTTATTTCATTTCATTTTAATTTAAAAAATATTTTTCCATTAAATACATCTTTATTGTTTTGGTAAGACTAGATTTCACTTTAACTGTTCAAAATTTAGCAGCTGAATTGAGATGTGTTCTAAACGTAAAATATACACTAGATTTTGAAGACTTAATATGGAAAAAAATTCAAATATTTCATAATTTTTATATTAATTACTGTTGAAATGTAATGTCGAGTTTATTAAAATATATCATTAAAATTAATTTTATTTTCTCCTGTTTTGCTTTTTTAACATGGTACTACAAAATTTAGTATGTCCTATGAGGCTCACATTGAATTTCTGTGGCAGGGTTTCTCAGCCTCGGCACCATTGACTTTGGGAGCTGGATAATTCTTTGTTGTGGGGCTGTCCTGTGTCTTGTAGGATGTATAGTAGCAAAAACGTGGTCTAGCCAGTCTAGCCTGACTTCCCACCCCAGGTAGGAGCACCTTTCTGTGCTGTAAAGGACGGGCATGCTCCAGCCTCTGTATGAAAACTTCCCTTCATAAGAATCTCTTGTCCCCCTTTTTTGCATTTAATTGTAAGACAGTTCTGTATATTAGCTGCCCTGTAAATTTCACCACTGGAACTAGTTTTCACCTCTTGAATACCTCAGAATAAACCCAATTCTTTATGAAAGAGAACGTGTGCTACAAGGTCTTATAAATTCCAAAGTTCATTCAATAAATGCTGCTACTCTGTGAGGCATTGTCCCAGGCAGCAGCGATACAATGGTAGATAAAACCAGAGCGTTCCTGGAGCAGATGCACGAAGCAGATGTACTGTTAGAGCAACGTGTCAGGTAAAGGTGCATAGGGAATGTTGAAGGGGTGGGGGAATGGGTATCTTATTACTCCTGATGTTCCAGATCCCACCCCGGAACACTCCAAGACGTCTCTCATGCTCGCTGTTCTTCAGACCTCCAGTTTATTTATTTTCTTCTAGGCTTCAAATTTCCTTCAGCCATTGCTCATAAAAGATATTTTCCAGACATCTTTGCCTGGCCTCTTGAGTCAGCCTCCTGACGGGTTGCTAAGGTTCCTTTTAAGCGTGCCACCTGGATTGGAATTCCAGGTCTAGCTTGACCATTACGGAATTGCCCTTGAGGATGTTCCTCTGGCTATTGTCCTTCCTGCTGGCAGTCTGAGGTTGCACCTGTCCCTTTGGCAGCCGCTTATGCTATTGATTTAGATTGTGGTCAACCACCCTGGTCATTTACCAGACCATGACTTCTGCATCATGTACTTGTCCTTCCAGCCAGTGTTTTTCTCTTGCGGCTTCTGATTGGTTTTTGTACCCAAAGTGGTCTGCACGAGAGTTTGAGTTTGGCTGTGCATGTCCTACACAAGAAAATGGCATGATCTTTATGACAGCTGTTGACCTTCACAATCCTTTCCCCCTTCTCTGGTTATGTTCTAGAATAGATAATTAATTAATGTTGTGGATTAACCTGCCCTCCTGGTAGGTGGGGAACTACTACATTGTCATTAAACACCACAAAAAGTTATGTGCATACAAACGAGCTTAGGCTTTTTCCAGGTGGAATTATTGGCTGGCAATCTTGGGGCGATTTCTAAACTGAAAGTAATCACAAAGCTTGGGTGTCTCTCATCTTCTGCTGTCTTGACTCCAAAATAGTCCTTTAATCAGAATCATAACCCATTTAAAAAAAAAAAAACAACCTGTTATCATTGAGTAATTTGATGTGTTTGTTGATGGGAGTTACCGCCCCTCACTCAATCTTCACAAAGCTTATTTCAGATTCACAAATTCCTTGGCGTCTGTTACATTTCCGATTGACTTTTTCATAGACAAGAAATGTAAAATACAGTTTATGTTCATCTCTAAAACTGTATTATAATTGCAAATGGTAGAGTATGATGGGGATTTTTAGCCCTGGCATCCATGTTGATGTCACAGAAGATTGATAGTCTTGGGTAGTTGGGGAGTGTGATTTAAGAACCATCTGCGGTCATTTACTTAGCAGATTGGTTAGATGACAAATCTGCCAAATGAGCAGTGTATGTTCCTAGACAAAAGAGAAGGAAATCAAAGGAATTTTATCAGGATCGACTTTTTTAAAATTTTATTTTATTTTTCATGAAAATATACACAGTAAAACCTACTCCCATTCCACAGTTTCTAGACATAATGACCAGCGACATTGGTTACATTCTTCATATTGTGTCAACATTCTTGTTATTTCACTTCCATTTACTAAATCTCCCTGCCCCCCAACCTTCTCATCTATGCTTTAAAATAGCTGTTGACCCTGTGGGGTCGCTATGCGTCACAATCAACTCAGCGGCAGCAGGTTTGAATTTTTTTGGTTTCTGTTGGTCTTATATAGGTTTTTTTTTTTTTTTTTAAAGTAACGTTAATACTCAACGGTGACATACTCTTTGGATTAAACTGCTACTTGGTTTAAAAGTGACTTCAGGGGGTAGTTTCAATTCAGGGTTTGAAGAGTAACTCAGGACCATAGTCTCGTGGACTCCTCCGGAATAAATAGGTCCATTAAGTGTGGCTTCTTTAAGAATTTGAAGTTCTGTTCTACATTTTTCTACATTTTTATCAGGATTCGTCTGTTATGCTCCTGATCAGAACATTCAGTAGTGGTAGCCAGGCACCATCTAGTTCTTCTGGTCTGAAGGTGTAGGAGGCAGTGGTTCATGTAGACAATTAGTGCTGTAGTCCAGTTCCTTCTCTAATTCTTGGGTTCCCTTCTTTTTCATTGCAGATGAATAAAGACCAATAGTTGTATCTTAGATGGCTGTTTATAAGCTTTTAAGACCCCTGACACTACTCGCCATACTGGGAAGTAGAACATAAACTTTAAGAACTATACTGTATGAAATGACTGGATTGTCTCACTAGACCATGGCCCTGAGTCCCCAAACCAACAGAAAAAAATCCTATCATGGAGGACTTTTTAATCATATTCTTTAATTTAAAACTTGACAGATTTGTAGTACAAATGAGTTTAGTTTACAGAATTGAAGTTCTTTAGAGGTTAAATTTTCTTTTTTGCTTAATATTCCTTAATATTTTAATTACATAAATCTGTTTCAGAAGACAACTGGAAAACCAGCATCCCTTGCCATAAACTTAAGATAGCTGTAAAAAGAATGCATTATGATAAGAATGTTTTAGAAAGTTCATCTGGGCACCACTAAACCCCTTGCCCATGGGGGTTGGGGTGGGAGGTAGGATCTGTGGAAGTGGGTCAGCTTCCTGCCATCCAGGCTGACATGCTGTTTCTCCAAGCCACAGACCCCCCTACCACCAATGCCTCCAGCCTTCTGGCTACGGCCAAACCCCCATAGGGGCTTTTTTTTTTTTTTTTAATTTTTTTCCCATATGAAAATGTGTACGTACATTGTTATGTGACTCTGATTGCTCTCCCCATACTGTGACAGCACACTCGTTCTTTCCACCCCTGATTCCCCATGTCCATTCAACCAGCTCGTAACCCTCTCGTCTGCCTTCCCATCTCACCTCCGGACAGAAGCTGACCGTTTAGT
>NW_004444135.1:3899442-3901220 GCF_000243295.1 Trichechus manatus latirostris | reverse complement strand
TGGTTTATGTGGCCCTTTCTGTCTCTTGGGCTAATACTTTCCTTGTGTCTTTGGTGTTCTTCATTCTCCTTTACTCCAGGTGGTTGGGACAAATTGATGCATCTTAGATGGCCGCTTGCAAGCTTTTAAGACCCCACTCCCCACTCATCAAAGTAGGATGCAGAACATTTTCTTAATAAGCTTTGTTATGCCAGTTGACCTGGATGTCCTCTGAAAGCATGGTCCCCAGACTTTACCCCTGCTACTCTGTCCCTCAAAGTGTTTGATTGTATTCAGGAAACTTCTTAGCTTTTGTTTAGTCCAGTTGTGCTGACTTCCCCATTGTGTGTGCTGTCCTTCCCTTCACCTAAGATAATTCTTATCTACTATCTAGTTAGTAAATAACCCTCTCCCTCCCTCCCCACTCTCCTAACCATCAAAGAATGTTTTCACCGGTGTTTAAACTTTTTCTTAAGTTCTTATAATAGTGGTCTTATACAATATTTGTCCTTCTGTGACTGACTAAATTCACTCAGCATAATGACTCCAGCTTCCTCCATGTTATGTTTCATGGCTTCATCGTTGTTTTTTTATCATTGCGTAGTATTCCATTGTGTGCATATACCATAATTTGTTTATCCATTCTTCCATTGATGGGCACCTAGGTTGTTTCCGTCTTTTTGCTATTGTGAACAGTGCTGCAGTGAACATGGGTGTGCATATATCTGTTCATGTGACGGCTCTTATTTCTCTAGGAGATATTCTAAGGAGCGGGATAGCTGGATCCTATGGTAGTTCTATTTCTATCTTTTTAAGGAAGTGCTAAATCGATTTCCAAAGTGGTTGTACCATTTTACATTCCTACCAACAGTGTATAAGTGTTCCAGTCTCTCCACAGCCTCTCCAACATTTATTATTTTGTGTTTTTTGGATTAATGCTAGCCTTGTTGGGGTGATATGGTGTCTCATTGTAGTTTTGATCTGCATTTCTCTAATGGCTAACGATCGTGAGAATTTCTTCTTCTGTTAGCCACCTGAATATCTTCTTTGGCGAAGTGTCTGTTCATATTCTTTGCCCATTTTTTAATTGGGTTATTTGTCTTTTTGCTGTTGAGGTTTTGCAGTATCTTGTAGATTTCAGAAATTAGACGCTGATCGGATTTGTCGTTGCCAAAATTTTTTTCTCAGTCTGTAGGTTGTCTTTTGACTCTTTTGGTGAAGTCTGTTGATGAGCATAAGTGTTTGAGTTTTAGGAGCTCCCATTTATCTAATCTCTCTTCTGGTGCTTGTGCATTGTTACTTATGGTTTGTATTGTGTTTATGCCATGTATTAGGGCTTCTAGCATTGTGCCGATTTTTTCTTCCATGATCTTTATCGTTTTCAATTTTATATTTTAAGTCTTTCATCCATTTTGAGTTAGTTTTTGTGCATGGTGTGAGGTATGGGTCTTGTTTCAGTTTTCTTCAGATGGATATCCAGTTATGCCAGCACCATTTGTTAGAGACTGTCTTTTCCCCAATTAACGGACCTTGGGCCTTTGTCAAATATCAGCTGCTCATAGGTGGATGAATTTGTCTGGATTCTCAGTTCTGTTCCACTGGTCTATGTATCTGTTGTTGTACCAGTACCAGGCTGTTTTGACTACTGTGGCAGTATAATAGGTTCTAAAATAAGGTAGTGTGAGACCTCCCACTTTGTTCTTCTGCTTGAGTAATGCTTTACTTATTCAGGGCTTCTTCCCTTTCCGTATGAAGTTGGTGATTTGTTTCTCCATCTCATTAAAAAATGCTGGTGGAAT
>NW_004444135.1:3876716-3898293 GCF_000243295.1 Trichechus manatus latirostris | reverse complement strand
TATGTCTATGAGATCAAGTTGATTGATTGTAGCATATAGCTCTTCCATGTCTTTGTTGAGCTTCTCTCTGGATGTTCTGTCCTTCACCGAAAGTGGTATGTTGAAGTCTCCTACTACTATTGTGGAGCTGTCTATCTCTCTTTTCAGTGCTGTTAGAGTTTTTTTAATGTATTTTGGAGCCCTGTCGTTGGGTGCGTAAATATTTATTATAGTTATGTCCTCCTGGTGTATTGACTCTTTAATCATTATGTAGTATCCTTCCTTATCCTTTGTGGTGGATTTTACTTTAAAGTCTATTTTGTCAGAGATTAATATTGCCAGTCCTGTTCTTTTTTGAGTGTTCTTTGCTTGATACATTTTTTTTCCATCCTATGAGTTTTAGTTTGTGTCTTTAAGTCTAAGGTGTGTCTCTTGTAGGCAGCATATAGATGGATTGTGTTTTTTTAATCCAGTCTGCCACTCTGTGTGTCTTTATTGGTGCATTTAGTCCATTTACATTCAGCATAATTATTGATAGTTATGAGTTTGGTGCTTTCATTTTTATGTCTTTTTTTGTGTGTTGTTCACAGTTTCTTTGTTCTACTTAATTTTTTGTGCTGAGTCATTTTTTTAATGTATTTTCTTTTCATCTTTTTCATTGTTGTTGATTTTCTGTTTGCTGAGTCTTTATAGTTTTCTTGTTTTTTATTTTGACTTATAGGATTGTTAGTTTTCTTTATGGTTACCTTAATATTTACCCCTAGTTTTCTAAGTTTATACCAATCTTTTATTTCTTTATATCGCCTTAACTTCCTCACCTAATAAAAAATCTATGTCTACATTTTTTAAGTCCCTCTTTTTTGTTTTAATATTGTCATCTTTTACATATTGACATCTGTTTCCCTATTTTCAGTGTTGTAGCTTTGATTTACTTTTGTGATTTCCCTATCTGGGTTGATATCTGGTTGCTCTGTCCTGTGTTCTAGTCTTAGGTTGTTATCTGATGTTACTGATCTTCTAACTGGAGGACTCCCTTTAGTATTTCTTGTAATTTTGGTTTGGTTTTTGCAAATTCCTTAAACTTCTGTTTATCTGGAAATGCCCTAATTTCGCCATCATACTTGAGAGACAGTTTTCCTGGATATATAATTCTTGGCTAGCAGTTTTTTTCCTTCAAGGCTTTGTGTATATCATCCCATTGCCGTCTTGCCTTCATGGTTTCTGCTGAGTAGTCCGAGCTTATTCTTATTGACTCTCCTTTGTAGATGACTCTTCGTTTATCCCTGACCGCTCTTAAAATTCTCTCTTTATCTTTGGTTTTGGTAAGTTTGATTATAATATGTCTTGGTGACTTTCTTTTGGGATATACCTTATGTGGTCTTTGATGAGCATCTTGGATAGATATCTTGTCATCTTTCATGATATCAGGGAAGTTTTCTGCCGACAAATCTTCAACGTTTCTCTCTGTATTTTCTGTTATCCTCCCCTGTTCTGATACTCCAGTCACTTGTAGGTTATTCCTCTTGATAGAGTCCCACATAATTCTTAGGGTTTCTTCATTTTTTTTAATCCTTTTATCTGATTTTTCCTCTAATTGGTTGGTGTCAAGTACTTTATCTTCAATCTCACTAATTCTGACTTGCACTGCCTCAGTTTTGCTCCTGTAACTTTCTACTGAGTTGTCTAATTCTGAAATTTTATTGTTAATCTTCTAGATTTCTGATTGCTGTCTCTCTGTGGATTCTTGCAGCCTGTTAAATTTGTCACTATGGTCTTCTCTAATCTTTTCAGTTTCCTCTGTTGGATGTTCATCATGTTACTTAATTTCCTTCCTAATTTCTTGAAGAGTTCTGTATATTAATTAATCTTTTGTATTCTGCTTCTGGTAATTCCAAGAAATTTTCCTCCTCTGGAATATTTCTGTATTCTTGGGAACGTGCTGAAGCCATCATGGACTGCCTCTTTATGTGATTTGTATTGACTGTTGTCTCTGAGTCATCAATCAGTTATTATTTATTTATTTTATGTTTGCTTACTGTATCCCAGCTTCTTGTTTTGTTTTAATATGCCCAAATTGGCTGCTCATATGAGCTAGTTTGATTATTGGCACTTTTGAAGCTCTAATGTCCTGTCACCAGGTTGTTAGATCTGTTACTAGGTATGTGAGCTCAGGAGTCTGCCCACTCCTTCTGTATGGATTTAGCTCAGGTGCCCAGCTCAATAGCCACCAAGTGTGTGGTGTAGGGTCTCACTTACATTCCTGGACAGGCATTGGTGATTGGTGTAGGCACAGGCATCTGGCTGCAGCAGGGGTACACACTCTGAGCAGGGCAGGGGGCTGACGGCCACCTCCGAGTGTCCAGGAGGAAGGCGTGTCCCTGTTCCCTAGAGCGTGTAGGTGGGTGGGTTTTGCAGCCAGACTATGAGCCCCTAATGCTGTTGGCTTTAAGGACTGGGGGGCACCTCTTATTCATGGGCCCCTATCGCAGGTGGCTAGGTGGCGTGGGTGGAGCCAACAGTCCTCAGGCCCTGATGTGGGTAGGTGAAGACCCTGCTTAATGGGAAGAGCAGTGTCAAATGTCAAGCACCTGCCACTTCACAGCTCAAATAGTTGAAGTTAGAGTTCCAGTATATACCCTGTTGTACTGCGGTAATGAGGGCCTATGCTGTTGAAATGAGCCCACACAAGTCTGTGCAGGGGGAAAGGCACTCAAAGTCCTCGGATCCCTTATGCCTGTGCCTAGGCAAAGGAGCTGTGCCTACCCTGGGTTCCTGGCTTAGGGGAGCTGGCAGTTTATTTTTTCCCTGTTTGTTAGTTCACTCTCCAAGGTGGGGAGAATGGCTCCAGGCGTGTGATGGATCCTACTTCCGGCCCAGGGGAGTTGGCAATTGCTGAAGCCAATCCGGAACCCAGTGCAGAGCAGGGAGGTAAATGGGAGAGAGGTTTTTCCCAAAGGGAGTTGTTTTTGATCCACGCGGTAGGACATACACAATTACTTATCTTTCACCGGATTGTGGGCTGCCTGTCACTGGTTCAGGGTGGCCGTGTAGACTCTCAGTGGCTGGGTCTCTCCCGGTGTAGAAAACGGGCCTCCCAAGGACCGCCGCTTGCCTGCTTCACTGCTAACCCCCTAGCTGCTTAGGCCTGAAGGGCTCAGGCTCTCGCTGGGTTAGGCCTGGCAACTCCTCGTTGCTTCCGAACCGTCTCTCCCTCCCCCTGCCACTCCTTCCGGCTCCTCAACTCTGCCTTTGATGTTCAGAGCTCCCAGATTGCCATATATAATCAAATCACTTGTTTTTTCAGGTCTTTGTTGTAAGAGCGTCCGCCGGAAGCATCTGACTATTCCGCCATCTTGGCCCCACCCCCCATAGGAGCTTTGAAAATGCTTTCTGTAGAGGTTATTTTTTAGGGGTTTTTTGTATATCCAGAGTTGCTAATTTTTGTTCAATGTCAGTGTCCTTTGGAAAGTACTAATGTATGATGCAGGACATAAATTTTACATTGGCTTTTATAATTTGTTTGCATTTTTCTGTTTAATTTCTTAAAATCCTTAAGCTAGACTCTGTGGTGGCTTTTATTTGACATTATTTAGCAGCTTGTTGCCGTTGTTAGCTGCTGTCACATTATTCCAGACTTCTGGTGACCCTGTGCAGAAAGGGGTGACGGGCTGCATGTTCCCACACCAGCCCTGTGGACATTTGGCAGTCAGACTGTTGTGATCCATAGGGTTTTCATTGGCTGATTTTTGGAAGTAGATCATCAGACCTTTCTTCCTAGTCCATCTTAGTCTGAAAGCTTCGCTGAAACCTCTTCACCGTCAGAGCAACATGCAAGCCCCCACTGACAGACGAGTGGTGGCTGAGCATGAGGTGCATTGGCCACAAATTGAACCTAGGTCTCCTGCATGGAAAGCAAGAATTTTACCACTGAACCACCAATGACCTCATGTCACAGCTAGAGTAAGATAATTTATTAAGTGCCAGAATTCAAATATGGTAGGTGTAGTATGAACCCAAACAACAAGGTTGGATGTACCATCACATGGAAGAGTGTGTGGTGGTCCAAACAGCTGTACCCCAAGGACGGGCTTTGGTATGCCTCAAGAGGTAAAGGGACTAGGAGAATTCAAATCAGAACAATACTGAAGACACAGGACCAGTTGATTTTCTATGAAACGCTTTCAGGGGCCAACATAGCAGTGAACAGGTACAACCCCAGGTTTCCCCAGTCTACCTGATAAATGACGCACATTTGTGATATTTCTCTATACACATGTGCCTGTGGCTCTCATAACAATAATTACAGTGGTTTTACCTTCCCAAAGTCAATGACATTAAAATTAAATCTTTATTCTTCTTTCTTTTTTCAGAACAAGCTTGCCCTCCCCTATGTTTTCCAGAAATGACTTCAGTATCTGGAGCATCCTCAGAAAATGTATTGGAATGGTAAATTAACTATCAACTTTGGAATATAACGTTAAGGAGATATGTGTTTAATTGTACACCCTTTGGAAGGGGATCGTAATGTTTGCATAAAAGTGAGGCACAACAGTGTTGATGGAAACCTGTGAGAATCAGAAATCGGGAAAAGTCTGATATTAGGTTTTCCTGACAGAATTTGAACCACTCTTTATGCCATTTAATATGGCTTTAATGTGACTCTTCACTATAAGGAAATAGGAAAAGAAAAGGCTCTTTTTCAGTTGTCACACCACATTTGTATATGCCCGTAGATATACCCAGAAATTCTCTAAAAAGGAAAACTGACTCCCCACACTGTAGAATATAATTTCACTCACACTGTGCACAGAGCAAGTTTCTGTACTTTGAGTTTGTGAGTGTGGTATATTAAATGTCTCTGCTTAGTTATCTGTGCAGGCAGATCTGATTTACTGTCATATAAATCCTTGGATTCCCTTTAGGATACTAGTCAGCACTTCCGGCTTGATGTCATTTAGGCTAGATTCTGAGTCAGGTTTCTTAAGTCTTCCTAGTATGACCTTTGACCAGCAAGAGTAATGCAATTTAAAGACACGTGAGTCTTGAGCTGGCAAAGAATCTGCCTAGATGTTACCTTTTTTAATTTTGTAATTCACTGAGCAGCCTGGCAGTGCTCTCAGACCTCTCTGCTGCCCTGGGGGTATAGTCAACTTCTAAACATTCTTGTCCTGGTGCTTGAAATCCTCTCAACTGATGATGTGTTCACTCTGACGTTTTTCTAAATCCCCTGTTCTCTGGATGGGGCAATGTAATCTGAGACTTCCTAAATGTAATTTCTAAGGAGCTCATCCCAGAAACATTCATTTTAATCAAATATTTTCTGAATCCTGTATGGAGAGTAATCCCCAAGTTTTGTGGCCAGATAATGTGGGATTTATCCCAGCTCTGCCAGTTTCTAGCTGTGAGACTTTGGGCAAATTGCTTTACCTCTCTGAGTACTGTTTCTTCTCTGTAAAATTGGAATAATAATCTGTACCTTATAGGTATATTTAGAGAGAAATGAGATATTTTATGTAAAATGTCTAGCATAGTCCCTGGTTTAGCATACTGCTCAATAAGTATTAGTTCTTATTGTCAGCAGTTAATCACAACTGTGAATCATAATTCCTGGGCTCTAATCCTGTTTCAATTATAATAGGATTCATGAGGACAAACCAAATGTATAGAGACATATGTTTATATTCTTAAATATAATTATACTGTATCCGTGTCTTTGGAATTGAAAATTTAAAGGCAAAAAAAGTAATATTTGTTTATATTCTACATTAGTGTTTTTCAAACCTTTAGTAAGTATACTGATCATTGTGATCTAGTATGCAAATATGTATATAGGTGTGCATATAAAATTAAAACCAGTTTCACTAAAGAATCATCATAGTTACTACAAATTATACTTTCTACTATTTTAAAACAATGCTGACTCCAACTTACTAAATTGATTTCAGTCTGCTGATGAATCAAACCCACAATTTAGAAAACACTGTTTTGAAATTACTTTAGAATTAATACCACTTCTGTCTAAGGCTATTTGGTCAAAGGACCTTGTATAAATATTTCAAGCATGGATTATTACTCGTTTTCGCTGTTCTGTATTTCTCTTGCCTGAATGCATCTCCTACCATCTCCTATTTCACTGGGTGTAACTTTTAGTGGTGGTGTAGTGAATTAGTTCAGGCTTGGTGACCAAAAATCTGTCTAGTTTGTGCCTAAAGCACATATTCTGTCTAAATTAAGACAACCTGCTTTTCAAAGATGGGAAATAATGTTATGTTGAATTGCACCTGCCATACTTTGAAAGATACTCGACTTCTCTAGAACAGTAGTCTTACTTTTATTTTTGGATGCTGAACTATTTGAGCAAATAAATGTTTATGCTGAATCATAAACAAAATAAAGCAAATAAAAACAGAGCTGTCTGGGTTGAAAGGGGGCCATGGAATATGTTTTGAAATTTGTACCTATAGAACCCGTTGAAAACCAAAACCTGTTGCCATCGAGTTGTTTGCAACTCATAGCGACACTATAGAACAGAGAAGAACTGCCCCACCGGGATTCCAAGGAACAGCTGGTGGCTTCGAACTGCTGACATTTTGGTTAGCAGCTGAGCCCTTAACCACTGCACCACCAGGACTCCCGTATCCGTAGAACTTGCTGATTAAAAACACAAGAGAGCGCGCTTCTGGGGAAATAATATTTTGGAAAGTATTATCTGCTGTGGTTCTTTAAGAGACCAAGTTTTAGAAGAACACTTACTAATGTGGATTGAAAGGAAATCATTTAGCTTTGGACACCATCTGTTGTAGGATTCTCCCTCTCGGGTAGCAGAAACGCTCACTCAAAAGGTAAAACAATAGACACTAAAAAGGTGCCTCTTAAGGGAGAAGTGCAAATATTATCGTGGGTACATTTTTGGAAAGTATTTTTTGTTATCAACCCTCTCCAATATCTGTCTCCTCCCACCCCCCAATGAAAATAGGTCAAAACTTAGAAAATAATAGTATCCATAGATTTTGTTACACTAACTTTCAAAGTGAAGGCATTTTTTTAAACGCCCCTGCATTGCACTTTCACCTTTCAGTTACATTTAACAACCCAAAAGTTTGCTTTAAGTACGCTTTGAGTGGGTAATTCTCAGTCACAGAAGCCATGTACATACCCTTCAGCTGTCTCTACTTCATATCCTGAGTTCCTGATTTGGCAATAAAAAGTCTTAAGCAGAGGAAATGTGATACCGAAACATAGCTTTTCAGACCCTTCCCCAGAGACATCACTGTCTACTTGAGGAGCACGTCAGGTCAGAGTGGAGGGTGTGTGCATCCTGCAGGTGACAAGCTCACAGTGCTACACTGCACAAGGGTCTGGTCCCAACTCTCTCAAATAATTACTGCCCTTGATTTATGATATGACATAGGTTTAGGGTGTAGTGTCGTCATTCAAAAGGCGTGGCCATAAAACTCATGATAGACGCTTATCTGCCTGGGATGGCCAAGGTATACTTTCGTCTTAATCAGGAAGGAAAGTCAGGGCGTCTTCCTTGGGCACTTGTCGCCCCAGAAGCCACAGCACCTTCTCCAGCCAGGCTCACCCCACCCCCACCTCCTTCGCTTCACGTGCACGCATATTTTGCTTTGCTTTGTTCTAAAAATAATGGAGAGACTTAGATTCCCAAAACTCGTGACATCCTTCTTTTCTTCTCCCAGTCTGTTTTGGCAGGATTACGTTTACCAAAACTTCGAATTATGCTACATGAAATGAATACTTATTTACATAACTGGAATTCAATCTTAAATCTCTCTGTGATTGAAGCTTTTACCAAACACCTAAATTCCCAGCTCCAAAGAAGCTAATACTGATATTGGTTAATAATTTGACACCTTTGTCCCTTATTTCCTTACTCCTGTAGTCCTTTTGTTGAAGAACTCTTTAACCTCATAATCCATTGTCCTGTTTTCTTCCTCCTCTTCTCTCCCATCCCTTTGCACTGAAGGCTTTCTCAGCAGGACTCATCTGTAAGTTAGGTCACAAGTGTTCAGACTCAGTGTGGTTGGAAGCCAGGCCAGGACTAGGGTGAAGCCTGGAGGCACCCAGGTGCAGAATTTGAGGCGACATTCACGCTCAGGGTCACGCAGCAGTTTGTTAAAATATCTTGGAGTAGTAGAATCTAGTGTTGGGTTATGGGTAAGAGATGACAAAAGTCCTGGTACATTATAAATACTGACTTTTTAAAGTGAAGATGTTATATCACTCTTTTAAAGATATTCAGTGGAATCTAAATACCATAGAGATTTCATTGCCACCATCATTAGGTTAAATCAATGCATGAACAAGTTTCTTTAATTGCTGAGAAGTTTATATAGTCCCATTTCTCCGTTAACTCCTACCTCCATTCCATGCTTACCATAGAATATTATCCTAACTTAATTTTTTATCTGTGAAGATCTTTTATTGATTATCCTGTCATACTTTGCTATCATAAAAAATACATGTAAAAATGAAAATTTAAAAATTTATTTCCTGTGACCATAAGATTTTAGTACAAAAAGATTTCTTTTGCATCGAGTTATTCTTACAGATATTAGCATATGATTGATCAAAATATCAAACATTATAAAAGTTAAGAAATCATTTACATAAAAAGTAAAATGTTATTAGTGAAATAAATTTTTTAATTGGCCTTAGCTATGTAAGAATTAATATCACTTATTGCTAGAATGAGACAAGATTTTCAGTATCAAATCTGTTCTTACTTTTTAATAGATGTAAGGACTGAGAAACCTTGTCTATATTAATAGATGAAAGTAGGAGTTTTGTGTTTTTTTGTAATATCTAGTAGTGCCATTCAGTTCTTTGACTCCTTGCCAGTTATATGCCAAAAATTAGATAAGTATTATCAAAAATAATTTTTATGATCTGTAAGGTGGCAGCTCAGTTTGGACTTCTTCAATATTATTGAAAACAAAGATTTGGAAACTCCCTAACTTTGTTGCCTTCATTGGAGTCATAAGTGTCCCCACCTCTGAGAAATATAGCAGAGAGGATCATCATCGCTATTCACATAACTGTTTCCTTTCTCTTAGATATATCTTGCAATATTGAGGAGAGGTTGAGAAAACTGAAATATTTTTCACTGAAAATAGAATATTGCAAAATTATTGTTTTATGAAATGCTTTTGTCTCATCATGAGCTTTAAATATATTTTCCTCAGAACTGCTTACCTGTTCAGCTTACCTTGCTTACTGAGTCATCCGCCCCTGTCAGGGATTATAAATGTGAAAAGAGGCTTTGTTTCTGTAGGAAGGTGCTGTGGGGTTGGGAGAGGTACAGATGCCAGCCATGCCTAGAAGCAGAATCTTTGATGTGGTGAAAAAATGTGAAATTGTTCGCTACAGATTAGTAAGTAAGCACAAGTAAGCCCGTGCTTACCTTGCTTATTGGATAATCTGCCCCTGTTTTAGGTCCAGCATCATGATCAGAGTGATTACCAGGTCATACTGACACTCTGTCAAAAGAGCTTAATGTTATTTTTGAACTCAAATAAACATGATGCTATATGTCACTGTGACAACCATCCCATTTTTGAATTAGAAATCTAATATAAACCTAGATAAGATTTGGAGCGCTGGTGGTAAAGTAGTTAAGTGATACGGCTGCTAACCAAAAGGTCAGTAGTTCAAATCCACCAGCCGCTCCTTGGATACCCTATAGAGCATTTCTGCTCTGTCCTCTAGGGTCGCTATGGGTTGAAATTGACTCAACAGCAACGGCAACGGGTTTGGTTTTTGGGTTAGGTTAAGATTTGGAGGTTTGTCAAATCTGGTATATTATAAATACTGACTTCAGAGTCAGAGGATAGAAGAGCAAAAAAGTTAAATAAAATTTGATATCTCTACCAACCCACTCTAATTATCTGAATTCAGAATATCTCAGGACATGTCAGAAGATCCTGTTTCTAATGTCTTGTCTTTCCCTTAACTCAAACAGGAAAAGACAAGGAACCCTAATGTAGATGAATGGAAATTGATTCACTTAAGGCCATCCATGCCCATGAGTCCCCAGAAAATTCTTTGTATACCTCAAGGGAGTACAGTTTGAAGATGGCTGATCTAGTCCAAGCTTCCAGCCAATGCTTGAATCATTCTCTGGTTAAATGCCTCCAACAGGAGGGCTTGCTCGGCCTCCTGACTCTGACACCGTTCAGCTACAGGACAGGAAGAATCACAAAAGAATATTCTTGTTTGATATTTTTCACTCCTTGTCCCCCCCCCACCCGGGAACACACACACCCATGCACCCCTTTCCTGCTCCACAATCCCTTCATTTCTGAGTGTTGTCTTCCACTCATGTCGTGTTGACCCAACACTGGACTGCATGAGTTGAGGAGCAGTGGTGTAGCCACGAGCAAAAGGAGTTAGGGCAGCAGACTTTTTCCAAACTGCGCTCCCAAAGTGGTCCCAGAAGGGCTGGCTCACAATGGTTTAGTGCTGTTGGTTTGGACATAGTCAGTGGTATTGAGATGGCGAGAACCTCTCATCAGGTGATAGACTGGTAAACCAAACCCAACCCAACCCATTGTTATTGTGTCAATTTCAACTCATAGTGACTGTAAAGGACAGAGTAGAACTGCCCCTTAGGGTTTCCAAGGATGTAATGCTTTTTTTTTTTTTTTTTTTTAATTGTAGTTTAAGTGAAAGTTTACATTTCAAGTTAGTCTCTCATACAAAAATTTATACATACATTAATATGTGACCCTAATTGCCCTCCCTGTACTGTGACAGCACACTCCTCCTTTCCACCCCTGATTTCCCATGTCCATTCAACCAGCTCCTGACCCTCCTCTGTGCCTTCTCATCTCACCTCTGGACAGAAGCTGCCTATTTAGTCTTATGTATCTACTTGAGCTCTTAGCACAGTCTTCACAAGTATCATTTTATGTCTCACAGTCCAGTCCAATCTTTGTCTGAAGAGTTGGCCTCAGGAATTGTTTTAGTTCTGGGTTGACAGAGAGTCTAGGGGCTATGCTTTCTGGGGTTCCTCTAGTCTCAGTCAGACCATTAAGTCTGATCTTTTTACTAGAATTTGAGTTCTGCATCCCACCCTTCCCCTGCTCCATAAGGGACTCTCTGTTGTATTCCCTGTCAAGCTGGTCATTGGTGGTAGTCGGGCACCATCTTGTTCTTCTCGTCTCAGGCTGATGAAGTCTCTGGTTTATGTGGTCCTTTCTGTCTCTTGGGCTAGTACTTTCCTTGTGTTTTTGGTGTTCTTCATTCTCCTTCACTCCAGGTGGTTGGGACCAGTTGATGCATCTTAGATGGCCGCTTGCTAGCTTTTAAGACCCCAGACGCAAGGCTGTAATCTTCAGAGAAGCAGACTGCATCATCTTTCTCCTGCAGAGCAACTGATGGTTTTGAACCGCTGGCCTATTAGTTAGCAGCCGAGCGTTTAACCACTGTGCCACCAGGGCTCCTCGATAGACTGGTAGATGCTAGAAATCTTGCGTAGGAGGAGAGAACTGAGTAGCACAAGATGAAAAAGAGACATTTAGCCTCACACACCAGTTGCTGGCAGGCTGATTCTATCTCATGGCGAACCCATGTATTACAGCATAGAACTGAGCTCCTTAGGGTTTTCTTGACTGCATCTTTATGGAAATAGATTGCCAGGCCTTTCTTCCATAGTACTGCTTGCTGGGTAGGTTTGAACTGCCAATTTTTCAGTGAGCAGCAGATCACAAACTGTTTGTACCGCCTAGGGACTTATTTGGCCCTCAGAAGCCTTAAGTGTAAGAAAAGGGTGAATTTCTACATCCTTGGAGGCTGTGGGAGGTGGAGATCTCATGGAGGCAAAATCCAGTGCCAGACTGATTTTATGGAAGGCACAGCTCCTGCAAAGGAACTACTTGCCCGTGGGTGAAGAGCCCAGAACTTACCTAGCGCTTGGGTCACACACCTGGTTGGGGACCCTGCCATCCCAGCTGGCTGCTTTGACAGCAGAGCAAACAGACTTAGCCAAGCACCTAAGTTGACTTTCTCTCTATAAACCAGGTTTTACATATGTGCACATCCGGGCTTATAATGGTAGACCTCACATTTATACAATGTTCTCCATTTCAGTTGAGACCAAACTTGGTCAGGCCTTGAGGTTGTTCAGATGGTGCCCAAGCAAACAAGCAGCCTTCTCTCTCTCTCTCTTTTTCTTTTCTGCTCAGTTTATCAGCTGATGAGCAATTGCAGTTAAGAGTTTCTTCAGTTTCGTCATTGGTTGCTATTAATTTGCATGGATAAATTTAAACTTTGCTTTTGGCTGGGTCACAAGGTAGAATTGCCTGGCATAAATATTTAATTTTTCCCACTGGCTGAAACTCTCCATGATAAGAGTATCCTAGCTAATGTTTCTCCCTGAACTTGACCTCCATAATGTGCATTGTTGCTTTTCCTATTATTGGAATGTAAACAGCTACTGATTAGTTATACACGATATCTAAAGAATGCAACACCAAACTTCATTGCTTTGGAAATAAAAATGGTATCTCTGAATTCCGAGCACTCTGACAGGGAAGAGGATAAAATGTAGTTTGTATCACTGAGTTTGCTATTACCTCTCCAGAGAACTGCAGATATTAAATATTAATTGTAAGATGAATTTAAAATAACTACAGACTGATAGAGACAATGAAATGGCAAGCCCATTGCTGTATTTGAGAATAGCATTTTATACTCTTCCGTGACGTATCCCCAGCCTTGGAAGCGCCCTTGCCTCTCTGCAGCCTTGGAGGACTTGGAGATCTTGTGTGTGTTATTAATAATCATGATAATAGCCAGCATTTATTGCCCACTTAACGTATGCCTGGCACTAGTCTAAGTGCTCTGTATGAATTTATTGATTTAATCTTTACAAGCTCCTTATGAGGCAGGGCATGAAATCATCCCCCCTTTGAAAAGAGGAGAGGGACTGCTCATGGTCACACAGGCAGTAGGTAGCAGAACTGGGATTTGAACCCATGCATTTGATTTCAGAGCCCCGTCTTTTAACCACAACACTTTACCGTCTCTGGACCTGTTTGTCGCTCGCCTCGTTCCATCCTACCACTTACGCTCTTTGACTTTCTCTCGTACTCTCTGTGATTAGCATAAATGTAAACGTGTGTATCCGTAAGGTAATCTGTTTCTATGTTGCAAGGTTGTTAGCTTCTTCCTCATCCTTTCTTCTTGCCAGTCTAAAAATGTTAGATTTTTAAATAATATTGCTTGCTTTACCCCGGATTAGAAAAGCAATACTTGTTCATTTTAGAAATTTTGGCAAATACCAGAAAGCATAAAGAAAATTATTAAAATTACCTATATTACCAACTCCTAAAGATTACCACTATTAAGTCTTTGGTGTTACAGCCTTCTAATATTTGTTTCTAGGTACATAAAAACATGTATTTTACAAAATTAGAATCTTTTTGAACATATTGCTTTGTAACCTGCTTTTTTAGTCAATATGTTGTCATGGTAACTGTTGTTCATCACTAAACAAGAGTACTTTGTCTTCAAGGGGCTTGTAGGAAGGAGACAAGAAAGTGCAGTGCAGTGTGATAAATGCCCGAAGATGAATAAACTTAGGGGGGTGGGAAGGAGTCTCTGGGACACCTGCAGTGTGCCTTCTCTCCCTGAGGAGGTGAGGATGCAGGCAGAGTATAACATACTGTCTCTCCTTCAAGAATGGCTGCTAACCAAAAGGTTGGCAGTTCGAATCCACCAACTGCTTTTTGGAAACCTTACGGGGCAGTTCTGCTCTGTCCTATAGGGCGCTATGAGTCAGAGTTGACTCAGCGGCAACAGGTTTGGTTTTTGGTTTTCAGGAATTGTATTATTGTACAGTTAGCAAGATAACTAACTGGTTAGTACACACGACATAACATCAGGTAATAGAATCTAGTACGTGATCACGTGCTAAGCTTTGAACAATAGATTCTGATACTCCAGGAGTTTGAAGAAGAATGAAATCAATGAGTGCTAGAATAGTTGAGGAGAGATGGACGAATTCCTAGTGCTGCCATAACAAATTACCACCAATCAACTGGGTGGCCTAAAACAATGGAAATGTCTTCTCTCATCTTTCAGGAGGACAGAAGTCCGAAATCAAGGTGTTGGCAAGGTTAGTTCTTCCTGGAGGCTCTGAGGCAGAATCCGTCCCCTGCCTCTCCTAGTTTCCTATGGTTGCTGGCAGTTCTTGGCATTCCTTGGCTTGTAGACGCGTCACTCCAATCTCTGCCTGTCTTTACATTGCCGACTTCTCTATGTCTCTGTGTGTTCTTTTCTGTCTCTTATAAGGACACTTTCTTCTGACTTAGGGCCCACCCTAATCCAGTAGGATCTTGTCGCAGTCCTTATTTACATCTGCAAAGGCCCCATTTCCAAATAAAGTCATTATTCTAAGGTTCTGGGTCGACGTGAATTTTGAGGTGCACACTGTTCAATACACTACATGATACTTGAACTGGGCCTTGAAATATAGGAAAGATGTAGAGGCGTTAAGGGAAGAGGGAGGGCATTCCAGGTAAGGATTGGCTATAATGAATGCCTAAAATAGTATCTAGCACACAGTAGGTGCTCAGTTAAATATTTGTTGAAGGAACATAACTAGTTTGAAAGGAATGCACCTCTCTTTGATGTTAAAAGAAAATCTGACTCCCATGCAGTATTGCTGGGAATGTAAATTGATAAAAGCTTTTTGGTAGACATTTCACTTGTTAGTATCTGTCAACATTTTAAATGACCCAGAAATCCCACTTAGAAGAATCTACTTTAAAGCAGTATTTTCCCATGTCCTTAAGGATATAGGGTTAAAATAGTTCATGATTTACCTATATATGGACTTTTTTTTTTTTTTTAATAAGCACATAAATCATTTACTGATGTGCTCAGAACTGGTCTAATTGCTTTGCAAGTATTAACTCATTAATCTTATAACAATGCTTTGTGGTAGATATTATTATGTAAGTCCCATGTTTCTGATAAGGAAAGAGGCACAGAGTTCAGCTTGACCAAGTTTTCACAGGGAATAAATGGCAGAGCCAGCAATGGACCTCAGTCTTACTTGGTGGTCTTACCATCATGCTATCCAGCAGTCACCATGAACCTGATAAACTCCCATCTATGAATATGGAAAGACCTTCAAAACACAATGAAAAGAGAAAAAAAGCAAGTCATAAGTCAATACATACAGCTGACTCCATGTATTAAAAAAAAAAAGCAGTAAGGTGTATATGTATATGCATATACATGTAAGTACACAGGAATGTATTCCAAACAGTTGACAGTTTGGGGAGATGAATAGGAAAGGGAATTGAAGAGGCATTTTCATGTACTTTTATATTATTAAATTTTATACAAAGAGAGTTATGTGTTACTGTACTGTTTTTTAATTAAAAAAAAAATTTAAGTTATTTTTAAGATATGTCCCCTAAGAGCTCCTTAAATCCAGAAATTCATTGTTGGGAACAAGTCAAGAAAATTGGGACTCCCAAGGCTTGTCTTAACTGAGATGCCCCAGATCAAAAACCAACTAATAATAACAAGACTTTCTTCGACTTAAAAAATTCCTGGAACTCTGGTGGCATAGTGGTTAAGAGCTACGGCTGCTAACCAAAAGGTCGGCAGTTTGAATCCACCATGTGCTCCTTGGAAACCCTATGGGGCAGTTCTACTCTGTCCTATAGGGTCGCTATGAGTCAGAATCAACTCAACAGTAACGGGTTTGGTAGGGTATGTGTAGCTGAGCCTTTTGTCTCTTTATAGATTCTTATTCTCCTGTGTCTCCCTAGTAAAGGTGGCAATGAATCTACCATTTCTTTTAATTAGGTTGAGCTACTACATGTTTATCCTTGTTCTGCAGTATTTTATGGTAATGAATGAGCTTGTTTTCTTTTTAACATGCTCTAGTTGCAGTTTTGTGAAGGGTACATATATCATTTTTGATTGTGCGGGTTGGTACGATATGGACATTCAGGGAAAAAAGAGAAGTCATCTGACTTTCAGCCCTGACTGCCCAAACTGACCATGTGACTGTAGCCAGCAGGCTTCAGGAAAGACCTGGCCCCCAGGGGAAAGTTAAATAATAGGTGGTAGAAGGTTGGGAAGATAAAACATTCCCTCTACTAACCCGAGAATACCAAGATAAGTTTGTTACTTGCTGAAGTATTGAAAGGACCTCACATTGTTGTTGCTTGTTTATGGCACATGGTGAACAGAATGTTGAAAAGTTGCTGTTCAGGTCAGAGACCCATGCCCAAACATTAAATCATTATTATTCTTACTATTCTGGAGGGACTGGTTCTTTATTTCAAAAAGACACTTGTCAATTTTCAGTATCAAAACAGTTGCACTGTTGGTTTCTTTTTCTCCCATCTGGCCCCCAAAAGAGACTACACCAAAGGATGGTGCATTTTAAGCCAGTGAACTGCAGGATGCACACCTGACATCATGTTGTTGTTAGGTGTCATCGAGTCAGTTCTGACTCATAGCGACTGTGTATACAACAGAAGAAAACACTGCCCGATCCGGCACCGTCCTCACAGTCATTGCTATATTTGAGTCCATTGTGGCAGCCGCTGCGTCAGTCCATCTCGTTGAGGGTCTTCATCTTTTTCAGTGACCTTCTTCCTTACCAAGTATGATGTCCTTCTCCAGGGACTGATCCCTCCTGATCACATGTCCAAATTATGAGACGAAGTCTCACCATCCTTGCTTCCAAGGAGCACTCTAGCTGTACTTCTTCCAAGACAGACTTGTTCATTCTTCTTGCAGTCCATGGTATATTCACTTTCTTCTCCAACACCATAATTCAAAGGCATCAATTCTTTGGTCTTCTTTACTCATTGTCCAGCTTTCACGTGCATATGAGGTGATTGAAAACACCATGGCTTGGGTCAGGCACACCTTACTTAGCCCTCAAAGTGACATCTTTGCTTTTTAACACTTTAAGGATGTCTTTTGAAGCATATTTGCCCAATGCAATATGTTGTTTGATTTCTTGACAGTTGCTTCCATGGGCATTGATTGTGGATCCAAGGAAAATCAAATTCTTGTCAACTTCAGTATTTTCTCCATTTATCATTGTTACTTATTGGTCCAGTTGTGAGGATTTTTGTTTTCTGTATGTTGAGGTATAATCCATACTGAAGGTTATAGTCTTTGATCTTCATCAGTAAATGCTGCAAGTCCTTTTCACTTTCAGCAAGCAAGGTTGTGTCATCTGTATATCCCAGGTTTTTAATGTGTCTTCCTCCAATCCTAATGCTGCGTTCTTCTTCATGTAGTCTGGCTTCTTGGATTATTTGATCAGCATACAGATTGAGTAAAATTGTGAAAGGATACAACCCTGACACACACTTTCCTGACTTTAAACCATGCAGTATCCCTTTGTTCTGTTGAAACAACTGCCTCTTGGTCTATGTACAGCTTCCACATGAGTACAGTTAAGTGTTCTGAAATTCCCATTCTTCGAAATGTTATTTATAGTCTGTTGTGATCCACACAGTTGAATGCCTTTGCATAGTCAATAAAACACAGGTAAACATGTTTCTGGTATCCTCTGCTTTCAGCCAAGATCCTTCTGACATCAGCAGTTTTACCCCTCATTCCATGTCCTCTTCTGAATTCAGCCTGAGTTTCTGGCAGCTCCCTGTCGATGTACTGCTGCACACCTGATGTACCTCACAGAATCCTCACCAAAAGGGGGGACAGCGTGGGGAAAGGAGTTTTAAAAGATCAGCACAATGCCTGCCATTAAATTATTTTTGAGAGGCTACTGTGATTGTGTGTCATTTAAAGTCTGTTCTGTAAAATACACAGAAGCCTTCTAGTACCCTGGTCCACAATTTATACTAGATTGGTGTGCTCAGAAAAGCACAATGTTGTGAGTCATAAACAGTCTGTTTGAAATTTCTTTTGGAAAATTACCAGCAAAAGTGATATACGTAGTTGATCCTTAGCCCACTATGAAGATTTTTGCTTTTTAGTTGCTCATTACCTTCATAACTCATTCCTGATTCTGATCTAAGGTGGACTTATTCTTCATCATCATCATCATCATCATTGCATGCTCACTACCAGATTGTGAGCTCCTGAAGTCAGGGAGTGTGTTTGGGTCGTCTTTGTATTTCCTTCCAGGCTTACAACAATATATTCTGTATTGTTAGATGTTCTGGAAAGATTTATGAAATGGAACTGATGTTAATTAAATATCATGGGTTTCTATTCTCTGTTACCTCTTTCCAGGACAGGTCGTGTAAAGATAGAAGCAGATAAGCTTGCTGTGTATATTGGACTTAACAGGTTCAATTTTTTGTTAAATAGGAATTATCCAAGATCACGATGCCAGTTATATTCAATGAGCCTTTGAGCTTCCTACAGCGACTAACTGAATATATGGAGCACACATACCTCATCCACAAGGCCAGTTCCTTCTCGGATCCTGTGGAAAGGATGCAGGTATGTGTCAAGTGGGCACCAGAAATGGTCTAAGTCTCAGCGTCTCCTCTACCACACTCCCCGCCCCCACGCACAAAATGAGCATCATGTCCAATGTTAGGCTGGATAATGTTCTCAAACTTAATCAGCATGTTTGGAGCGTCCCTTGCTTCCATTCCTCTGTCATCCTGTAGTCACAGTGCCACTAGAGTGGAAGGGCTGATAAGAATTGCAAGAGAAGCAGAAGGTGGGCCATAAACCAAACCTGGATATTGGTGAGCTGTTTCTAAGTCTTAATTTTAGAAAGTATCATTGGTATGTTAATGGGAAATATTCAATGTTTCTTTCAGAATTTCTCAGGGTGTTTCCAAGAGGGAATGAATACACAAACATACACACACACATATATAAATATAAATGTTGATTCTTAATGTGTGTATATAAATATATACATAGTGCTGTACATTACAACAAAAGACAAATCTTGAACTTTTAAATAGAAGATCTTTGTGTGATGTACATGGATGGGCTTGATACAGGCAGAGGATAGTGGACACATTGTTCTCCTGCAAACAAAGCTCTTGCATTCTAAACAGAGTCTTTCTGGTTTTTTCTTTATGTAAGTCACCCTTTCCCAGCTACACTGGACTTGACATCACTTTAACTGTTGTGTATCTCTTATCCCCTATCCTAAAAGTGTTGTACTTTTTTAAAAAAATGTCAATGAATTAATATTAATATCAGGCTTAAGAGTTTTAAAAAAGTCCTTGAGAGAATTTTTAGAATCCGTAGGGTTTTATAAAACTTCAGTGGGGAATAACGTTATCGGAAGAGAATCAAATTAATTTTCATTCAGAAATCCAAGTTTCCATATTTAGTTGTTAGGGCCATATTAAAAACCCAAAGTAATTAAACCCCTCGAAATAATTTTGTAAATCACTATCTTCACAAAATTTCAGTTCCTGAAAGACTGAGGAACAAGGAGGCTATGTTTAACTTATTCTAATACTCCGTCCAACAGTGTGTAGCTGCATTTGCTGTATCAGCTGTTGCTTCTCAGTGGGAACGTACTGGAAAGCCTTTCAATCCACTCCTGGGAGAGACTTACGAATTAGTTCGGTGAGATCTTTCACTGCATTCCATTTATTCACGTGATTTACATTGCTTTTCAAGTAAAGAGGAAAATGTTATATTTTGAGTATCACCAAAAACAATTTTGGATGGCTGGAGAAAGTTAACAGTTTTGATGTTTCTTTTTATGCTACTTATTTTTTTTTTTTTTGTACTTTAGATGAAGTTTTACAGAGCAAATTTGTTTATCATTAAACAATTAATACACATATTGTCTTGTGACATTGGTTGCCAACCCCACAACATGTTAACACTCTCCCCTTCTAGACGTTGGGTTCCCCATTACCAGCTTTCCTGTCCACTCCTGCCTTCTCGTCCTTGCCCCTGGGCTGGTGTCCCCATTTGGTCTCGTTTTGTGTTATGGGCCTGTCTGATCTTTGGCTGAAGGGTGAACCTCAGGAGTGACTTTAGTACAGAGTTAAAAGGGTCTCCAGGGGCCATACTCTCGGGGTTTCTCCAGTCTCTGTCAGACCAGTAAATCTGGTATTTGTGTGTGTGTGTGTGAGTTAGAATTTTGTTCTACGTTTTTCTCCCACTCTGTCCTGGACCCTCTACTGTGATCCGTGTCAGAACAGTTGGTGGTGGTAGCCAGGCACCATCTAGTTGAGTATCACCAAAAACAGTTTTGAATGGCTGGAGCAAGTTTACAAGTTTGATGTTTGTTTCTGTGCTACTTACTTTTTATTTTAGGGACTATGTAAGAAATACTGAAACATACATAAAAAGTACCATTATGGAAAGTAATTAATCACAAGAATTTTAATATTGCTGATTATGTGGGATTCATCATCCTCCTTTTCTCCTTACGTAGATCATAAGACATGATTGGATTTTTTTAATAACCATATAAAGTATATCAGCGTAAATTGACAGTGTTGCCATAAAGGCAGTGAGTGCATGGACGGTGCAGTTCCGTTTGCGCCCTCTAGCCTGTTCCCTGTTGATAACACAATTAAGGGAATTCATTTGGCTTTAACTTTTCTATATCCTCTTCTCTGTGAAAGTTTTGATGGCATTTATTCTCTGCAAATTTGAAAGCACACATGCTAGATTTCTCTTATCTTAATACAAATGGAACACTAAGTTTTAAATTTACATTAAATTTACATGGCTAATACGACCACACAAATCACCCAGATTCATTTGAGTGTTCTTTATTTTGATGTGTTTCAGTAGACAGAATTATAATAACAGTGAGTTCAGTAGTTTGAGTTGCATTTGTACAGTTTCTCATATATTAAGTTGTTCTTTGATCAGGCTGACAAAGAATTGTTTGCTTTGTTGAACTTGGCTCTTTAATACTTTTACATTGTGTTTTGACAGAGATAACAATAACATGCATGATTATAGGGTTAATTACAATGCTACTTTTTTTTTAACCTCAAGAGATGACCTTGGGTTCAGACTCATCTCCGAACAGGTCAGCCATCACCCACCAATTAGTGCATTTCATGCTGAAGGATTAAACAACGATTTCATCTTTCACGGCTCAATCTATCCCAAACTCAAGTTCTGGGGGAAGAGCGTAGAAGCGGAACCCAAAGGAACCATCACATTGGAGCTCCTTGAGTAAGTTGGAATCAAGCTGTTAAACTCTTTCCATGTTTACCTACTCTGAAGCACATATACCTGCATGCAGACCTGACCTTGTTGTTCAAAAGATGGGGGGAAGATGAAAGATTTTATGAAGTGTAAATTATCTTAACTCCATGTGAAAGAATTTGAGAAATATGACAGTATTCATTGTTAATCAGTGAGAGCGTGAGTGTGAGTGAGAAGTTTAACGTGTTGTTTGGCTGTGGTGTTTGGATCTGTCTTAAGAGACAGTAGAGCTAATCACTCCATGATGGTTCCTATGAAACAGGCTTTGTGTACATATCAATGTCAATGTTTACGTCTGTTTAACCGTCTTTCAAAATGAATTGATTTTAAGAAACATTGAAATAACAATTGTGCACCACATCTTAGACATTAGGGAAGCTGGAAGTTCTCTTCTTTGGGAATAGAAAAT
>NW_004444135.1:3870370-3874935 GCF_000243295.1 Trichechus manatus latirostris | reverse complement strand
GAATGGTGACCTGAACTTAATATTTCCTTCATAGGACTGGGGACAAATGTGTATTGAATTTTAAGCCATGTGGCCTTTTTGGTAAGGAATTACACAAAGTCGAAGGCTACATTCAGGATAAAAGGTAAAGTTTCCGTTTTAAATTTTGAGTTCTGTAGGTGTTGTTGGGGGCGGAGGGCAGTGACGGTTCAGCGGTGGAATTGCAGCCTTCCAGGTGGGCGACCCAGTTTGATCCCCAGCCAGTGCATTTCGTATTTGTCAGTGGAGGCTTATGTGCTGCTATGATGCTGAGCAGGTTTTAGCGGAGCTTCTGCACTAAGGCAGACTAGGCAGAAAGGCCTAGTAATCTACTTTGGAAAATCAGACAATGAAAACCTTACGGATCGCAGTGGTCCAACCCGCAACTGGTCATAGGAGGGAATGGTGCAGGACGGGGCATTGTTTTGCTCCGTTGTGCATGGAGTCACCATAAGTCAGGCGGCGATTCAATGGCAGCTAACAACGACAACAATAATAGGTGTTGTTCACTAAATAAAATGCTAGTACAGCCAGCCTTCTGCATCTGCAGGTTCCACAGCTGCGGGTTCCGTATCTGCAGGTTCAACCAACGGCAGATCGAAAATACTCGGGGTGGGGGGAAACGTTCCAGAAAGCAAAACTTGAATTTGCTGTGCACTGAGCACTATGCTGAATCCGCGCAAATGAAATGATGTGTAGACATCGCCTGCTGCAGCCTCCCACCATTTCACAGATCCTCAGTCTCTCTCCAGCACTCATTGTTTGTGCATTGCTCGCCTTGTGTCTTGTCATTATTCCCTAAACAATGCAGTATAACAGCTATTTACATAGCATTCACATTGTATTAGGTATTATAAGTACTCTAGATATATTTAAAGTATACAGGAGGATATGCATAGGTTATGTGCAAATACTACGCCATTTTATATAAGGGACTTGAGCATCTGCCAATTTTGGTATCCGCAGGCGTCCTGGAACCAGTCCCCCACAGATACTAAGGCAGAACTGTATTAAAATCTGCTGACATAATCTTATTAACCAATAAGTTGAAAAATCTTTCTTCTACCAAAAAAAAAAAACCTATTTCTGTAAAGAATCTGATTCATAAAAATCATTCTAATAATACTAGATTACAGCAAAGCACTGGTTTAACTGTTTGCTAAACATCCATTTCTTTTGACAGCAAAAAGAAACTATGTGCCCTTTATGGGAAGTGGACTGAATGTTTATACAGTGTTGACCTGGCCACTTTTGATGCTTACAAAAAAAATGATAAGAAAAATACTGAGGAGAAGAAGAACAGCAAACAGGTGAACACCCTGGAAGGTGGTATCAAAGGAATAACTGGACTCTTAAACATTTGTGATAATCCCTTTGGAGGTGGCCTGTTATTGGGTCACAGTTTGACCAATTTTTTTTTTTTTTGCCTGTTGCTAATGCATGGAATTTTTCTCCTTGAATCTTTTTTTCTTTTTAATTGTGGTATATATATATTTAACAAAACATTTGCCATTTCAACGCTCTTCACATGTACAGTTCAGTGACATTAATTATGTTTATCATAGAGTTCAGCCATCACCAGTATCCATTTCCAAATTTTTCCATCACCCTTAACAGAAGTTCAGTGTCCTCTAAGCATTGAGTCTCTTTTTCCCCTCCCTCTTTTAATGGGCAGATGTCTTGGTAGCAAATGCTTGACATAACTTTTTATAGAATATGGGTATGTACCACTTTTGTAACTATTTTATTTATATGGGACTTTAAAATCATTCAGGTAGCTTTGGAAAGTAGGAGTTCATCTTAGTGAGATAAACTTTGTTTTCCTCCTCTCTGTTTACATGCATTAGAAATTAATATCCTTTGGATATTTAAAACTTCCTCCAGAATTATCCCTCACATGTTCATGCTTATTGTGTTTTGTTGCCCTTTTCGCTGTCACTAAATCACTGAAGTTACGGCCATCGTAGTTAAACGAGTCACTCCTGAGCTGCTGTCCTTCTTTCCTTACTAAACTTTCTCTTTATGGGACACTTAACAGCCTGATAGAATTCCCCATGTGCGGGGCACATAGCTTCTTGTTGCATGACCCCAAGAAGGCTCTGCAGTTCCGCAGACTTCTGTCCCTGCCATGCAGGCAGAAGAGGGGAGAGCTAAAGAAAGATTGCACCTGTTTGGACAGGAAATATTTGTCTGAGTCCTGATTACCCTGCAGTAACTAGAAGAGCACAAACTCTGGGTTAGGATCCTCTGTCCAGCTTTAGTAAGTGGTGCAGCCTTAGACAAATTTCTCAACTTCTCTCTGCCTCAGCTCCTTCGTTTGTAAAATGAGGAGATAATAAAACAATACCTACCTGTTAGATGAGCTGACAGATGGAAGGGCTCAGAAGAGTACCTGGCTCATAGTAAGACTAAGTACTCCCTTTCTTCTCAAAGTATGTCTGCAGATTGGCAGCATGAGCATCATCCGAGAGCTTGTTAAAAATGCCAGGTGCTCAGGCCTCACCCCAGACATACTGAGGCACCATCTCTGGGGCTCTTAACGTGTGCTAGAGTTTAAGAGGCCCTAATATTCCTCGAAAACAAAAGATCTACTTATTCGTGACTTTCTTTGTAAATCGAGTTAACCGCAGTCCTGAGGTGAAAAGAGTTTCATTAAATGATCAGAGTACCCTGCTTTCTTTGCACTTGGCTTTTTTCTCTCTTCCTTACCCTGTGCACAGTTTTGCTTTCCCCCCCACATCCTACGTTTCCTGCCTCTTTTTCTGCATTCCCTGAGGTGCACTGATGCTTCCCTGCAGCTGTTCGGGAACTGATGGGGCTGGAGGAGATGTTCCAGGATCCAGGGAGCCATGGGACAGAACTCCTTGGCAGCAGCTACTGCCAGTATGAGGCAACTTGGCAAAAGACACCCTCACCAGCACACTTGCTGTCCATCCATCTTTCACAGAGGGCCGGGACAGGGAAAGACATGGGCAGGATTCCAGAAAATAACCCGCATGTTCCTGAAACCCGCTGTCAGTCTTTGTAGAAAAGTGGCCTTACCCCTTGGAGAGAGAAGTTATTCTCACACACGCGCTCCTTGTCTTCTCTCTCCTTCCTGTGTGCCATCTACCTGCCGTCGATTTTTAATGCTCTGAACATATTCACATGCTCTGGGAATTTTATCAACAGTCTTGTCACCTCCTTGCTGCTGATGTTGAGTTTTTTTATTTTTTATTTTTTTTAATTGTGGTAAAATGTATGTAACAAAAAGTTTGCCCCATTTTAACTATTCTTAAGTGTAGAATTCAGTGACATTAATTACATTCCCTGTGTTGTGCTGCCATCACCACTATCCATGTCCAAAAGTTTTTCATCTCCCCAAACAGAAACTCAGCACCCCGTAAACAATAACTCTCTTCCCCCCCTACTCCTCACCAGCCCCTGGTAACTCCCGATGAACTTTGGTCTCCATGTATCTGCCTGTTCTAGATATTTCATGTAAGTGGGGTCATACAGTATTTGTCCTTTTGTGTCTGACTTATTTCACCCCTTGATTTTTTTAAACTGTATATTCACTGAAAATTCCTCACCAGTCTTTCTAAATTTGATAACTTTGCCACCTTGGGAATATTATTTAGTCTTCCGAAGTCTTGAATTCTCTATGTATAAACCTATGGTAATAATATCTACTCCTAGGTTCATTACATTAGCTAAGGATTCAGTATATAGAGTACCTGGTATAGCTCTGGCTTATAAGGGGCAGCCAAAGGAAGTGTTAGCCTAACAACTTTCTAAATTCTCTTAATGAAATACATTCAGATTTCCTACTAGTTTTGTGTCATTGACAAATTTAGTCACCTACCTCTAGAATTTAAGCTTTTGTTGTTCTTAGAATGTTCCACGTTTTGGCTTTGGCTCTGTAGTGTGTCATCTCCTCGAAAGTCAGCCCGTTCCTGTACTTCTCTGGGATCCCTGTGCTAAGCATTTAGAAGTTGCTCAGTACATACTCAAATGAGTTATTTTGTCCTGACAAAAATGAAGCTTTTGAAACATTAATACACTGTAGTAAAGAATGATAATGATGATAGTAAGCCTTGAATACAGTACAGTAAAAAAATGATGGTGGTAAAAATATAACACTAAATGATACAGTGCATAAGGCAGTGATGTCCATAACATGTATTCAGTCATTGAGCAAGTATTTACTGCCTCCCTACACTGTTAAAGGTAGGAATATAAGAATCAGAAAGTCATGGTGTCCTTGACCTCTTGCAGTTTACAGTCTAGTGGTGTTCAATAAATGGTGATTGTTTTACACTTTGTAAATGTATTCATTTAAAACATTGTACTTAAGTTTTGCTCATGTGTTGATTCCTGTAGATGAGCACTTCTGAGGAGTCAGATGAAATGCCAATGCCAGATTCTGAAAGCGTATTTGTTATCCCTGGAAGTGTTCTCCTGTGGCGAATAGCCCCCAGGCCTCCAAATTCTGCGCAGGTGAGACCCGGCTCACTGAACGGGGCCTCGCTCTTCCTAGCTTGCTTTGATGGTGCGCTTCCTGGCAC
>NW_004444135.1:3851978-3869108 GCF_000243295.1 Trichechus manatus latirostris | reverse complement strand
TAACTGAATACTCTGATTCATCAAATTATCAGTGAGACAATGCAGTGTTATTTTGGAAACTCTTTGAATTTCTTCTGAATGGAATCTGAAGCTCTATGAGGTCTCAGTACGAACTTAGAATAATTTGACATGTATTTAGTTTTTCCACCCAAGTTTTCACTGATGTATCTTAACATCATTTTTTGGCCTTAAGAGTAAGTTGGTTCTTTTTTGATAAATGCGTGTGGTGGTGGCAGTGGTGGTTGTTAGTTGAAGCCGAGTTGGCTCCAAGTCATGGTGACTCCACGCACACCAGAATGAAACACTACCCAGGCCTGTGCTGTCCTCATGATTGGCAGCATGCTTGAGTCTGTTGTTGCCTTCCAACCTAGAGGGCTCATCTTCCAGCACTGTATCGGACAGTATTCTGTTGTGATCCATAGATTTTTCATTGACTGATTTTCAGAAGTAAATCACTAGGCCTTCCTTCATAGTATGTCTTAGTCTGGAAGCTCTGCTGAAACTTGTCCACCCTGGGTAACCCTGATGGTATTTGAAATACCGGTGGCATAACTTCCAGCATCATAGCAACATGCAAGCCACCACAGTACGACAGACTGACAGACCAGTGGTGGGTAAATGTATAGGGTTTTTAAAGGGCATAGCTATGGAGAGAGGTGAGGGGTCTTGAGTGCCAGCTCTGCCTCTTACTAGCCTGGGCTCCAGTGTAGTGGAGATGATGCTCGTGGACACGGATGGTGCTTCTCCGTAGCATTATTGTGCTTAGGACTGTGCCTGGCATGCCCTACACAGAGAAGAAAGGCTTCTCACTGACATTCTTATTTTTATTTAGATCAAGCTAGTGAAGAAAAAAAGCGACTGGAGGAAAAACAAAGAGCAGCCCGCAAAAACAGGTCCAAGTCAGAAGAGGACTGGAAGACGAGGTGTGTGGCTGGTCCCTCAGACAGGCTTCTGCATGTCAGTGAGGCAGGGGAGTGGGGTGTTAGCCAATGCAGAGCAACAGTCTGTCTAGCATACACCCTGCCGAACCGGCCCCACCCAGGTCTGAGAGAAAAGTTATTTCCACTAACCTATTCTCAGTATTTGAGCTGAAAGAGTTGTATGAGTGACAAAGAAAAATGGCTGTTTAGAAATTAAGGTTAAAATATTTCCACACAGTTATAACAGGTAAATGTCAAGCCAACTATCTCTCTTATCCCCTAAAACCTTGTCTCTTCTATATAAGAGGGAAGTTAAAATCCAGAAGTACAGATTTTGGTGTGAAAAGTGACTACAGGGCCATTTGCTTTAACCAGCAACAGGGAAAACCCTAAGAGAAAAAAAAAAATGCTTCATAGTAAGCTAATTCCTTTACTTCCATAGCCCGTTCCTGCTATGGTGATAATAGGAACATTTGGGACTTAGCAAACAAATCTAACTGCACTCTAATAAATATTTTCAGAAGCAGTTTGGAAAGAATGGCAAAGACATATAAAACTATTTTCATAAATGTTACCTGAAAACTAAATCATGTTTATAAAATGTTATACAAATTTGTGAACCTTTTAAGTAAGTTTGTATTTCTGTCACCTAAGGAAAGCTGGGGCTGTGGGAAATGGGTAAGGTTTTTTTTTAATGCAAGAAAATAGCTAGGGCAGCTCCTTCTAGAATTAGGTAGGACATGTGAGGATGTTAAAAGCTAGATGCACCCTAAGAATCCATATTATCATTGAGGAAATCGAGACCCAGAAAGATTTGGATTAGATGAATTTCGCTGGATTCTGTGTAGCACAGTGTATTGAAAAAATGACGGTCTTTAAAATTAGACCTAAGTTTGCTATCACTTACTAGCTTGGGCAGTTATTTAACTTCTCTGACACTCAGCTCAGTTGTAAACTGGAGCTTTAAGAACTTGGGCGAAATAAACAGCTCGGAATTCTTTTAGATAAAAATATTAGAACAGCAGCAGCCTGCAAGTAAAAACATAGTGTCTCATCCTAATTCAGCATGAAGATCCTTGTGAAAATGGGAACAAACAAACAACAAAAAAAAAAAACGAAGATTTGGGGGGCATTTACTGTGAACCAGACACCTTACGTATTCCTTAAGCATGTTGTAAAAGTTTCCTTTCCTTTCCAGTTGCTTAAATCTTCTAGTGGGAAATAATGAGTGGGGCTGGAGATTAAACTAATTGGACCAAATATATTGGTTCTGTCAACTCTACTAAGAAGATCCTACTTCTGTTAAGTAGTATTGCTAGATGCTGTGGGACATTCATAAACCTTTTGCTTGGTATCATTGCTTCTTTTGGAATATTGTTCTACACACATGTTCCTTAAAGAGAGAAACAATATCACTTTTTCAAAGTCTCTCTGGAAATGCCTATCAGCTCCCAGCAGGAAGAGAGGAAGAGTTGCAGCAGTAGGGAGACACTGCACGCTGGTGAAGAAGCAGAGACCCTGGGATTTCCAACAGTTTCCCTCATAAATCTTGTCCTTTCTCTTTAAACAGGTGGTTCCATCAAGGTCCTAATCCCTACAACGGAGCACAGGACTGGCTTTACTCGGGCAGCTACTGGGACAGAAACTACTTCAATTTGCCTGACATTTATTAAAATGCAGACAAGTCAGGGTGGTTGGCTAATTTACAAATAAGTCTTAAACCTATGTTTTAAAAAATTGTTTTTTCTTTATTTCTACTCATCCTTTAAAAAAAAAAAGCCCACTCGTAACTTGCATTTCACCAAACGAAAGTAGGGTACAAAGTGATTTTGGTGATGAAAGTCTTAGGAAGAACAGATAATTTTGCTATCCAAACATATTTAATTTGGAAAACTATTTTATATAGAGGTAAGAGAAACTGTTGGGGAATATGCTTTTTATGGTTGCCATATTTACTGAAGGTCGATACCTAAATATAACATTAGCTTTATAAATTCTACAGTAATCCCAAATCAGGTTATTTTGAATATTTTTATGCTGTCATGCTTGAATGTTTTCAGTGTAACTTTGAGATGTTTAGAATTCTCCTATACAATATTTATGTGCTCAAGTGTAGAGAAGGTTATATCATTTTGTAAAAACTACATTGATAAGATGGCTTCTTCATACTAATCCTCTCAACTTTACCCATCTTCACCTCTAAAAACAAAACAAAAGCCTGAATATTCACAATAGATATTCCTGATTTGAAAATTCTAAAGAATTAAAGTGGAAAAGGTATTTCATTTGTTTATTGTAGTGCTGTGAATTTACTTTTATAATTGTCTGTAATCAATGTCATTAGAACTATAAGACATTTGAATTGTACGTTTGAATTGAAAATATGTATAAAATAAAATCTAGCAATTCACAAAAATTTTAATCATCATTATTACATAATGACAAGCCCTTTTAAATGCTTCAACTTCAGTGGCAAGAGCCACAGAGAAACTAAGTTGCACTCATGTATATAAGTATCAAACCATAAAAAGGAGGTCTTGCGCATTTCAAGTTTGCAAGGCACCTGTGTACTTAAAATATGTATGGAGACCTACTGTACAGTAGCTTGGCCCCTTTAGTTGGGGTACATTAATCTTACGGTATTTATCCACTCACACAAACCCCAGACTGAAACACTGCTCCAAAGGGCCTTAGGTAGATGTCAGTAAATTATTTTAACTGCTGTCTTAAAGTTAACAAGTGTTATAATGAAATAGTTTACCTAATGCTAAATAAAGGCTTTAGAATGTTCCCTGAAAGTGTGGTTTCTTTTAAAATTTAAAGTATACTAATGCTGCCAATTAATACTGTCCTGAATTATCAAGAGTGTTCTTACAAAGAAGTCCTTTTGGTGCCTCAGTCCCCAAGGGCCAGAGAGAGGTAACCAGGCAACCAGGTAGGCAGTTCGCACTTGGTAAATGCTCTCTGGGTAAATGCTGTATTGTGGAGAGGTACTGTTGTACTTATTTGATGTGAATACCAATTAGGGAGTGATTAAGTGGGAGCACTTGGCGAGAAAACTTGTGACTAGATCTGCTAGAATGGGAATGGTTAATTTTTTTTTTACATAACATACATGAGTTGGAAAATGCTGTTGCTTCACAAGTCTGAAAACATTTAAGGCCTTTGCGTTAGGTTGCTTGCATACCTTCTAAATTATACAAAAAATAGCAAGAATACAGGGTTTATGCTTGCATGAAGTTTATTGAAATAGTACGCTTGGTGGTAGACTCCACCTTGAATGACGACTCAGACAACGTCATTTTCAGCATCTGTTAGGAATAACATAAACATTGAATTGTTTAGATTTAATGATGACACTGAACATGTGAAATGAGTGGAAGGTCAGAAATCCAAGATCTGCCCTCCATCTGCTCTCTGTTACTAAGCTCTTAACTAATCTGTTGGTTACCTGAAGTAAAATATTCTAGCATTTCATGCTGAAAACAGCCATTTGACAGCTCCACTAAAAGTCCATGAAGAGGATGAATAAGTAGTTTACTATATGGAGGTGGCATAAATGCATACAGCCCTAAGACATTTTGATAACTCAGAGTTGTCTGTTCTTAAATCTAGCAACTGTAGTACTCACACCTATGGATGACATCTGGCTTTCGTCCGTCTCTGAGATATTCAGAACTTGAAAGCAAAACAAATTGTTCTAAGTAACTGAACTCCTGGCGTGAACGTATAACACTTGTATTATGTACGCCTAATGTGTGTCTCTGCTATCTCTGCCTCTGCTTGACTTCTAATCCATGAATCTGATTATATCATTCTGCTGCATAAAACATTAATGCTGGCTTCCCATCAAACTGTAAGTCCAAATCTCTCTCCTAGCCCTACTTAACCTCTCCCAGCTTCATCTTTTTCTTATATACTCTCCCCCGGCTCCTCCCAGGCAGTCTTATTTGGGCCTGTTTTAGTTTCCTGACCCTCCAAACTCTTTCCTGCCACAGGACTCTTCCTGGAGGCTCTCAGGTCTGGTTCCTTCTCATACTCGGGCATCAGTTTAAATCCTCTCACGGAGAACGTGCCTGAACACTGTATCTAATGGCAGCTGTTAAAGGGGGGCCTATAGCAGTCCCTGTTTGTTTTCTTCATGCACATACTGTAATTTACTTTTTTGTCTGTTTCCGCCACTAAGGTGTAAATTCCATGTTTTTCTTACTCTACTATACGCAGGTGGGGGGGGGGCAGCACAGTACTTGGTGTTAAGTACCAGTTGAATGACAAATTGAAAAATGATCTGTGAGTGATAAACTGCCTTACTACAGTTAATTCCATTTGTCACCTTAGTTCTTTAATGTGTTTCCAACCTGTCTGTACTACTGTAAATGTTCAAAACTCTTACTACATTGGGTGCTCCATATAGAATCAGCAGTTATGTTGCTCTCCCATGGGTCCGAGCCTCCATGTCTTATCTGTGCTTCTCCCCACTCATTAAACATGCTAACTGGATGATAAGGTTCCCATATAAGACTATTATTTTTTTTATAAATCCATCCCTGTTAAGCCTCTGCCATGATGCTAGACACAGAACAGGTATTCAAAGGTGACTGAGTTCACTGGCTGATTGGTTCTTATATTAGGCACCAAATCCTTGGTGTAGGTCATGGTGGTGCAGTGCACCTGCTGTGCATTTATCAGAAATTGGTGATAAGCTGAAGAGACAATAACCATGTCAAGTTAGAGTATACCCAGGTCACTGCATACTATTATCTCAATTCAACTTAATTTTTTTTTTTTAAATATCTCAATCTCCAGGTCAGCAAATCAAAATGCTGAAAACTCAAGCATGTTAAGGGCCGTGTATTATGGTAGGAAAATTCACCTACCAGTTTTAAGTTTCTGCTCTGCGAACATGGGCAGTAGTCACGGTAATTTCTCCAGCAATACCGTAACTTCCAAAGGGAGTGCGTTTGTCACCAGATCCTGAACTTTTTTTGGCTACATCTTCTACTGGGAAAGCAACAGAAAGAAAAACTGGGCTTTGTGGTCGGGGGACATCTTGTCCACTTGTAGGAGGACTAGCATTCTGGGAATTTGGGGTATGTTTCTGGAATTTTTGATCTGCAGGAACAGCAATGGGTACTTGTACTGCAGCATATCTCTTCAAGGTATCTGACTGTGAAACAACAGCATGTCCAGGAAGAGGTTTCCAATCCTGTGCTTCCTGAACATTTGAGCCTACTAAAATAAAAGGTGGCGCACTGGTCTTCTTGGTGTCGTCCATCATCACATAAGTTGGAGAAGTAACTTTCGGTGGATGCTGCAGAAACTGTGGATCCTTAGAATTAGATAAATAGAGGGTTGCCTGGGGTAAAGGCCCAGGTGCAGGTGGCGGTGATGGGCGACTTTGTTGATTCATATCAGCTAGACAATAAAGGGTCCACATGTTAGAATATGGTGGTGGTTGTCCTGCTTCGCTTGCTGCTATCGCTATAAAAAAAAAAAAAATTTGCAGGCATTAAAGATTCGGTCTCTGTATCAAGCACTATGCACAAAAATGTCTTTGTAAATCTTTTTTACATATAAACAAACAGCTGTGGTGATATGTGCCATAAAGCATGCTATAGAGAGGGCTAAGTAAATTGTGTTTGGTAATGTGAAAGAAGAGAGATTCTCTATAGCTGGAAAACGAGAACAGGGTTGTTCTGATAGCAAGTGGCAGGGACACTAGAGTTGTGGCTGAAGAAGCAATCTCATTCTAAGCTGCTGTTCCCAGGCACTTAAACTTTATAGACATGGCTTCCACAGGGTCCTCAGAGAGGAAATGGACGGTCAACAAAACTTCTGGCTTTACAAAAAAAATCAACTGAAGAGTATGTTAAGCCATTGAAAAAAGGGTTAATGCATCTGCATAGTGATTTTTTCTTTACTGGTGAAAGTTAGCACTAGGTGTCAACTTTTGTGCACATAATCAAATATCTCTGGCCCTTTACAGGCACCATTAGCTCCCATTAATCTGTCACAGATGCCACATAATCTAGGACTCAGCACCCCAGAGAGTACCCCTTATTATGGCAAGGTTTGAAATCATAGGTCCTGGGTGGCAGTAAAAGGCTAGTTGGCCCCACAGGGGTTCTTTAAGAAAGTATGTAGAGGTCTAGGTCTGCCATCCATCTGCTTACACCAAGGAGTCTATAATCTCAAGTTTGACTTGCCTAATGAAGACAGTACTGTCTTGGAGAACTAGTCCCAGAAGATGGGACCTAGGAGAAAGAAGTGCCTGATGGAGTAGTTTCGTTCTTTCACTTTGCCCAGATGTGTTGATGTCACCTTGGAACACTGGGCCATCTATCCCTGGTGCAGCCTTTTTCCCAGAAAATAAAATAACACTATGCACATGATTAAGCAGTTATGTTTTCAATAGCTCCAGATACTTTTCAATGGATCTTTCTTCAAGCTCATTAAAAAATATGTACAAGCCAAGTCTCCAGTTCTTTAAAGAGGAGAGCGAGTTTGCTAGCTCACTCAGTTTGTTGTTGTTAAGTAGCCTCTTCGTGCTGAGGCCAACTCTGTTTTGCTTCAGGAAAAGTTAAGCACTGGACAACAGTGACTCGGTATGGAAGTGCTGCTTAAGCCACAAGTGTAATGCCAGTCCCACGTGCTATACTCCCAACGCTGCCCTCTGCCTTTTCAGCTGTACAGAATCCCCATCACACTGCCAGACAGAATTTGATCTTTTCTAAACACCTGCTTTTGTAACACTTCTTTATCATCATCCTGGCTCTGGTAAGAATCAAAGTTGAGAGTGTTTCTGCAAGAGGAATGGGGAGATTGGTCATGCATGCCCCATCCATCCCTAAAGACAAAGGCTCCTGCGATTGCCTGCGTGGGGCAGCAGGGTGAGCAGACCAAGTCTCATAATTAGATCGAGACAGAGGTCAAATCACATCTGTGTCACAGGGAAACGGTGGCTGGTCAGCAGCTAGGAAAGCAGCTTGATTTGGGCACTTGTCGAAGGAACTGATGGAAGGAAGCCAATCATCTGAACTGCATCCATTGTTGCTCAAGTGCCTGGCGATCCTTTCTGCTGCTCATCCGTCCCTGGTCCCCTGTGTGACAGAGGTTCAGCCTGACCTTTCCTCTCCATCCAGCTATGAAGTTGCTCTCTCAGCTGCAGAAGCTCCCAGGCAGGACATGCATGCTTGACCCAGCACCCCAAACCTGGTTGCAGAGCTCTCCTGCCTCAGTGCGAAAGCAGTCAAACACACCACCATTTCTTTCACTCTTTTTCCTTCTCCTTTTCTTAAGAAGTGGAGGAGGTTAAATGCCATGACCTATGTAAATGCACGGCTATAGTTTGATCTTACATTCACAAGTGAAAAATTTCAAACCAACAACCCCTAAATAGTTTTGTAATAGGAGCACAAAATAGTTAGATCCCATGAGTATATTTTTTTACCCAACAACAGGCTCTAGTGTTTTTTAAAACATAATGTGTCCAAAAGAATAGCACAAAAGTGCTAGATGACCAAACTTGGGGATGTCACTTTAAAATCACTCACCTCATGACTGTAAAATCTAAAATACAGCAAAGCATTTAAGTAGGTTTGGCATTTAAAAAACTATTGAAAATAAAGACACTTGATCCAATCTGAAGGGAGGCTACCTAGATGGTTACCTGAAATACAGATGTCACCTGAAATGCAATTTTTAATTGTGTAAGTATCTAATTTTCTTACCTGGCTCCATCAAACCTTGTTCAGGTGCTGCTTCCTCTTCTGGTTCGATTTCTGGTTCTGTAAGACCTTCTGGAACAGGATTGGGGGAGCCACTAGATGATTTTACAGATGTACTTGAGTGTACATCTTTTGCAGATCCCCCAGAGAACACAGGGTTGGCCTCCATCTCCAGGGGGGCAGAGTTTTCCCATGACTCATCCTGCCCAGTATCATCAGAGACTACAGCACTGACCTCCATTTCAAGGTGCAGAGATTTCTCAGAACCCACTGACTGGACAGAGCCCTCTGCATATTGTGCAGCCACCTCTTGCAGACCTTTCAAAGAGGTGTCAGAGAGCAGAACTGTTCCTTCTGCCTCCAAATGTACTGAGGACACATGTTTTTCATCCTCCTCCAACTGTACCGCGAGTTTTGCAGAATTTACCGATTCTGCAGACATGCCTGAGGCTGTCTTGGTTGCTACAGGTTTTGGACTAACTGGTGGTGACTGCTCGTTTTCTTTAAGACAAGCAACTTGATCAGTAAAAGGGATAACTATTTGTTCTGGCATTTGCTCGACAAAAACTCCTTCAGTCACAGGCACATCATTATATATAGATGATATATGAAGGGTTGATGTAACCTGAATATCAGCCTGAAAAGGGACTTCAGGAGGTTGATCATAAGCAGGAGGTTCTTGTTCATCCTGCAAGGGGAGTGGGGAAGCCGTTGATGGTTCAGCCTCATCGTCTTTGGGTTTAGGACCTGTATCTACATGGACAGACGTTTGGCTCAGAACCTGCATTGCTACCACCTCTCCAGAACACACAAGAGGAGGGGACACCACAGTATCTTCAGAAGCCTCTGAGCTCAGCACCTCCTCAGAAAGAGCAGGCATACTTGTTGCCACGTCCACCATTAAAACGTCAGATTGATCAGAACGAACAGACGAAATTTTACCTAACATCTGGGCAGCAAACTGAGCTGGGTCAGCTGGAACATAGGCAAACTCTGGTGGGACAGCTGCTGGAGATGGTGATGAGGGTGGGGTGGTAACCTTAGGAGTGGATGGTTTGGAAGAAGAACCATAGACTATTTCAGGTATGTCCACATGCTCTGAGAGTTCCGCATGAACTGACGGAAACTGGGTGGTTTTGTTGCTAAACAGTGGTTTGGATATATTGTCCTCCTCTGTGTCCGTAGATTTTTCCTTCCGTGTAGGTTCTGGGGAAATTACAGATGCTTTTTCTGGTTCTTTTACACGTTCTGGTTTCTTCTCTAGTGTCGTTCCTTGTGACCACCTCTCAACTGAAAACATCAGCCAGAAGGGTTAATCAGCATATATTCCCCAAAGAAAGAATTTTAAAGAAAGTAGCAGTAGTTGAATATTCAAAGGTCAAGATACACATAAAGAGTTTGGCTTTATTTTCCAATACCTGTGACTTAGTGGGGGTAAGGAAATGTTTCTGTCCTTATCTACTCAAAAGACCCTCCCTCTGTTGGTTCCCTTAGAAACAAGTGACTACAAAGCACTGTGGCAAACCAATCAGCAGATACCACCCTAAGCCTGTCAACATGAGGACAAAGATCCGAACTCTGTGCCTAGAAATCAGGAAGCTGAAAACCTCTGCGGACAAAGTTCCTGATCCAAAATTCCACACAAAACTGGGAGAAGGAAAAAAAAGAGCTCTTCAACCTGGGCAATAAATTATCTAGTCTTCAGCTGGTAAAAGAATAACTTACTAATGAAGCAGATGCTATTACATTAATAAAGGCATTCCTCAATATACGAAAATTGGTGCCTAGAGTTTACCTTCATTAACTGGTAAACTAGGGCACTCTAGGATCTTTTTACATTAGAATACATCACATATTCTAACGTAAAAGTGACAGCACCTGGCATTTGTGTGCTAATGCAGCCAAAATTGTACTGATCCAGACAAGAGGAGTAGAAAGGGATCTCTGGATCCACAAGTATGGACTCAGTGACTCCTCAGGCAGAGCGAAAATTCCCATGGCTTGAAAGATCAAGACAGCGAAACTCCTAGAGCTGGAAAACCATTTTCTGGCTTGTCACCTGTCTAACCACCTTAGTTATTATGCCTCCAAAGTTTTCACATCTGCTTGTTCTTAGGGAAGCATCTCTTTAATATCATAGTGAAATCTGCAGGACGAGTAGGATTTGCTTTACAAGAATGTTTGAGTCGGGTCAAAACTTTACTGGAAGAGGCGTTTTCGTAGGTACAGCTGCTTCCCAAAGAACAGTGTCCTGCAGTGTCTCCCTCTAGAATGGTACTGAACTCTTTTACATTCAAGTACGATGTCTAATTCTGGACCATGGATACTACCAAATGCTCACATGTGGATAAGAGTTTTAAATAAAAGACAGAAAAGCCACGTCTACCCTTAGCTCTCTCTGCTTAGAACAGTAACCTCATTTTCCTAACCATTCACCTCTTCAGGACTTCCTCGCCTGCTTCTTCACAAAGCCCTGTCACCCATCCAGTGCGTGTTACCAAGTGCTTGCATTATGTGTAAAACAGGATACTAGGCACTGCTGAGAATATATACCTTATCAAGACATGACCTCATATAGCTTACAGTTCAGTAGGGGAGATAAAACAGATACACAAATATAGGTAAAAAGTATAAATACGTAATAGTGGTACTAAGAAAGACCTATGGGAGTTCAGAGGACAGAGAGAGCTACTCTGGCTGGAGGAATAAGGGAAAATTTTATTTAAGTAAGTCCAGCCTTGTGGAAAGGAGGAGTGTACTGTCACAGTATGGGGAGAGCAATTAGAGTCACATAACAATGTATGTATACATTTTTGTATGGGAAAAAATAAATAAGTCCAGCCTTGAGAGAGTTACTCTTACACTTAGGATGTAGAAAGTTGCAAAAAAAAAAAAAATGTTGCATCTGTCGTAATGAGAAAACACCAGATAAACCACAAAATCATTACATTTTGTTGAGCTATCACACAGCTGGGGTCATAAGACAACCAAGTAACCTGATTTCCAAAGAGGAGCCAGGACTTCCAAGGAGAGAAGGGACAGAAGAACTGTCTCGTCTGTGGTAGAGCACAGGAAGAAGAGGCTGACGCCATATTTGCTGGTAAGCTAAATCTTAAGATACTGTTAAAGGAACCCTGGTGGCACAATGTTTAAGCCCTCGGCTGCTAATGGAAAGGTTGGCAGTTCGAATCCACCAGTGGCTCCATGGGAGAAAAGGCCCGGCAATCTGCTCCTGTAAAGATTGCAGCCTAGGAAACCCAGTGGGGCAGTTCTGCTCTGCCATACAGGCTCACTACAAGTGGGAATAGACTCAATGCCACACAACAACAATAAAAGGCTAAATGTGGGCTAGGAAGTCAATCCGGAACAGCCTGGAACTCCACACCTGAGGGGAAACCCACCAGCCCTTGTCCAAGGGCCTCACAAGAAAGATACAGGTAGGCCAGAAGACCAGAGAGAGCCCCTGAATGGGGCAGATTGCAGGAGGTGACTGGCAGCTACCTGGTGGGGGAGGTGGGGTGGGGCTCCGGCCCAGGACCCTATACTAACACCAAGTACAGGTCTCCTACCTCTGGGGCAAAAAGTGGAAACCCTGTGGATGAATCGAAGCACAAGACCACAGATACAAGGCAGAGTTGGCTGCCACATGGGCAAAGGGCAGGAACACCGAGAAAGCCCCACACCTGAGGCCCAGGTGCACAGGGCCAGCCTAAACCTGAAGAGGACCCAGTGCAACAGACTCCCCCTGCCTTGACCAGGAGCCCAGTACTGAGTAACAAGCAACAGCAGGCTGCCACCAGAGCTTGGAGAGAAAGCCCCTCTGGTGCAGGCTTGCAGGGCCGGCTGAGAGCTGAGAAGGGAGGAGCACGAACACTGAGAAACACCTTCTGGCACCCTAGCCCCCACCTTCAGCACAAGGCAACAACAGCCCACTGCTAGAGGAATTTGAGGCCTGTGGTACACTGAAGGAGCCCTGGTGGCACAGTGGTTTAGAGCTCGGCTGCTAACAAAAAGATTGGCAGTTTGAATCTACCAGCTGCTCCTTGGAAACCCTATGGGGCAGTTCTACTTTGTCCTATAGGGTCACTATGAGTTGGGATCGACTTGATGGCAATACGTTGGTTGGTTGGTTTATTTTTTGGTACACTGAAGGTAATGATAAAAACCCATTGCTGTCAAAGTCAATTCTGACTCATAGTTACTCTATAGGACAGAGTAGAACTGCCCCATAGAATTTCCAGGGCTGTAATCTTTATGGAAGCAGACTGCCACATCTTTCTCCTGTGGTGGGTTTGAACTGTCGACCTTTTGGTTAGCAGTTGAGCACTTAACCACTATGCTACCAGGGCTCCAACAAAATCCAAACCCAACAACTCTTGACTAGATTGACCCCCTCACACACCCATTCAAGGGCCCCATAATCCTATTTTCCACCATAAAGTCTTAAATTCCTAAACTACTGGTTTATTTACCATGAGAGTTTTCAAGAACCTAACCAATTGGAGAGGGATTAGTGTAATCCCTAAATTGCTTGCTTGGGACCTATTTGATGTTAGTGACATGGTATGATTTAGGCAACTCCAGAAGGGCCCACTTGCCCTCACAGGCTTGCACCTGAAATTTTATCTAGGAGATTAATCTTCAGGCTTAACATTTTTGCCTGTTGAAGTCCTCTATTGAAATACAAACATTCTGGAAAGCTCAGGCACCATGTAATTATGAATTATTAACAATTTGTCAGGAAATTTGTGATGTCATTTTCAGAAATAAATGGTAAAAAAAAAAGTGTGTAAGAGGAGCTGGATTTCATGTCCTGGCTCTGTGATGTAGTAGCTGCAGGAGTTTGGCCACGTCAGTTGTTCTGAGCTTCAGCCTCATCTGTAAAACGGGGTTTACATTCTGACCTCACTGAGTTTTTGTGGAGATTAAATGAAATCATGGATTTGAAAGTGTTCTATAAGCCATAAAGTACATGTAAACGGGGAAGTGATACATCAATACTTTGTTTAAAAGGGATATAGAAAAGTTTTGAAAATGTGATATCGAATTAAAAATTATGAATCTCAAATGTCTTTGATTCAGCCCTGATTAAATTGGCTATTTCCTAAACTGGGTAGTAAAATGCAGGAGATAATACATACATTTACACATACACACACATTTATACACTCTTGAATACATCTATTTCATAATTTTAAAAAAATTAAGTTGAAACCAGATGCTTTAAACTTTAATAGCAGGTGACAAGTTTTTATGAAAACGCAAGGCACTATAGATGAACCGTTTAGCTTAGTTTAGAATACATGAGAGAAAGTTAGCAAATATGTACATACTAAAAAAAACAAAAAACTGTTGCCATCAAGTCAATTCCGACTCATAGTGACCCTATAGGACAGAGTAGAACTGCCCCATAGGGTTTCCACGGAGTGGCTGGTGGATTCAAACTACCAATCTTTTGGTTAGCAGCTGAATGCTTAACCACTGCGTCACCAGGGCTCCTACGTACATACTAGTTACCATAAATGTAACTTAAATCTGTACTGAGTTTCTGCTGTTATCTGTTTATTAAGGGTAAAGAACTTTTCTCTAATGTTTTAAGATCTGTTTTAATAATTCCAAAGATTGCTGATTTGTAATCTTGAGATTATGTTTGTTGTTGAAAACTGTATTTCTTAAAGTTGTAAACTAGGTTTGCTATAGGTTGATAGTACTTATTAACCTTATGAAAATTAACCCACTATGACTTCAGCGATCAGGTTCAACTTAAACTAACAAAAAAAACTGCAGACTCTTAGAATTAGGAACATAACTAAAGGCATTCCTCATCATAAAAAGTTATTCTTTAAGCATAATAAAGTGACTAACAGATTAAATTTAAATTCAATGCAGAATCTTGATTTTCCTTGGAGCCAATAAGATAAAAAGCCCCAAGCATACAATATTTTTAAGAGTAGACAGAACTTATGTGAAGACTTAGGGTCCTGGGACACATACATGCCAGCAGCATAAGGAAAAAGGCATATTCTGGCCTTGAAAGGGAAATGTGGAAGGTGTCAAAGACAAGAAGATAATAAGAAGCAGGATATAAAGGAGATAAGAACAGTCCGGTATGAGGATTGGAGGTCAGGAACTCACAGTAAAGTGCTTTGAAGTCCAGAATCAGCAGTATGCATGTAAGGCATCTTTAAGGGTTCAGAACAGAAGAGGAATCCAACTCTTCTGTGTTGAACTGATTGGAATGAGGAACATCAGAGACTGTAAATTAAAGTACATGGTTTCTTTTCTCCCCTCCTTTCCTCCATCACTCCCTTCCTTCCACTCATTCTTCATTCAGCAATCATTACCTGCATTTCTATTATGTGACATACTGGGGAATCAAAGATAAATAAGACCTCCTAAAGAGCTGTCTGATTAGGGACAGAGGCACATAAATGGGTGGTTATATAACAGTGTGGTCAGTGCAGTGATGAAATATATATGAGGTACAATAGCTTTTAAGTAATTGTTCTGCTTTGGAAAAGACAAGAGGCAGGTGTGAAATGGGCTAGTAATTCTGCCTGTTGGGGTGGAAAGCAAAAGATGGAGAGGCTGGTCTTTGGGAAAATAGCCATCAGGTATATCCTAGGTGATTCCTCCACGCCATGCCCCTTTTCCTTTACTCTCTTCTTGCTATCTTACCTGGACCATATGGAGCAACACTAAATGCACTTCTTCGGCTTATTCCCTGCCCCTTCTCCTGAGTCTATTTCTATCCCCTCCCTCACTACCCCTACCTCCAACCCTATCCCTGTGCTCCCTCCTACACATCTCCCCACATCATTATACCCAAACCTCCTGTCTCCCAACTCCAATTAAGGGCAAAAAAATTAAAGCAAGATGGGTAGAAGGGCAGACATCCCTCCCTTCTTCCTTGCTAAGGGAATCCTAATTAGGTTTGGGGCAACAGTATGCCCAGCCCAGGTGATAAACCACTAATGGCCCAGTGGTTCTCAACTAGGAATAGTGTCACCCCTCCTCGGAGAGTGCAAATGTGGGCGGGGGGGCATTTTTGGTTGTCTTAGTATCTGAGAAGCACTACTGGTATTTAGAAGCCAGGACGAGGGATGCTACATGTCCCATAATGCATAGGACAGTCCCAAACAATTGCCCTGTTCAAGATGCCAACTAAGCACCTGTGGAGAAATACAGACCTAAACCAGCCATGTCAATTCTGATATCTTTTATCAGATACTTTATCAGCCACCCTTGGCCAGTGGGACAGAAGTGAGGTCTGCTAGGGGACTTCTTGAAAAGATTTTCCCTACTTAAAAGAAACAAGTGTCACTGGTGCCACTACTTTCCACTTCTTCCTGACTTAAACATGGGCATGACACCTGGAGCAGTGGCATGAGGAGGCAAGTAAAACATGCTAAGAATGGTAGAGCACAGAGTTTATATCCTTGATGCTTTATTTAGTAACTGAATGAACACCACTTCCAGATGCCTGTTTTCTTAGTTATTTGTTAATTAGTTTTATGTTACTTGCAGCTGAAAGCTTTCCTAACTGACATCGGTCATAAATCAGAACCAAAAACCAAACCCATTGCCACTGAGTTGATTCCGACTCACAGTGACCCTATAGGACAGAGTAGAACTGCACCATAGAGTTTCCAAGGCTGTAAATCTTTACGGAACCAGACTGCCACGTCTTTCTCTCATGGAGCAGCTGGTGGGTTCAAACTGCCAACCTTTCGATCAGCAGCCAAGCACTTAACCACTGTGCCACCAGGGTCCCTTATAAATCAGAAGTGGTAAAGAAACATGAAAGGGGGATTATGGTATTTACTGCTATTTTCTGTTTTTATTCTATAAATTCTGCAATACCCATTTTCCCATTAGCTGCTTGTTGAATTCATTATCTTAAGGTTTAGGATATTGTGATTTTTTTTTTCAGACTACTGTCCACAAAAATATCTGGGCCATGTGCTATACAACCTTCTCTTCTGTGGTACAAATTTAGGGTATAGGACTGGTGATGAAGAGGAAGAGAATTCTTTTGGATTTCTGTACCTGTGAATAAATTAATTTTATATTAATTTTATTTCTTCCTTTGTGTGTGTGTGTATGTGTGACAGTAGACATCTTTGCCCTGGTCCCAATCGCAAGGGGAAAGCATTCAATATTCACCATTGAGTATAATCTTAGCTGTAAGATTTTTGTGCATGTACCTTATCAGATTTAGGAAGTTCCTTTGTATTCCTTGTTTGCTTATAAACTTCCTTTAAAAGTATTTCTTGCAGAGCAGGTCTGATGGCAATGGACTCTCTCAGCTTTGGTCTGCCTGAGAATTTCTTTATTTTTCTTTTAAAAATATTCACAGGGCCCCGAGGGACTGAGTTGCTGGGCGGAGGGCTCTGGGGACCATGGTCTCGGGGAACATCTAGCTCAATTGGCATGACACTACTTATAAAGATAATGCTCTACATTCTACCTTGGTGAGTAGT
>NW_004444135.1:3819278-3851396 GCF_000243295.1 Trichechus manatus latirostris | reverse complement strand
TGTGGGGTTGTTAACCAATGTCATAAAACAGCATGTGTGTTACTGTTACATGAGAAACTATCTGTTCTGTAAGCCTTCACCTGAAGTACAATAAAACATTAAAAAAAAAAAAATATTCACAGGGTATATGTTCATTTAGGTGTCCCTAGGTAGTGCAAATGGTTAAGGATTGGACTACTAACCTAAAGTTTGTCAGTTCAAACTCACCCAGAGGCACCTCAGAAGTGAAACCTGGTGATCTGCTTCCAAAAGGTCACAACCTTGAAAACCCTTTAGAGTGCAGTTCTACTCTACACGCTTAGGGTTGCCATGAGTCAGAATTGACTCAATGGTAACTAATAACAATATATTCACTCTAGATTGGCAGTTTTTTGCTTTCAGAACTTTAAAGGTGTCATTGAATTGTCCTTTGGCTTCTATGGTTTCTGTCTTACTGCTGTTCCCCTGAAAGTAATGTGCCCTTTTACCCTGGCTGTTTTCATGATTTTCTTTTTCTCTTTGTTTTTCAGCAGATTGAATATGATGTGCTTAAGTGTGGTTTTCTTTGTATTTATCCTGCTATGAATTCACTGAACTTCTTGAATCTGTAGGCTGATGTCTTTCAATGAGACTAGAAAAATTCTCAACCATTACTTTTTCAAATACTGCTTCTTTTCCATTTACTCTCTTCGTTCTAGAACTCCAGTTACACATATATTTGACCATGTCTCCCTTTTGTGTCTTACACTCTGTCCAGTTGTTTTTCCCTTTGCTTCAGTTTGGATAATGCGTATTCCCCCCAACCCCTGTTTTTGAAGTCTCCTAATTTGTCTTCTCTTAGTAAAGCCATCCAATAAGTTTTTATGCAGCAGTTATACAATAACTACTTGTTTGTTTTGTAGATTCTAACTCTACTGAAGTTCATCTTTTCATCCATTTTTCCATCTTTTCAAAACAAATTAATCATAGTTATTTTTCAGTCCTTGTGTAATAATTCCAATATCTGGATCATCTCTGGGTCTGCTTATAGTGTGTTTTATCTCTTGATTCTTAGCCACTTCTTCCTGTTTCTTTGAATGTCTAATAATTTTTAATTATGTGCTAGAAATTAATATGATACATTTGTACAGGCTCTGATTGTGTTGTTTTCTTGTAAATGCTGATCTAATAATGATAGATCACTTTGATCACCTTGAGACTTGGTTTTAGGCTTTATTAAAGTGGATATATTTCATCTTTCTTCTTACTCCTAGCACACTGTCATTATTCCTAGGGTGCGTCTTTCTGGACTCTGCACTAAATGCCCAGGACTTCACAGAAGTCTCTTCATTCTTGCTGGGCCTGAACTCCAAAGTCTTCCCCAGCACTCTGCCACTTCTCAAATCTTTGCTCAGTTCTCAGTCCTCCAGAAGCTCTTCTCTGATAAGCTTCCTAGAGCCTTGCCCCACACATGAGCAGCTTAGAAGTTAGCCAAAGACCCAAAGGGAATTTTTATGCAGACTTTTGGAGGGCCTCTCTACAAATGCCACCTCTCTGGTACTCTGTCCCTCAAATCCTAGCCACACTGGCAGCCCCACTGCTTCTCTGTTTTCTCAGTGAGTCTTCCACTCCCTGCTTGGGCTCTATTTTTGTGCACCAGGATTTGAAAAATTCCCTCAGGGAGAAAACCAAGGTGAATATAGGACTCACTTTCTATGAATACCTTCTTCCAATCCAGGCATTGGACATTGTGTCATACAATTTCTCTAGCTTTTATGGTTTATAATGGGAGAGTAAGTCCAATATCTGTTACTCCATCATGGCTGAAACTAAAGTCTCTTCTCCTCCACTGAATTTTACCTACTATACTGTCTAACAATTGGTAAGAATTTAAATAATTGTTAAATGAAATAACTGCACTTTGAGGAGAAGTAGAATTTGAAAGGTGGAAGAGGGGAGAACCACTGCAGAGAGAAGCAGCATAAGTCAAAATCAAGTGACTTGAAATTACTCCATATTTTCTAGGAGATGCCAACTAGTCTGGTACATGAAGATATGAGGTAGAAACTTATTGCAAAGGTAGGTTAGACTCAGATCATAGAAAGCTTTGCATGCCATGCTCTTGTAGAGGGATCCAAATTTACATACTCTGACTTAGACATGCTTTCTTTAACTGATCTCATCTTGCAATAAGATGCTCATTTCTGCCCAATGGGAGACTATACTCAATCTTATCAATTAAAAATATCTGTCCCTTCTAAGTTTAAAAGTCTCTTTTAGTTAATGACATAGTCTTTTGGGGTTTCTTGCCTTTATCAATGGTTCTCCCTCACCTAAAGAAGGAATCTGGGTGCTAAGGGTAGGCTGTGGCTCTAGTCTACAAGTTGTTGTTCTCTATCACCTCTGATAGAGGCATAACTAATATTGCCTGGTCTCTGGGTGTTGATCTCCAATCTTGTTATATTCACTACTCAAGTGTTTCCACTTTGTGGAAAGTGTGGCCTGTTCGCTTACCTCACTCAAGGACTGGCAGATTCCCTTTCTTACTTGGTCCTCTTTAGCATATGAAGCCTGGCTGCCTATTTTTATTTTATTCGAGGCTTGGACATTATGTACTACAGACCTGTGCTAGGGGCTTTGAGTCACTTCACCTTTTCCCATCCTGACTCCTTTGGTGAACTTACTGGTCAGTACTCTAAGACAAGCCAAACACATCTGGACCCACTACAAGTCAGACACAGGCCATAGGAAACCAGGAGTATTATCTCAGGCTTATCTGAGAAATGACTCTCCATTATTTCTAATCTACTGCTTCAATAAAATTATTTCATTCAATAAATATTTATTAAATGCTGACACATGACAATTACAGCATAGATGTTAAACGTGGCATATGTCATGCTAAATGCAGCACAGTCACAATTTCTCAGACAGGCATACATTCTTCCAGGCAACATCCAGGAATGCAAAGAACAAGCCCTCTGCTCAGGTTATAGGGAATTCCAATCATAGATTCTACTTACCTTCCTTAGTCCCAGTTTCTATCTCAGCTGACACTTTTTAAGCTGTACCCACACCCAAGAACCACGACCCCATTACCAAGGACTTTCCACTTTCCTTTCCTTCCAAGCAGGAACTGACCTTATATTCTATCTTCCCTTTTCATCCTCTATGGCTTATATAAAAAGTAAAATCTTGATTCTGGTAGCTTTGGCTCTTAAATGCAAAACTCAGCTCCAGAAATTCCAAGAAACTCTTCTCTCTTAATGAAAACAGGCTCTTGCAAAACTCCAAAGTTAGACTTCTTGCTATGAACTTTGGAGACTCAATACTGAGTAATGACTTCCTTGCTCCAGACTATATTTGTCTTTCCCTTTGTCATGGATTGAGTTGTGTCCCCCAAAAATATCTGTCAGCTTCGCTGGGTCATGATTCCCAGTATTGTATGACTGTGTTATTCTGATGTGATTTCCTTATGTGTTGTAAACTCTATCACTATGGTGAGATTATATGTGATCTCCTTATGTTTTGTGAATTCTATCACTGTGATGAGGTTATACTGATGAGGTTGGCAAGATTAGTGTCTTAATGCAATCTCTTTTGAGATATAAAAGAGAGAAGCGAGCAGAGACACATGGGAACCTCACACCACCAAGAAAGCAGTGCTGGGAGCAAAGCGTATCCTCTGGACCTGAGGTTCCTGCGCAGAGAGGCTCCCAGACCAAGGAAAGACTGATGCATCACAAGGACCTTCTTCCAGAGCCGACAGAGAGAGAAAGCCTTCTCCTGGAGCTGATGTCCTGAATTTGGACTTGTAGCCTACTGGACTGTGAGAGAATAAACTTCTCTTTGTTGAAGCCATCCACTTGTGGTATCTCTGCTATAGCAGCACTAGATGACTAAGACAGCCCTAAAGCAAATTAATGCTTCAATCGGTAGATATCAACAGAGAAATAATTAGGGCTTATCTGGAATATATGTACACTAGTTTAAAATTTTTTAAAAATATCCCTATACACTGAAAAGTTTGGATTTTGTGGCTAATAAAGAGTTATCAAAGTTTCTGGATAGTAGAGTGATATGCCCAGCCTACAAGGCTAAAACCAAGATGTTCTCCCTTCATGCCTTCACCATGTCTTCTAGTGTTCCTGACTTCATCTTGGCAACTGGTTTTACTCTCCTGTATTCTTGTCCTAGCTTTCCTGGTTTGCTATATCTGCTTCCCAGCCCAGCCCTCAATTACTCCCTCCCAGCCCTGGTGGCACACTAGTTCAAGCACCCTGCTAACAGAAAGATTGGCTGTTGGAACCCACCAGCTACTCCATGGGAGAAAGATGTGGCAGTCTGCTTCCATACAGATTACAGTCTTGGAAACCCTATGGGGCAGTTCTACTCTGTCCTGTAGGGTTGCTGTGAGTCGGAATTGACTTGACGGCAACAGGTTAATACTGATTCAGTTTCTGGCTCCTAGCCTGGTACTCTAACCCCAATTCTTATCTATGCCATTTGCTCAGTGATTTATTTGGCCTCCTTTAGTCTGGACTGTTCCCCAATTGATTAATCTTACCACAATGGAAAAGCATGAAACATGAAGGACCTAAAGTCCCCTCCGAACATCATCACCAGGTGACCATTCAAACCTTTTCTAAGCTTAATAAAATTCTTACCTTGGTATAAATTGTTACAACCCTGCCTCAGCAAATACAAGACTTCAAGGAACAAAAAGTCAGTTGGGTGCAATACCCATTCCTGTTTAGGGAATCAAAATAGCCTTACTTAAAAAAAGGCTGAGGAAAGTGCAGAGTAGCATCAAAGGTCCAAGGGTTGGATTATTACTTAACCACAAACTTTAGTATGGATAGGCCTTTGTTTAAAGTAAGACTGGATAGCTACATGTGTGCATAACCAGGTATAAAAAAAAAGGCATATGAATAGAACTTGACATAAGAATAAACAGACTCAAGATATTATTTAATCAGAATATTTAACATGAATAAATAACTCAAGATATTTAATGATACTGCTATGGTGCTGCATAGGAATTGAAATTGGGCCCAATGATCAGCAGCAGTTCATGACTATAATTACTATTATAAGGTCAAACCAAGAATGTCCAGGATCAGTTAGATCTGCTTTTGTTGGGATCCAAGACAGGGCTGACACTGGGAAACTAGAGTCAATTAGGCTTAGGAGGATGGGTGATAGTGAGACACCATTTGCCACTTTCAAAGAGAAACCATTGCCCTCTTCACTAAAGTGGTAAAAAAATCAGAATTTGAACAATCTGGGCTTCAGCTTCCACACAAGAAGGTGACAGGGGAAAAGAAGTGAAAAGTGAGATGATGTAAGGAAACAGGGCTCTCCCTTCACTCCTTGAGTTCAATAATCTAAGGTTTTTTCAGACGGATCCTAGAATGTGTTCTTTACTCTATAGTGGAAAGAATATGTGCCATGGGACTAGGAAGATATAAGTGTAGATCCTAACTCTGCCAATTACTCAATATTTGCAAGCCTGGAAAAGTTATTTATCACTCCCAGCCTCAGATTTATCTTCAATAAAATGGGAATGATACCACCTACTTCATAACGTTGTCTGAATTAACTGACAAAACGTATTAAACTGTCTAGGACAAAACAATTCCATTTTCTCCCTCCCTTCCTAGCATATACTAAGTGGTGGGACTTAAGAGAAGGATGACTGTTTTGCTTTAAAATGTCACCTGAGTTTCTAAAATTCAATCAATTAAAGATTCATTTGGAGTAATGAAGAAATTCTCCTGTGAAGATTGAGAAAAGGCAAAGTTTTCATTTATTCATGATAGTGATGATCTGTTAATAAGAGGAAGGAAATAAGAAAAACAAGAAAAAATTTCACAGCATAGGCTGCTTTGGAAATGGGCATACTTAGGTGAAATACCACAATGGAGACCTTTAACAGAGTCAGGGACCATCGTAAGGGTCCTAGGCTCTGGAAAATGGGGAAAAGATGAGAGACGACAGAGGCATAAAGAGAAGTGAGAATAGTTTGCTCCCATGTCTGGTTCTCTTCCTCCTTCCTCCTCTGTCACCTGACTTTGCATGAAATTTTGAAGCCATTTGAGAAACAGATAAATCCTACTGGCCCTACAGTGAGGCCCAACAAAAATGGGGCTCTTTCTAAGAGAAAGTCCAGAATGAAGTTTTCAAATAAAACAAATGGTATGTGCAGGGAGAGGTTTACCTCCAAACTTTCCATGCACATAGGTAGCATGTTGGTAATGCTGCTAGGCAGCAAACTAACCTGTTTGAGAACACTTTTATAGAATACAGCGTCCCCACTGGGATTCTTGGGAAACATCTGTGTCTTTCATGCTCCTATTCGGTATGTGGGAGATGAGTGGGGACCAATGCACTAGAGATGATAGCTCTTACCTATATCACCAAATTCTAATACCTGGTGCTGTCTCTAGGCTGGTCCAGCCTCATGCTGAAGAGACTGAAAGACTAGAATAAGGGTCATTTGACTTTGTCCTCAACAAATGGTTCTCTTCCATCTTACACTAAAAGTCTAGGAGATCCCCAATCCTTGGGACCAACAGAACGCATGTAAGGCATTATTGGTGTTGCTATCCATACTGAAAACTGGAACCCACAGGAGGGAGGGAGGTGAAGATGCTATCTGTTATTTCTGCATTTTCACTGTGGAGAACTAAACAACCATGTGGTCAGATCTACTCAGCTACCACAGGGACGGCAGTTGGGGAATTTGAAACCAGTCAGAAGAGAGGAGGATGTCACTCAGGGGAGGAAATGCTCTACCAAGTGGGAACCTTACGGTGCCTGTATATCCCCAGATAGTCCCTCTTTAGGCGAGAGTGATGCTTTCCTGGATGTAGGTAGACTCAAGCAGTCTCTTTGAAGGGATCTAAGTGTCCAATAAGAAACCATTTGGGATAACAATAAACAGCTGACAGACAAAGGAGTTAGCTGACATTAGACACTGACACTGAACTCTATATTTCCTGGGTCATACCTTCATGTTTCCTTCCCATCTCCTCAGTAAAGTAGAACAATGTTCGTTTCTACTCTATTGCCTAAAGAACCTTCACTGGGCAATCTGTTTCTGCAGTCATACTGTGAGAATGCTTTCAGGATTATCTGTATGCTATTTCAATCTTCTTGATACTTTTAATTATTGGAAGAAAAAAAAAACAGCAGCATCTCTAACGCTTTGCCTCAGTCAAAAGTATGGCTGCTCCAGTAACTCAGTCTGTTATCTTTGAGCTCTGACATTAATCTAGATGCACCAAAATCCACATTAGGTTAGTCCACTTGCTAAATTAGATGGTGGATAAATTCTTCATAGTTAAATCAATTAACCTCAAAGACTACCAGTTAGTTTCCTTCCACCATAAAGAGTCACTGACTTAATTACCATTCACAAACATAGCTAGCCTGCACACTCACAGTCCTCTCAACCACAGCTCCTGGCGTAAAGAGCACAATACAAAGGCCATAATAACCTTGACTGCCTCATGGGGGCCGGGAGAAAAACACAGGTGGTTAATATTCTTGCATTTTTCTGTATATCCTGCTGATGGTAAGCAAGTCCCAGATCTATTTCGTATGGTGAGCTGAGAATGCCATTAGGACCCTGGGGGGAAGCAGCCAGACTAGACAATAAAATATTCCTGAATATTCCTAAAGCATTCTCATTTCACTTCAAATGCTGACCCTTGCTATTCTTAATCCTGCTGTTTCCACTGCCGATGCAAACCTGCATGATTGTTACACTTTCCTAGGTCTTACTCCTGATATCTTACCTTGGCTATTTATCTATTAATATCACCAAACTAGCAGAGTATAGAAGTGGCTGACAGGTCTTTTCTGTCTTGTTTTTTCCTATGATCATTTAAAAATGTTGGTCAATCAATGTAACAAGAATTATTTATCTCCCACACTGACCATGAGCTTTGTTTCCTCTCCTCCTACACAAAATTCTGCCAAAACTTTACTTGACATTCTTTTAGACACATGTGCCTGTCTCTGCGATCTGACCATTATATCCTCTTTTGCTTATACTCATCTTCCCAGATTTTCATTACATAAACTTTGCCTTTTCTTATTTCTCCCCTTTTTCACTGCTCCTCTGTCAATTCGATTTCATGCCACCGTGTTCACATAAGATAGACATTTACACATATCCATATAGTCTTAAAAGCACAACTTTCTTCTAAGCAAATATATAGCACTATGTGACACTATCTGAGACCATTTTCTAAGAAAACTGATTTCTTCACTACATAGAGACTCTCTTGGAGCAGAAGGAGTCAGAGAGAGATCACCTAATTGATCTCCTGCCCTCCAGCCTAGACTGCAGTTAAGCCATTATGAGAAAAAACAATACAGGTGTCTTAACATTTCCTTATACAACTTTCCGAAGTAATGTATCCATTATATCTGAGAAATACAATTCTCTTGAAGTTCACTGTACTTTCTTAAAGAACGGGACATACTGGAAAGAGTTTAAGTCATAGTTTATACACAGTTTTAGGTTTTCATGTACATTTGTTGTGCCAAATGGTTTGCAAAGGATGAGCTTTTCCTATGTTTTTCTTTAGAAAAAATTTAGAATCCTCTGAAGTGTCAGACCCCAGATTTTTTTAAAAAACTGATTTAATAATAAAAGCCGGCATCAGAGTGATTATTTAAACAGCAAACATCAGTGAGCATAATTCTTGAGTTTGAATGTATGCTAGTAATGATGCAATAGTTTACAACTAGAATATTACTGAAACTATCACTTGTGACTCTTACCTTTAATCTGATGAAATTGTTTAACCAGTTCTTTTATGTCCATGGAAGCATTTCCTGAAGGAATAAATGCAGGAAATCAAATATAGATACATAAAATTTACAATTTAAAATTCACAATTTAAAATTCTTTCGTTTTCAAAGCAACAAATACATAATCTCAAGAAGTAACAAACCTTCTCGAAACAAAATAAGTTCTTTAAAATAAATTGCAGCGAACTGGGTGATGTTTGGCGGATTGGTTTTGAGAACGGCTCTGCTGACTCCCTCCAGTAGAGTCTTGAGGCCATAGGGCACGACAAGTCTGGGCTTTGAAGAAATCATTTTGGCAGGATATCTGTAATCTCAACTCTAATAAAGAAAAACAAAATCTTACAAACAGCATATTTGTTTATTAAAATATCTCTTATGAGCTAAACTATAGTTTCAAGAACAAATTTATTCCCTATTAAAATTATTAGCTTTAGGTTTAATTTGTAGGTACTTACACTGGTAAAAAGCAGCTTAGTGGTGCAGTGGTTAAGTGCTCCACTGCTAACTGAAAGGTAGGCAGTTTGAACCCACCAGCCACTCCGTCTTTCTCTGGCAGAAAGATGCTTCCGTGAAGATTACAACCTTGGAAACCCTATGGGGCAGTTCTACTCTGACCTATAGGGTCACTATGAGTTGGAACTGACTCCATGGCAATGGGTTTGGTTTTCTGATGTTCTGGTAAAATGGGCTAATTCTTCACTGCAGTTAAAACCAAACCACTACCAATAGTGCAGAGGAACAATCTAGTACTGTTAAGAAAATCCATGGGAAAAGCCCTGCCAGGAACCCCAAGATGATATTAAAAATAAAGAACAAAATATCAACCAACCAAAACATGTTTCTGAAAAATTTAGTGAATATTTTGTCCAGTTACATTGCAAAAAAGATGAATTAAGCTAATTTATCTGTTTCTAAACAAAGTGCTCTGGACTACATGGGTCTGGAAACAGTACAGCATTTTTACAAGAAAACACTTCTTTTCTCATTTCTAAATATACCCCCAGCATTGCTCAGCTTTAAGTACACATTTCGCAGCTTTAAATCTTTAACAATAACCAGATGTAAGTTATATGTGGGACTATCATACCACCCACCACCATATGTACCTCTTTCTTCTTTTCTCATATCCTCCCTTAACTTCTGCCCTATTTTTCCCTCTCTCCTCCTTCACCTGCCTTTCTGGCTTTTACGTGATGGCAAGGATAATAATGGATAGCCCAATCTCCAGTCCTGAGAGTTGCAGAGGTTGCCACCCTAAACTGTGTGTGTGTATCAGTATATGTGCATGTAGTCTGTCTCAATCTGAACAATGATTTAAGAAAGCTTATAAATATACATAAGAAACAAAACTAAAAAGAACCAGTTCAAATAAAAATCAGTTCAGTGGTAAGGAAGAAATGATGCTATAAAAAATAGAATGATGCTACAGGTAAGGTTAGAACTCTAATACAATACTCCTTCACTTTAATAGAGAGAGGTGTCAAATCAGTCCCTGAGCTACCAAGCAATCATCAAAAATAGGAAACTGTTGAATGATCAAGGTTTTCTGAATTAAAAAAAAAAAAAAAATCAGTTGCTTGCAAGAATCACAGCTCTTCTGGACACTGGGACCCAGGAGAAATTTCTCCCATGGGTCCTCATAAAGAGGAGGATGGTGGTTATATAATGAACCATGTCCTCAACAACATCCCTGCAGTAAATAGAGTAATGAGTTTCACAGGGCTAGCGGCACTAAACTGTTACAGCAATTATGCAAGAGTCCAACCTCTAATAAAAAGCAATGAATACATTATAGCAAAATGCTAAATATTTAAAAGCACATTTCATCTTCCCAAAGGTCAGAAAAAAATAAAAGTGTTGGCCAAAGCAAACCCTTTGAGAATATAATTGTTTTAAGTGCACTGAGTCCCTTAATGGAAATTTACTGTCAGAATATCATTCAATAGGACCTTTACTGAATTAAACCATCTTTAAAAAACCAGTAGTGTGGCTTTGGCTAGTCCACATGCTAAATTCTAAGGGATGTAGGCAGTAATAATAATATGTGTATGGTATATATACATACATAAAATATTATTATATATGTAAATATGTATTTTATATAAATATAATTTTTTTTCTTTAAGCATATCCTTTCCACCCCAGTGTGAGAACACAGGTTATGCTTTTGAAAGTGGCTTACCAGTAGCCATGATGACGGAGCTAACCAACCACTCTTTCTGGAGGCAGTTACCAGCTGGTGCTACCAACTGCGGGGAGAGGGAGAGCGACCAGGCAGCCCGCGACTCACAGGTCCTAATCGTTCTTAATAGGGCTGTAGGTCGCCGCCCCACCTCCACCAGCCACTTTGGGATAATGTCCCAGGGCCTAGGATGCTGAACATCCTACACTGCAGCCCCATATAAAGAACTGTCCTATCCAAGTTGAGAAACACTGTGACACCAAGCATAGCTAAATCAATGGACAAAATACTCTGACACCGAGGGATATTTAAAAGTGACAGTTAAACAATTCTCTCCAAATCTCTCCTTTGAAGGAGTACTTGTCAAAAACTAACAGAAAATTCACCTCCTCCGCAAACTGTAAGCTTTTATTTACCCAATACCACAGGATTAATACCTTAGAAAGAAAATGTTGCCTGTGGCTGAAGATATGAGTGGGGAATTTAGAGCCACAGAAAATGTAAATGACACGCACCACTCGCTCCCTAAAGCCCTGAAAATTGGGGTGTGTGGGCCCCGTTGTACGTCTGAGCTTCTTGTGCCGTTTGGTTTGTTTAGGGCAGAGGGCAGTGGAATGTGGCAGAGCGGGCGTGGCCAATCTGGCATCCACTTTTCAGGTGAGGCAGACAGCGGACCCGCCGAGGCCCCCGCGCCGACGCTCGGCCACCCGGGCATTGGCAGACCAGTCGCCGCACTCTCCAGTGTGAGACCGGCCTCTGTCCACAGGCCTCCCACTCTGGACATCCTCCGCCTTCCCGGCCACTTGCGGCACTGTCCAACTATCCCGCCCGCGCGAGACGCCCCGAGTGAGGGCTTAACTGCCTGCGGGGCCGCAGGCTGGCCTTTCCTCCAGACTCGCCCCACCTTCTGCTTTCCGGCTATGCTCTAGATAGCTTCTCGTGGCCCCCTTGCTGGCGGCTCCTGAGGAGACCAACCTCGGAGTGGGCTTTTATACTGCTGGGGACGTCAGGGCGTGCGTCATAAAGCCCGCCTTCTCGTGGAAGGCTCGGGATGGCCACGGAAGGAGGCGGGGTCTTGACGGCCCCAGCCAATGGGAAGCCGAAAGGGAAAACGACTGGAACTCCGGGGTGAATACAAAAGGGTGTAGGAAAACTGGCGTTTCTAAACGGCCAAGCGTCAGGGAGTAGGTGAAGGCGACTACCTTTCCATCTTTGGTCGCTCAGTCTAAAACGAGAGCTGGTTTGGAAGGAAAGAAATAGATTTATGGTTGTTCTAACTTTGCATCACCGTCTCTCCCCGCAGTCCCTCATAATTTGTTACTCCCTTGGGTCAACTTTATGAAGAATAATTTCTGCCACAGTGTACACAACAAACACTAAAGAGAATGAATAATTTTATGCAACAGTAGTTTTCCTCTTGAGGAGCTACCCTGTGGAATGAGAACTTGGCATTAATTCGGAAGCCTCCCGTTTCTCTAAGATCCTGCAATATCTCAGGATCAATCTATCCCTGAGATCTGCTGTAGCGTCCTCCCCGCCCTGCCCCCGCCAAATCATACTGTCAGCAACAGATTGCAAATCAACGAGAAGCGTGTGTATCTTCAGCTGACCTTTACCAAACTAAAGGCGCGTTGCCTCATTTAAAAATACCCGCTCTGTGCTTTTGGACCCATTGCGGCTCACGTGCCTATTAACGTATTCCAAGCAACCTTCGTTGTAATCCATCTTTAAATGTTTGAAAAGCAACAAGAGCTACTGTAGATCAACTGTTAAATAGCATCATATATCCGGCAAACATAAAAACTTTTTTAATTCAGAAAAAATTAAGGCTTCTGGAGCACTTTGCAATAAAAGGGAATGTTTAGGCCCCAGCCTACATTTCTGCTATAGATATTTTCTGAGGAAACTCATTCATTCAATTAATAATTATTACTGAGTGCCCACTGTGTGGTTAGCAGCAAAGTGTTTAACCATTGCACCACCAGGCTCCTTAGTATAAACACTAGAGACCCCATTTATGGTGACTTTTGGAATTGGAGACATTTACAGTCCTGTAGCCTAACTAACCTTGGCGAGTGATCTTGAACATCTAATAGCTGTCAGGTACAGGGCAGAATACTTGTAACTCAGAAGGCAAGATTTTACCCTTCCCTCATTTCTCCAATGATCATTTTGTCCGAGTCACTCTGAAATGCAAATTGTTACAGTGAAAATATGTAATCGAGGCTTCTCAAACCATTGCCCATTTGTGGATTTGGTTTCTTGAATTCCTATTGATTGAAAGGACAATCTTCCTGTCCTTGTGTTTATCTCCTGTTCAGTCACTAGTGATCTTATTAAAATGCAAATCTGCCTTGTTCTCCATTGCTCCCCCTCCCACCCCGTCAAATCCTTACCCTATAGAAGTCCAAGGTTCTCTGTGTGGCCTCTGCATACCCCCCATCTCATCTCTCACCATCTGGTTCCCACTTAACTCTCCAGAGACTTCGCCCTGAACACACCTGCTGTTTCTTACCTCTGTGCCTTTGATCCCTGTCCAAGGTCTGTGAGCCCCCTCCAGCCATCCTTTTCATGTGACTGCATCATTCTTAACCTGTAAAACTCAGCTCAGGAATCTTCTACTTTAGGAAGCCAATAGGTTAGAAGTATTTCTTCAGTGGCTCCATGGTACACAATCTGAGCTTAAGCTTGCTATATAATTCATGGTTGTGTTTGACTTCTCCCAGATTTACGAAATACTTACCAAAAGATGATGGTGTAGGGAACAGTTTCTCTAATCCAGGCCACTTGCATTAGAATCACCCCAGGAGCCTGTTAAAAATGCCTTCCTGGACCCTACCTAGAACCTATTGAATCACAATCTCTGAGAGTAGGGCTATTTGGTACCACACTAAAATTTGAGAACCACTGACCTGTGGAGGGAGAAATTAAGTGTAACTCAGAGATCACCTGGGTTATAATGTGTTGTTTCTATTTCATGCCCAAGTCATCTAGGTGATAAAGCTCAGCCTTTTGCTAGTTTTTACAAGAAAGTCAGTTAGTTACACTGTGCACTTGGTGATTTTTGCCACTTCTCTGTAGAAGGGGAGCAACTTTCCATTCTCTTGCTTCTCCTGTCCTTTCTCTTTTCCCATTCCCTTCCTAGCTTCTAAGTCTTTTTCCTCTACTATGTATCTTCTTGGCATGACCTGGGTTTAGCAATTTTATTTTATACATGTGAATACAAAATATACCACCAACATGATTCAAAACAATATAAGAAATACCAAACAGTACATTGCGCCTGCATGAATGTATATCTTCTTAGCTACAAAGCCATATTTGAATACTTGTCCCCACTATTTGCTTAAGGAAGCAATCAACTAGAAAAGTTTACACAGCAAACGAAATACATGTGTATGTGTGCGCATGTATGCCTCTGTATGCGTGTGCGTGTGTGTATTTTTAAAAAATTAGTAATGCTTTGTCCTTTTAGTTGGCAGAAATGTAAATGCAAGTTCTGTCAGTAACTGACTTATACAGTATGTGACAATAAATATTCTTATTTCCTATGACATCTGAAAGTTACGAGTCTTTACTCAGTAGATTTAGTTTTCATGAGCCAAAAAAAAAAAAAAAAAAAAAAAACCCTAACCCAGTAGAGGTAAAATCTTAAATATATTAACCAGCAAAATGCATATTATTACATTATTACTATTACACCATGCTTCCAAGCGTCTCAAATTATAAAAATGTGTTTGGAGTACATAAAATAGTGATTTCTCTCATCATAGGCACAATCTAGTATAAAAATATATTTGACACTTACAAATTAGAAGATCCATTTGAGAGCCTCCAAAATAGGAAAGGGGGAAGGAGTGAGTGATGGTAACAGAGGGAAAAAAAAAAGCACACATATACACACAGTTCCACTTAAATATTATTTTCTTCATCAACAGTAAACAGCCATTTACACCAAACCAAGCTACCAAGCAGATCACAGTCAGTTCACAGGTCAGATAAGTCACAGCACACAGGCCAGGTAACTGTTATGAATTATTCAACTAAAAAATTTACTCAGATTTCAGTCAACCTAATGGTATGGTGTCCTCACACTCACTCTGAGCAAGAACGTCATGATTCTTGGTTTTGTTATTGTAGTCTTCAGAATCACTGTCTTCCCACTCCCATGCTCTATGCCCGTGTTATCACAGATGTACCGCAGAAGCAATATGCACCAAGCCTGAGAGAGGCTGTTTTTAAACAGAGCTATGTTTTAACTATTAAAGGAAATCTAACAGAGGTTTGCAAAGTTGTCTATCCAGTTAAATGCAATGAACACAAACTTGTTTAAAATCCTCGTATCTTTATGGAGAAAGAAAAGTAATTTTTAAGCAGATAATGAAGAAAAAAAATTTTAATGGTAAAGGATAGGGTTTTATGTAATCTTTGAATACTGAATAATAGTCCTAATAATATTTGAACTGAAAATTCAAGTAAGTCTGAATTCTGAAGCAAGAATTTCATGATCCAGAATGTTCCACAATCATAACTAAGGAATTTGCCACGTACAAAGTAAAACTTGCGAAAGCTGGGAACTGTGTAAGGTGGAAACCTGTCAGAGAAGGAAAACAAATATTTTCCACTAATAGGGAGCGATAGAAAAGTGATAAGACCGCACCCTGTCAAAGGCAGAAAATTTCCAAGACCCAGAAAAACAAGGCAGTCCCTCCGAGTTCCGCTTCTCACAGGTTTCACTGCATATAGATAAGAAGACAACAAAAATATACATATTTTAAAGATTCATAATGTCTTCCCTCCAGCCTAGATGATATGCAATATTTTTAGATACCAACTATTCTTTTCAGAAAGCACCTGCTTGGCTTCTGAATCTACTCATTCACTGAACATAGGACAGCAACGCTTTCTCACTTGCTAGTATCTAAAAGCCACGTTATTCACATCAAGAAGTAAGTCAGTGTGTATAAGCCACGTTATTCACATCAAGAAGTAAGTCAGTGTGTATAAATATTTTGGAAAAAGTCCACCAAAAAGTGATCGGTAACACAGATGAGGAAACATGAAGATAGTTTACTCAAAGTCAATGAGGAATAATAACTTCTTTCAAAGAAATTATGATTATTCCTTCAAAACCATAAGATTAAGTTGGCCAACATTCTGTATGCTTTTCCCATGTTTTATTTGGAAAAAAAAATTGAAATATTAATATCACATGAGGTCGTGCTTCAGCCAAAAGGCTATGTAAATAAATGACAGTCTAAAACAATACCTTTTAGCTCTATTAAAAAAAAAAATCTAACCTTAAGATTGAGCTAAGTTAGTCATACAATTGTGGCAAAAATTCTTCTAAGTGACTGAGGTATTTAGAATCTTCAAAACCACAGATGTGCAGTACTGGGCATGGAGGTAAATTAAATGACAATAAAAATGAGCAATGAGGGATTAAAAAAATAACTTTGACTTCCTTTTATAGTAAGTAATAACCTGAGCTAAGGGGAAAATTATTAAATACTGGCAACACATAGCTCTGCAAATCATTCACCATCAAATACTTGGAGACAAAAAAAAATTATCTTCATTTAAGAACATCCTCTTCACGTAACTGGGTAAAAGATTTCCAAAAGTTAGAAATTAGACAAATTATCACAGATAAATGGAAACTCCTAAAATGTAGTTATTAAATATCTAGTCTGTAGACTAGGCTTTCTAATAGGTTAGCAAAAAGTTATACTTTTGGTTGTAAAATTATCTTCTACTTCTTCAATTTGCTTGGCTTTCAATGGAAAAAATAAAGTGTTCATCACTTTGAAACATTTTGTAGACAATCTGGAGATTAATATTTTTGATAATACAGCTTCAGCTGAAGAGCATTTGGTTTTGAAAAAGGAAAATATGGGATCCTGGGTTATTAACATACATTTTTTACAATATAAGAATATTCAGTTGGTGGTCAGGAAATCTGTATCTTATTCATTGCTCCACTGATAACAGGAATAATTAATTGGATAAATCAATTAGGTTTTGTGCCTGAGTTTCATTATCTGTAAAATGGGGCTAAGAATATCTGTGCTACATTATTCACAGGAATATTTTGAGGATAAAGTAAAACACTAGAAAGCACTTTTTTTTCCCCAAAACACAATATAAATGCTATGTCTTAATATTATTAATAATTTTACAGGTATCTCTTCATGTTACCCAGTCAGATGTGTGCTTAAGGTAAGTTTTCCTACAAGATCACAGGTAGAATATTTAGTTTGATTTTATTTTAAAAATAATAAATCACAAAAGTAAAATATGTGAACAAGGTCACTTAACCCTCTCACCAGGTTTTATTATTGTTGTTAATATTATTACTTTTTAGCTATATGTTTAAAAGAAGAGGTTTTTAATATGTCAGCCTAATTGGAAAGTGTGTCTCTGGCACAGGTAGTTTACAGAAGAAAAGCTGATCTTCACAAGAGCTTTGTCCTCTGCTTTTATTGTAAAGTGCGTAACCTGGGTGGGAAGGGACAGAGCAGGAACTTCTGGTTTGTCACTGAGGAACCAATTCCCTCAGAGAGGCCAGAGCAGCATGGATGCGCACATGCAATCTGTTTTCAAAGTCGTAGCCAGAGAAATCCTCCTGCAAGACCAAAGACAAGTAGGTATGGAATCTATTAGCTAAGCTTTTCATAGGGCACTACGATATAAACCACACTAAATTTTGTATTTCCCAAAGTAAAATCCCCTACATTCTTAGTAAAGGCTAAACATATACTTGATTTTCTTATTCCTCAAACCTCAAACTTTGTGTTCATTTTTTTAAATGTCAACTGAATAATAATATTGTTCTCTTTGGAAAATTTTCCTCATGTTATTCCTGAAGCAGCAGTCTTAATATGTACTCAATTTAAGTTGCTGTAAATATCCTTGCCGTCAAGTCAATTCTGACTCATAGTGACCCTATAGGACAGAGTAGAACTGCCCCACAGAGTTTCCAAGGAGCAGCTGGTGGATTTGAACTGCTGACTTTTTGGTTAGCAGCCATAGCTCAACCACTGCACCACCAGGGCTCCAAGTTGCCGTTAGGTAATCTTAATTCAAGACCATAGCTACAAAACCAAAAGCCATTTTCCCACTCAAACACCCAAGAATAGAGTATTTAACTAAATAGACAATAGATAAGTGGTAACTTTGGTGAAGGGTAAGACAGTACACAACACTGGGGAAGCCAGCACAACTTGTTCAGGGTAAGGTCATCGGTGAGGTCATGGAAGCTCCACGGACAAATCCAAACTCCTTTGGGACCAAATTACTGGGCTGAGGGCTGTGGGGACCATGGTCTCAGAGAACATCTAGCTCAATTGGAATAATACAGTTTATAAAGAAAATGTCCTACATTCTACTTTGGTGACTAGCATCTGGGGTCTTAAAAGCCTGTGAGTGGCCATCTAAGATACTTCACTGGTCTTACCCCTTAAGGAGCAAGGGAAAATGAAGAAAACTAAAGACACACGGGAATGATTAGTCCAAAGGACTAACAGACCACAATTACTATGGCCTCCACTAGACTGAGTCCAGCACAACTAGATGGTACCCAGCTACCACCACTGACTGCTCTGACAGGGATCACAATAGAGGGCCCTGGACAGAGCTGGAGAAAAATGCAGAACAAAATTCTAAATAAAAAAAAAGAGACCAGACTTACTGGCCTGACAGACACTGAAGAAATCCCAAGAGTATGGCCTCTGGACACCCTTTTAGCCCAGTAGTGAAGTTACTCTGGAGGTTCACCTTTTAGCCAAAGATTAGACAGGCCCATAGGACAAAACGAGACTAAAGGGGCACACCAGCCCAAGGGCAAGGACTAGAAGGCAGGAGGGGACAGGATGGTAATAGGGAACCCAAGGTGGAGAAGGGAGAGTACTGACGTGTCATGGGGTTGTTAACCAATGTCATACAACAATATATGTACTGTTTAATGGGAAGCTAGTTTATTCCGTAAACCTTCATCTAAAGTTCAATTAAAAAAAAAAAAAATCACCACAGTACTCATGTGCATGCAACATTCAAAATTATTTTTTAAAAAAGAATATAGTGTTTATAAAATAGCAAGAACTAATGAATAGCAGTTTCTTATGACTTTGGTAATTTCACTTAAAAATCAAGTGCTTGCTGATTCAATTGGTTACCTCTTCTTTCCAGACATATTATCAACTAGAGCAATCATTTTACAAAATTTCTTGAATTCAGACTTATGTGTACACTACAGAAAATAAGAAGAGCTACTGGAAAGAGGCAGATTCAGTATTTTTACCTTTGCTTGAAGAAGTAGAGCTCTGCCTCTTGCTACAGTCTATGAATGTAAGAAAAAAGCAGATTACTTCTTAATACATACATATATACATGCAAAAATATTATAACAGAAGGATATGTTAATTAAAACAAACATGGCAGAGGTGAGTCAACTGTCTAATCAAGTATGACTCCATTTCTCTTCAATATAAAGACATTTATTAGTTTATATGAAGGCAACATATGATAAATAATTTTTCATAGTCTACACTATTATTTTAGAAAAGGCAACAACCTAAAAGAGCTATAATTGTTCAGTTTAAAATCTTACTACACTACTTAAAATTAATGATAAAAGGTTTTATTTGAAATCATTAACTTATAACTCCTTTGAAGGTATTATGAGTGAGGTCATCAACTTTATATTTCAAGAAATACACAGGCCAGATCTGTTATATTATATACATATATGTATATGTATGTTAAGACTATATTAAGAGTAAAAATTTCATTAAAATAAAGAATATAGTGACAGCAATTTCTACCCACATTCATAAAAACTGTGTCTTCTGTTTTGGTAAAATTAAACTTTTCAAATTAAAAGGCTTTCTAAAAGCCTGTCTTTGGCAAGATAGGCTAAATGTTTAAGGATTAGGCTAGAGTCATATTTCTGTTGATTTTGCCTAATTTCTACAAAGTTCATACATTTGAAAGCTTAGTTGAATTTAATGAAAAACTGTATTTTATAAAGTCAACATCATATAACTGAGCTTCTAAAAGAAAGTACCAAACAAATTTAGGCACTACTGAAATCCTACTTAAAAAACAAGCAAGCAAACAAACAAAATACCAAAAAGCTACCTCATTGTACTAGTTTAAGCATATATCTTAAAACCAAAACAAAACAAAACAAAACAAAACCCGTTGCTGTTGAGTTGAATCTGACTCATAGCGACCCTATAGGACAGAGTAGAACTGCCCCATAGGGTTTCCAAGGAGCAGCTGGTAGATTTGAAATGCTGACCTTTTTGGTTAGCAGCTGAGCTCTTAACCACTGTACCACCAGGGCTCCAAATATATGTCTTCAAATACCCAAAAAAACCAAACCTAATGCCGTCAAGTTGATAGCAACCATCAACTTAAATCTGTACGGTAACCTAAAATTTTAAAAGCAATCATACATATTACCCTCATTTATCTCACTACTAAAAAAAAATTGCTGTAGGAGTCGATTCCGACTCACAGTGACTCCACGGGAAAGAAAAGAACTGCCCCATAGGGTTTCCAACGCTGTAATCTTTACAGATGCAGACTGCCTCATCTTTCTCCCATGGAGTGGCTGATGGGTTCTGATCCCCAACCTTTCAGTTAGTAGCCCGAGAGCTTAACCACTGTGCCACCAAGGTTCCTTTATCTCACTATAACCTTTATTAAACTGGCAAGGAAAGTATTATTATTCCATTTTACAGATCAGGAAAAAAGCATGTGGTTAAGTAACTTAATCAGTGGCATACACTAAACGAAATGGCCAACTAGGATCATAATTTAATTCTCTGTTCTTCTGAATAAACCACACTACATCATATAATATCATTCTGAAAAAAGGCAGTATTTTCCCTCAAATGAATCATTATTTAAAAAGTTACTTTATAATTTTAATTCCAGAGAAGAAATTATCTCCTTAGAGAAAGTAAGACAGGATTAGTAGCTTTTGGACTCTTCTAAAGTGAAATCAAGGAAAACAAAACAAAGAACAATATGTTCAACAAATTATTTTAAATTAAGGATGCTTTGTCCATGCTCATTTGCACATCTCTAGTGGTGAATATTATTTTAAAAATATATAAGAGCTCACCTCTGGTTTGTCTAATAGAAGACAGCCAAGTTCGTAGCAAGCATAGGGCTGAACATACAAGTTATTCTGACGACACAACTCATCTTTAACAGCTCGCTGAAAAAACTGAAAGTATATAATATAAATGTTATCGGTATGAATTCATTTTCCTACTTAGCTTAAGGCTCATCATAATCTTCAGGGGGCAGGAAAGAAGACTCATCTTCTTTCTGTATTCTATATCAGATTTTCTCTTCTTTTCTCCATTCCTTTCTGTCAGTTCCCATCCGTATCTCTGGTACCCTCATCCCTTCATTCTTAGAAGTCCTTTACACGCCTGTCTGGTGAACTTCCTCCAGAATATATTACCCATCAGACACCCCATTTTGGGCTACGCATTTTTCCAGGTAACACACCAGCCTCTACTGACTTTATTGCTGAGAACTCTGCATCTCAAAGTCTGAACACCTCCATGTTCATATTTAAAGCAGAGAACAAACAAGCCAAGAATCATCTCTTGACATGTAAAGTATCTTGCTGGTACTTAAACGTGCGATCTAAAATAAGCCATTTGGAGCTGTGTAATAACTTTATCTTACGCCACACTGAAAGATTAATTTAAAATTATAATACAAGTTCATCAATGTTCTAGTATTTAAAAGCCAAAAGTCTCCCATTACAGTACATGAAGTCTTCCAAAAAGTAGTCAACCAAACAAAATCCAACCAAACAAATGAAAAACCCAGTTAGAAAAATGTCTCCAATTATTTTTGAGAATAATTAATGGTTCTTATTCATGTAATATGTCATAGAATATCCTAAGCCTACAACTGTCTAGCTCTCACCTCCAGTCCTGTCTCAGTAATCTGCAGTTATTAAGAGAGGAAAAGTGAATGCACACTGATACGCCCGATCTTTTTGTATTTCTTTAACTGTGAGGCTTCAGTTAATCCTTCAAAATTGTCTGCCTTCTCATTTCCCCCTCTCTCTAATTGAGACTGTCATCTCTGATAAATAGCTAGTGCCAGAAAAGAAGCCCGTATGTAAATAAGTGTTCTGTTGTAAGAACCTCAAGTTGAATTAAAAACTAGTATTAACCATCATCAGCCTCCAGCATCTGAGAAATGACACTAACGAAATAAAATGCTAAAGTTCACATTGCAGTGGGAGGTTTTGTTTTGTTTAGGCTTTCTCATTTTTCTTATTCACAAGAGCGTATATGGGTGTCCACGATTTATTTTCTTTAGCCACAACAACAATGCTAACAGTTTACCTGAACAGCATCCTCTGAGTTCCCTAGACATTTGTGTATGGCACCAAGAAGTAAATACTTTAATCCAACAACAGATGAATCATCCACTTCATGGCAAGCTTAAAGAGAAGAGGAGTGAAAACAGCAGGAAGGAAATACATTCACTTAATACCGTCAATATCATCAGCAGTCAGTTAAATCTTTCATTGTTGAGCTAACTTATTCAGTTCATGTTTCTGCCCCTGAAACTCAGGACGTACCCTTTCCTCATTCATTAGTGAGGATCCTTAGTCAAAGAAAGGGATACTGAGACAAACTTCATAGGGCCAAGGAGACTCAAAATTGCATCACATGACTTTCAACAAACACACAACAGGCACCTTTAGGTGTGGTATGAGGCACTGCACTGGTCATCGAGAGGGATCAGACCTGAAGCCTCCACGTCAAGACGCTTACCATATACTGTGTACAGTCGACACACACGTCAGAGGATGCTATGGAAGTTCTCCGAGGAAATAAAAAAGACAGAAAGTGGAAACATAGTGGAGATAACAGAAGAGTAGTGATACAATTATTTCTATGAGCCAGTAAGGAACTTGGGATTCGATATGATTACATATATGTGTGTGTTTATGTATGTTTGTATATGCATATGTGTATGCGTGTATACACACACACATAAATTGCTCAAAGTTACAGAATAAGTAACTGAAAGAGCGTGGTAGGAAGAGTGAGGAGGAAGTAAGTGTGAAGAAGAGTGAAGAGATTTAGTCAAATCTCACTGATCTTATACAAGTAGGTGTTTCCCCTAAAAGGCCACGCTGGGAATGCCCCTATATAAAGAGAAGTCAAGAGATTTTAGGCAGCAATATTAAGGAAAGGGAATGCAGTTCATTTGAGTGCTCATTCATTTACTCATTCAATATTTGAGCACCTACTATGTGCCAGGCAGTTCTAGGTGCTTGGAATAGAGCAGTGACCAACACAGGCAAACATTCTTACCCTTAGAATGCTTACATTTTGTGGGAGAGACAGATAATGAAAAAGATAAGCAGGTAAAATATGTTTGTTAATAAATGTAACTCTGCTAAAGTAAAAAATAAAGCCAGGAAGGGGTGTGTATCGGAGATACGGTTTGAGCGTCACTGAAAAGGGGTGATATCTGAGTAACGTCTGAGTAAAGATTTAAAGGAAATGAGTGAGCCATGTGGATGTGTGGGAAAGACTGTTTCCAGGCAGAGAATACCAGTACAAAGGCAATGAGGCCAGCACAGGCCTGCCATGTTCTAGCACAGTAAGGAGGGGCGAGGGTGGAACCTGGTGCACAAGAGGGGAGAGCAGGGAGAGGTAACGGAGTCTGGGAAGTTTCAGGCTGTAGGGTATTGCAGGCCACTGAATGGATCTGGGCTTTTACTTTGAGTGGAAGGAGAGACCATAAGAAGGTTCTGAGAAGTGGACTGATATGATATGGCTTAGGTTTTAATAGGATACCTCTGGCTGCTGTGCTGAGAATACAGAGAACATCTTAAAAACATGGAGGAAAATGTAGTGGAGAGGGATGAGTGGTGGGCAGGGGGAAGGGTTATGAACGAAACCACAAGACAACGATATAGGAATCTAACTAGCTCAGCTGATAAAGGAAGTTTCAGACAGGGACTCTGATAAGCTGAGTGCATAAAACTAGGTGGGCTTCATGCAAAGGGTTTAAAAAATGCATAGGATCCACATCACCCATGCCCTCTTTTTCTGGAACTTATTTCTGTGTAAAGACCTCGCCGTTCTTTATACACCTGTGCCAGTTTGGATCATTACCGCTTAACACTGGGGAGTGATGTAATCTAATGAATAGTTCTCAGATTTGATTAACATTTAACAAAGATATTAAACAATTATCTCCCGTTCACTCCAGAGCCTGCCTCCCTCTCCACAACCACATCTTTGTTGTTTGTTTATTTTGACACCTAGAAAGGGGTTTGGAGAATATTTAGTCAAATGTCACTTAAGCAATAATCATTCATGTGCCTGTCAATTACTATCTATCTTATATTCGTCTTTATATTTTAATTCTCTCTAAATATATGATCTGGCATGTGTGCCTTAAAATAACACTTCGAATCTTTTCTAGTCCCTCCGAGTTAGACATTGGTAGATATTCTGTACTTGTTTCAACAACCAGGGATGGGTTTAAAATTATACAAATCCTTTTTTAATGAACATAGCAGCACTTATGCATCCAAGAAAAATTGGTTTCCTTTCAAATGGTCCCCTTGGGAGGGTTACACACCAACTCCAATTACAGGGCCACTGCACAAAACTCCCTTTGGTGTAGTATTACTTTGACCTCTGGAATATCAACACTGGCAAACTTCTAGCCTTTGCGGGTGGACCTCTTTTTAGAAAAAAACAAAAGGCATCTGCAAAAAAGTTGATGATAAAGGTGGCTGATTCAATGGATAATGCCATATTTGGTCAAAAACAAGTATGACCATAGAGAAATGTGACAAATGTCCCATAGTAGCATAGAAACTATTTCTGGAATAAGGCCAAAATATTAATATTAAATCTCTTTTGATAAAACCACACCAAACTCGTTGCCATTGAGTTGATTCCGACTCATAGCGACTCTATACAACCGAGTAGAACTGCCCCATAGGGTTTCCAAGGAGTGGCTGGTGGATTCGAACTGCTGACCTTTTGATTAGCAGCCGAGCTCTTAACCACTGTGTCACCAGGCCTCCTCTTTTGATAAAGGGCAGTATATATGTGAATAAGAACGCATTTCCAAAGATAATTACTTTCTATGCAGCCATTCTTTTTTGTATGCATGTACTTTTAGTTTAACCTAGCAGTTTCATCTTGCAACCATGGTCTTAGCTGCATTATTTAAATATCCTCACACCCCCAGGAAGGTGCAGCCTGGTGTGGGAGAGCTGAAACCTTGCTACTTAATGCATTGTTCTCAGACCAGCAGCATCGACACTTGCTCCTATGGGATCTGGGCGAGTCTCTGAACTTTTCTGAGTCTCAGATTCCTCATTAGATAATGGGTATGACAATATTGCCTGCCCTTCCTCTTCCCTGGGCTGCAGTGAGAAGAAAATTAAATAATTTGCCAGACTACAAAGTGTCATCCGAATGTCCGTCATTAAACCTTACGAAGAAAAATTTCTTTATTTCTTTAGTAACTAACAAAGCCCTATTATATTTAAAGATTTGGTTTATTCTCCTATGAACTTTTCCTACCACTATAATAAAAATGACTTTAACAAGGTTATATTACCATAACGTATAGTCTTAGGTATTTAAATACATGAATCTACAACGTAGGCTTTTAATTATACTCCTAGGTATTCACCCAAGAGAAATGTGCATGTATGTCCACACTTGTACACTTAATGTTGTACACTTACATTCACAGAAGCTTTCCTTATGATAGCTAAACACCAAAAACAAACCAAATGTCCGTCAATAGGACATTCTTGTTGAATAAACAAATTGTGACATAGCTATAGCCATGTGTCGGTAACCTGGGTGGCACAAACGGTTTGTGCTCAGCTACTAACCTAAAGGTTGGCAGTTCGAACCTACCCAGCAGTGCCGCAGAAGAAAGGCCTGGTTATCTGTTTCTGTAAAGATTACAGCCAAGAAAACCCTATGGGGTAGTTCTACTCTGTAACCCGTGGTGTCACCATGAGTTGGAATGACTCAACAGCAATGTTTTTGCTTTTCTTTTGTTTATAGCCATATGATGAAATACTACTCCACAGGTAAAAGGAACAAATTACTGATACAGGCTACAACATCAGACATTAAGCTAAGCAAATGAAGTCAGGAACAAAGAAATACATACTGTATGATTCCATTTAGATGAAGTTTAAGGACAGGCAAAACTATCTATGGAGAACAAACTAAGAACAGTGGTTGACTTGGAATGCGGGTTGGCTGGGAAGGGGCACACGGGAAATTTTAGGGGTGGTGCAAATGTTCCGTGTTTTGATAATGGTGGATGATACCATGCTGTATGCATATATCTATCATTTTATATCTGTGTAAACATGTATGCTTCTAGCAAGCTCCATGCCTATTGAATTAATGACATTATAGTAAGTGTGCATCATCATGTACTCCTAACAGTGCAGGCATATCTGTGTAACCTAGCACCCTCTGCTTCTATCACCTAAGCAACTGAATTTTCTTAGTCACTATACCATTTATCCAAGAATGACAGATTTGTGGTACAGCCATAGCCTGAGTCAGATGATATTAATGAGAAACTGAAGGAAGCAATGCCAGAAAACAAGCCAATGTACATAGTTGCGTCTTTCTTACCTTGACTCATCCTCTGTAGGTTGGGAAAGGAACAGTTTGGAAGGGCTTTCCACAAGTATAACACTTCAATAGATGCTAGCACACAGAGCACTCTGGTTGGCGTTTGTTTCCGAAATCTCTCTGCCTGCAAGTAGTTAGAATAATTAGGCTACATTTTTCTAAAACAAATTCAAATAAAAATACACTTTTGAGACATTTAAAAATGCACAGTTCATATTTGATGTAACTGCCCTCTCCGAATACACACCACTGTCAGTCTGTCATATTGTGGTGGCTTGCATGTTGCTATTATGCTGGTAGCTATGCCACCAGTATTTCAAACACCAGCAGGGTCAGCTATGGTGGTCAGGAGCTTCCAGACTAAGACAGACTAGAAGAGAGGCCTGGCGATCTACTCCAAAAATGAGCCAATGAAAATCCTCACAGAATATCGTCTGAGACTTGGACTAGCCTACTTTGGGGAAGCCATCAGGAGGAACCAGTCACTAGAGAAGGACATCATGTTTGGTAAAGACGAAGATGAGGGAAACCTCAATGAGATGGACTGACACAATGGCTGCAACAAAGGACTCAAACATACCAAAGATCATGAAGACGGTGCAGGACTGGGCAACACTTCGTTCTGTTACACGTGGGGTCGCCATGAGTCTGAACTGACTCCATGGCAACTAACAACCAGCCCTCTCCAACAAAGCTAAAAATGAAAATTTCTCTATGTATTTGAAAATTTTGCTCTCCAATTTTTTTAACATATCGGTATATATGCCTTTCATTCATTACTCAACTCAATCTACTAATAAGATCCAGGGTATATTCTGGAAACTTGGGGATGAAACTAGATTCATCTTAGTTTAAATCTACGGAATTCCTAAAAGCTGAAGGATGAATAATAACTCAATGGGTCTATCGGGAGGATGTAAGTCTAGATGCCTTTTAGGTACAGTTTTATTGACTTTTTAATTTTCCAATTAGTCGCAATACTCTCAGTTACATTCCACATTATAATCTAATTTATACACAAAAATAATTTATTAAATGTTTATTCAAAAACGTATAAAACTAAAATCATGGAAAAATAAGGACAAGGTAAGATGTCATGTAACCCAAGGTAATTCAGCGAAATTTTATTCTTAAAAGTACAGAATAAGTTAGGGACATTGTCTCTACAGTTCTCTGCTGGTATATCTGATGCACGCCTTTGTTTTTTATTAAGTCAAAATACGGCACGTTTGCTCTTTTGAGCACCAGACCGTCTGCATCTCTCACCTAGGCTCTGCCTGTTTGCATGCTTCTGAAACTACTTAACTTTCCCCCTCCAGCTATGCTCATCAGCTCTGCAGAGTCTGTAATGTCTCTCCTCATTAAAAAAAAAAAAAAAAAAAAGGAGAAGCAGCAGCATATGCTTTAATTATTCACAGCAAAACAAGCACTTTCTATTCAGAGCAGAAGTGCGATCATGGGCATAAATTCTCTCCCCAGGAATGAACTTCATTTTACACGGCAAGTAAGTCTCCAACCTTAAATATGATTTCCTAAAATCTGTCCAAGGTATAGCACTGGTTACAAATGCTTATCAAAAGTAATGCACCAGAACAATAGGCTTCAACGTACCTTCTTCACTGAGAACTGTTCAATCTGATTGTTTTTCCTTTTGAAGAGTTTCTGAACTTCTTTAAAGACAATCTGTGCCCCATCCACATCACCAGTGGCTCCCTGACATACTGTAAGAAATCACATTTGTATTTCTTAAGTATTATGGGGAAGAATACCACTAAGGGTGGCACATACAGTTTATACTCCGCTACTAATGGAAAGTTGGTAGTTCACATCCATCCAGTAGTGCTGTGAAAGAAAGGTCTGGAGATCTAATTCCATCAGATTACAGCCACTGACAACCCTATGAGCACAGTTCTACTCCGATACACATTGGGCTGTCACGAGTTGGAACTGACTCAACGGCAACCAGTTTGTTTTTTAAGGGATACCTATGCTGATGATACTTGGAAAATGTTACCAAGGTATTTTCAATGAGTGCAAATATTTTCAAAAGGCAGCTACACAAAGCACTGCACCATCCTCCTGGTAGTCAGTCCACCAGTTCCACAACTATTCCCCAGATGCCTGTGCTCCTAGAGCTTTGGGGAACAAGGAGTGAGGGTCTTGTCCTCTTGTTGGGGAGACAGCCTTGCACATAACAAAATCTCCAGCTAGTGCCACAAAGAGTGTACAACCTAGGTGAAGCTCAGAAAGTGGAATAAAAAGGAATCTAGGAAAGAACACTGAGGACATGAGTGGATTGTGTAAGCTTTGTGGTGGAAGGAGGCTATCAATGCCCTAGAACGTCATGAATTAATTCTACGTGTGTGCATTGACCACTACCACAAATACACAAGTCTCCAGGAAGACTGTGAGGAAGAAAAACACAAGCTTGCAATTGGATGAAATGTAAAATTCAGCTGAAGAGATACACACACACACACACACTTCTCTTTAGAGTGATCAGAGAAGGCTGTGAGGAGCCAGGAGACATCAAGCTGAGCGTTGAAGGATGGGCAAAATGTGAAAGTCCGCACACCACCCTCATTCCACCCCAGCCACAACACAAAGATTTAATCACACTCCTGTTGCCTTCCCTGCGCTCTCCCTTCTCCAGACTTCACACCCAGCTGCCGTCCTTAATGACACTTCACTGACTACTCTGTCTACTCGTCTCAACTCCTATGGCACTGAATCCATTTCTATTAATTCTTATATATTAGCCACATGTTGTTTTTCACTCCTGAGTTGCGAGACGTGTTGATTTGCTAGTTCTTCCTTCTTTATTCGAGCACCCCTCCCTCCATCTAGGCAGGCCCTGTACCCAGCATTGGTGGACTTGGTCAAGCACATTCCGGGGCCACAGAGTGTCAGAGAAGGGCAGCCAGAAGCAGGAGAAGCAAGTCTTATAGAACGCTGAGGACGGTGAGGAGAGGGAAAGAAAGACAAATGGGTCCTACTAGGAAGTCGGAGAGACTAGGCTGAATGTTCAAAGGAAGGGACAACCCTGTTCCCAGTTACAGGGGCAGCCCTGGTCCAGATGCGGGGGTCTGCACTAATCCAAATGACCTCATCAGTTTCAGCTATAACATTTCAAAACAGAAGGAAGCTCAGTGATTGTTCTGTATAACTAATCTCATCGTTTAATAGATCAGAGGACGCAAAGGCCCAGGGACATTAAGCGACTTGCCTAAGGTTGCACAGTAAACCAGTGGGTAAAACTATTTCTGCTGCCCCTAGCTTGAGGTCTTCCTCAGATAATTGAGAACATGTTTTTTAAAAACTGTCATAAACAGCAACAGTTATGAGTATCTGAATCACCCTTAAAGGTCTGCAACATCAACACCTCAGACCCTGTAGAACAAAACTACATATTACTCTTGCAGTAGAGTCAGAGGGTGCTTGAAAAGATGCAGATGCTTAAAAGTACCAGAGTCTCTGAACTCTCCTAAACTCTGAGGGCTAACCAGAACTTCCGACACATGGCTCTTCCATTAAGACTAAGTTTATATCACTCCACGTGTGATATGCTAATCTTTTCATTTTGATATAATTACACACTTACAGAAAAGTTGCAAGAACAGCACAGGGAAGTAAGGCTCCGGTGCTCATCCCCTCCAGCTCTGCCTGTCTCTATGTACCTGCCTTTCACCGCCAATTCAAGTGGAAGCTCCCACAGGTGCCTTCTCTGATAGCCAGGCAGAAGTAATCCTTCCCTTCCTCTTGTGCTCTTTGTATTACAGCTATTCACACATATCTTATCATCTTGACAAAATCTCCTTGCGCAGACAGGCAGAGATTAGAGTCTTTTGTGATTATCATCTCCTACAACTAGTATAGGAACTCTGGTGGTGCACTGGTCAAGCACACGGCTGCTAACCAAAAGTCGGTGGATCGAACCCACCAGCCACTCCACAGGAACAAGATGTGGCAGTCTGTGTCCATGAAGATTATAGCCCTAGAAATCCTATGGGGCAGTTTTACCCTGTCCTATTGGCCACTGTGAGTTGGAGTTGACTCAACGGTACACAACAACAACAACAACGATTAGTATAGTCATGGGATTTCCAAATAGTTGCAGAATAAATTCTCGTCTACACAGCCGAACTATACATTTATTTTTTTAAGTTCTATGCTCAACAAAGATTAAAAAAGATCATGTGTCCCATTTACACTCTGACTGGGCTGTCGTGCAGGACTCTCTTTTCCGGGCTACACAATCCTGGCTCACCCCCTCTTCAACGTGTTGGATGCACCAAGGCTACACAATAAAAGCTGCTACTTTGCTCTGAGATATCTGCAAATTCTATACAAACAACCCCTAAAGTGTGAGTAATAGCAGACTAACCAGTATATTGAAAATAATCCTGTTCAAACGCCAAATACAGAGCCATAAGAAAATGGATGTCCTACTGGGATCATCACCACCCTTCTGTCCGTCTGTCGTACTGTGGTGGCTTGCGTGTTGCTGTGATGCTGAAGGCTATGTTGCTGCTATTTCAAGTACTAGCAAGGTCACTCATGGTGGACAGGTTTCAGTGGAACTTCCAGACTAACGCAGACAAGAAAGAAAGGGCTGGCAATCTATTTCTGAAAAGTTAGCCAATGAAACTTCTATGGATCACGACAGAATATTATCCACTATAGTGCCGGAAGATGAACCCCCGAGGCTGAAAGGCAGTCAAAATACACAGTGGACACAACAATGGATTCAAGCATACCAACGATCACAAAGATGGCACAGGATCGAGCAACATTTCATTCTGTTGTACATGGGGTCACCAAGAATCAGAGCCGACTCATTGCAACTAACTGGGATTGCAGTGAAGAGTATGGGTGCAAGTGGATTTCTCACTGATTGCTAATGGACTGATGCAAAGTTACAGGAATTTTAGGACATCTGGGATATATATATGTTGGCCACTGTTAGTCAATTCTGTCTTACTTAAAATAGGTCAATGAAAAGGATGAAGTGAAAAGAGAAGACAATGTTTCATTAAATCTAAACACTCAAAAGAATAATTTCATTATTACATGTTTTCTCAATTTTTTTTTGATGGCATGTGTTTTCAGTATTGGAATGCATGCTTATTAATTGTGTGTTTTAAATTTTTGGTTGGTAATACGGATTTTGAGAACTACCATCTGGTGATACAAGCCACCAATGAGGCGAGTGGCACTGGGATGCCACCGATCTGTGGTATGACAATATATCAACGAGAGCTAGGTAAGTAATTTATTGCGGGCACCTTTCCATTAGGTTATGTGGGGAACCTCTGGTTTTCCAAATATGACACAGAAAAACCAAAACAAACCCATCAGGGCTCCCTAACTATCACACAGGACAGCCATAATTATGCTTGTGTCATGGATTGAACTGTGTCCCCCCAAAAATGTGTGTAGCACCTTGGCTAGGTCATGATT
>NW_004444135.1:3794231-3819178 GCF_000243295.1 Trichechus manatus latirostris | reverse complement strand
CATAAAAGAGAGAAGTGAGCAGAGACACATGGGAACCTCATACCACCAAGAAAGCAGTGCTGGGAGCAGAGCGCGTCCTTTGGACCTGAGGTTCCTGCATAGAGAAGCTCCCAGACCAAAGGAAGACTGATGACATGGACTTTCCTCCAGAGCCGATGGAGAAAGCGTTCCCCTGGAGCTGATGCCCTGAATTTGGACTTGCAGCTTACTGGACTGTGAGAGAATAAATTTCTCTTTATAAAGCCATCCACTTGTGGTATTTCTGTTGGAGCAGCACCAGATGACTGAGACAGCTTGCAAGCCTTATCTCAGAGAAATAAAGGGGAAAAAAAGGCAAAAGTTTACAAAACTAACACATCCAGGAAGCACCGCCTAATAGAATGTTCAACCTACACAACAATGAGGCTCCAACTCTGGTCTGCTAAGCTTAATACATTTCAAAAGGGACCCACCTTGATGCTAAACGCATTAGAACTGGAATAACACCTTACCTCTGAGGTCCAGAGGCATAAAAAGTGGCTGGTATACCATTTATGCCAATGGTAACAAAAGAGATAAGGAGGTATTTAAAGTAATGTTTGGATTAGCCTTGAATTACAAGGAAAAGAATTGTTTAAATGGTTGCATAAGGAAAGTTCGTTGTTAGTAGATACATTACTTCACACATCTGAAAAGGTTTATGTACAACTTGCTTAAAAGGGAGAAAATGTATAACCACTTGGGTTTCTTCAGTTGCACATCTCTACAATTCTAAACCACCCTAGCACAGTACATACCTCAGGGCGCAGACAACCCTCTTGTCCACCAGGTGGCAGCACGTCTTTAACTATCTCCTCATAAAAACAAAACAAAAATCCCTTGCCGTAGATCACAGCAACCCTACAGGACAGAGTAGAATTGCCCCAAGAGTTTCCAAGGCTGTAATCTTCACAGAAGCAAACTGCCACATCTTTCTCCCACGAAGTGGCTGATGGGTTCAAACTACTCACCTACTGGTTAGCAGCCGAGTGCTTTAACCACTATACCACCAGGGATCCTGGATCTCCTCATACAAGAGTAAAAAGCAACTAATTTTACAAACTACTGCTACAGTGATGTATGAGTACTGAAATACCTCATGTTCTGCAAAATCACACTGTAAATATAACAATGCCTCAGAAGAAAGGCCTGGCGATCTACTTCCAAAAAATCAGCCACTGAAACCCTATAGAGTACAGTTGTACTCTGACACAATTGGGGTTCCATGAGTCAGAATGGACTCAAAGGCAACTGCTTACTACGTAAAACAAGGTGGGGGCAGACTACTCGAAACCTATGTGCATCTTTGTAACCAGGGCACTAACAATCCAAATAAAAATATTAACACAATTTAAAAGATACACTAAATTCTTAAAATTTCTTTAAATTCCTAATTAAAAAAAAAAATCACAGGAAGTAAAGGAAGTAGGTAAGGGTAGGTTGAGGCTGTTTAGGACAAAAACGGGAGAACCTCACAACAAGCATTTCTTTCTCAGTAGCATATAACCAAAGCAGGCCCAGGAGGGGAAGGTGGGCAATGGGGCATGGTGTACAGAACTGAGTTTCTCGGAGTTCAGCTGGGTGAGTGAACGCTGTATGCAGCTGCTATGTAGCTGGCAGAACAAAACATTCATGGGCTGGGGAAAACTGTGTCACCCCTCTCCTCTCTACCAAGGGCAAGCGACCTAGCTCATAATACAGAAATGCGGCAGTGCAGACCACGGTCGACTTACCTGCAGTTAAATAGGCGTAATAGCACTGCGACCATCTGGACTCGTTTTTTAGCCTCTCAAAGGAATCAAACGCATCCTTGAAGTTCAGCTCGATCATGCTGCACCAACCTAAGGAAGGCAGACTTTAGCGTATTACCATAAAGTCGTCAGCTTTTGATCCCGTTGAAGCTACCAATCTCTGATACTGCTATCTTTCTCTTTGAGTGTTCTATGTAAACGACCTGAACACTTAAAAAATTATTTTTTCACCTTAAGGAACTGGAGTGTTTGTCTTACTCAAAACTTCATACTTTCATTGTGAAGTTGTGAATAAGACAAGCATTTCTTATTTCACAACTGACTAAGCAGTATAGTAGAGAGTGGTTTAAAGATTTCTAGGAAAATACTCCACCTTGCCTCACACAATTGAGAGATTAGCCTAAGTACGTGTAGTATTTCTCCAAGAGAAGGTACGGGCTCAGAAAAAGAAGTGGAAGCAACGCCATGAGGTTATGTACATAGTGACTAACTAAAAATGTCTTATTCATTATTCTTATTAATTCACAAATCTTTATATGAGAGGTAGAGAGCAAGCCAGTCAGAAATTAATACTTGCCCACCCTGGCCTCTGCAAACTGGCAGGGGAGCTGAGAAAGAATCCCATGTTCCCTGGACCCAAACATGGTTTTTTACTGCTGTAAAGAATAGCAGTAACTGACGTGACAGGAATTTTAATCCTCTTGTTAACAGCAGTACACTCATTGCCATTGAGTTGATTCTGACTCATAGAGACCCTATAGGACAGGGTAGAACTGCCTCATAGGGTTTCCAAGGCTGTAATCTTTACAGAAGCAGACTGCCACATTCTTCTACCATGAAGCAGCTGGTGGGTTCGAACCGCTGACCTTTAAGTTAGCAGCCGAGCGATTAATCACTGACCCACAGGGCTCCTGTTAACAGCGGTAGCTACCATCCATTGAGCCCCAACTGTGTGCTAAGCACTGTGCTAGCACTTTATATACTCCTCTCTAACCCTTACTTGGAACCCTGGTGGCGCAGTGGTTGAGAGCTACAGCTGCTAACCAAAAGGTCAGAAGTTTGAATCCACCAGCTGCACCTTGGAAACCCTACGGGGCACTCCACTGTGTCCTATAGGGTCACTGTGAGTCGGAATCGACTTGACAGCAACGAGTTTTTTTTTTCTTTTTTAACCTTTACTACAGGAGCCCTGGTGGTGCAGTGGTTAAGCACTCAGCTGCTAACCGAAAGGTTGGCAGTTTGATCCCACCAACTTTCCATGGGAGAAAGATGTGGTAGTCTGCTTCCATAAAGATTACAGTCTAGGAAACCCTGTGGGGCAGTTCCACTCTGTCCTAAGGGGTCGTTATGAGTCAGAATTGACTCAACCACAATGGGTAACCCTTACTACCACCTTGCAAAGGTGGGTGATGGGATCCTTATCTCACCAATAAGAACACCTAAAGCATCAAGGGGTTTTGTGACTTGCTCAAGACCACACAGCTAAGAGGGAAGAACTGCAGACAGAAAGCCGAAGTTCTGTCCTTTATACACTACTGCCTCCATAAAAAGAAAATTCTCATATCAGATGTGTCAATAAATACTTGTATGATCTTGGAGGTGCCATTTAAACTATGGGGGGAAAATTCACATTTCCAGAAAATTCAGTGTCTAATTCTATGGGATATGATATGAAAGTGGCATTTTGGGGGTAAAAATTTGGGCTAATTATTTTCATTCTACAGTAGACATCAGGATATAGATATCCTCTAATAGATATGAGATTTGAATTAGATGCAAAATAGAGGTGGAAGGCAGCATGGAATTTTAATAGGAAATCCGAATTCTGATTTTACTATTTCTTGTCTGATTTAACCTTCCTAATGCCTGGGTGTTGGGTTAGATGATTTCTAAGCTTCTTTCAGCTCTAACATTCTATACTGTCATAGACTTTGAAATGGTGTACCAAAAAAAAAAGGCTACCAAAGCTAGGTTTTTTATTCAAGTCCTCTGAAACACATTTCATTCTACATTATAGCCACTAAACAGAACACCAGCAGAGTTTAAATTACAAACAAATACATATTCCCTTGGATGATACTTCAACTCTTCTCCCTAAGTCATCATGGAGGTTTAAAACATAATTCAAGAACACAATTATGCCCACGGCAGGTGAAGCAAGTGGCAGACATCTTAGGGTTCTGACCTAACAGATGCCAGTCACCTCCCTACACTCTCTCCATTTCTTCCCTGCTGTCCCTCTGCAGAGAGCTTTTTGGATTCCAATTTCCCTTTGGGTTCCCATCACTATCATCATTTCTCCTCACTCTACTCCTTGTCCATTTCCTTTCTACGTGCTACATGATGTGACCTCATAGTATTAAGCTTAAAACATATGAACTCCTTATTTAAAAAAATTTTTTTTTTTGTTTCAAGTCCAAAGTTCTCAGCATAATGAAGCAACTGTTACCTAAAAAAACAAACAAACCAATCCATTGCCGTTGAGTCGATTCCGACTCAAAGCGACCCTGCACGACAGAGTAGAACTACCCCATAGGGTTTCCAAGGAGCCGCTGGTGGATTCAAACTGCCGACCTTTTGGTTAGAGGCTGAACTCTTTAACCACTGCGTCACCAGGGCTCCATGTTACCTAAAAGGATTATGGAATTACTAACGCAATGAGATTGGAGAATTGTAGAGAAGTCAGCAAAAGACTCACAGCGACAACTTTGGAGAAGGAGGGGGAAAATCTCAGATAAATAAGTACTTCAAAGTCTGCTTATAAATTTATCTCTAGTGGGAGAGAAGCAGAAGGAAGCAGCGAACATTTCTGGAGTGCCTTCTGTTTTCCAGGCCCTCACCAGATGCTCTGTACAATGTTATTTCATCTAAACCTCCCAATTGCCACAGGGGGAGGCAACTTAACTCCAGTGGCAACAATGTGGCTCAGAGGGCTTAAGAAGCTTGTCCAAGGTTTCAGACCTACTGATGGAAGAGCTTGCATTGGAAGGCACCCGCCTAACTCTCCTATATCATATTTTTATTCTTAGGTAAACACTGGTAAACAAATAGTTTTGAATTTGAACGTGCAGTCCAATAAGGTATTTATAAATGGTTATTAGTCAACTCATTTAACATTACCTATTATCCTAAAATCAAACTGTTATAAAGAACATAATATTTTAAAGTAGTAATTAGAATCAGAATGATAAGTATCATTACATATGCTATGATAATAGTCATTCTTGTATAAGGCAGCAAGTGTTTTACAAAGACATAAATTGAATAGCATTAATAATGAAAAATTGCACAAGCAAGCATTGATACTATTTCAGAACAAGAAGCTGGACAGACATTTCATATTTACCAATTTCATACAGACACACATGTTGAATTTCTCTCTGATCTACTGCAAGTTCCAAAGCAGAGTGGAAAGAAGTCAAGGCACTGTTGATTTGACACTAAGGAAAAAAATGAAAGCAGAGTTACTGGCTAGGATCTGTCATTAACCTTACAATCATGATAATTCAACACTGTCTTTTTCCTTGTTATCTGAAACAGAAAAGCATGACTCCTTACAATACCATAGCCTCCCTTCTGCTAGGACAGCAGGTTCCAGCTGAGGCAAGAACTCAGAGCCACCTTCTCCTACCACACTCTTTATATTTCCACAATAGAACTTGTTATACTATAATTGCTTGCTAATCTAGCTCCCTGTTAGCAGACAAGTTCTAAAAGGGCAGGGACTACATTTCCTCCTTCTTTGTATACCTACCCTGGCAAAATACCTGGCACAGAAAGATTCTCAATCAGTTCTGAGTGAATGAAGGAAGGCATTCCCAGTTAGCCCAGTCCTCGCTGGTCTCTCTGATGTGACCCACTCACTCTCTACACCATGCAATTTATAGTTTGGTTTTTTAACTCAGAATACTGTTCTCCAATTGCTTCTGATCATCAAATCTCCTCTGTCAACAATTCTGAAATTCTCTGAGGATCCAGATTACATTTTCGACTTTTGCTTTTATCTAATGCTGTCAAGAACCCAACAGACTCTCAAATGTCTGTTCTACTTATTCCTGATTAAATACATTTAGTTTTTTCTTCCACTAAAAATCTCTTTCAAAGTCTGCCAACCTGGTAACACAAGTACTTGGGAAGAGAACCTAAAAAGTATCCCCAGGATAAAAAGGGTTAGATTAAATCCTAGCTAAGGCACTGATCCACCACCCATCTGTCAGTTTGTCATACTGTGAGGGCTTGCATGTTGCTGTGATGCCAGAAGCTATGCCACCAGTATTTCAAACCCCAGCAGGGTCACCCATGGTAGACAGGTTTCAGCAGAGGTTCCAGACTAAGACTAGGAAGAAAGGCCTGGTGATCTACTTCACAAAATCAGCCAATGAAAACCCTATGAATCACAACAGAATATTGTCTGATATAGTGCTGGAAGACGAGTTCACTAGGTTGGAAGGCATTCAAAATACACAGTGGCAGTAACAACAGACTCGAACAGACCAACATGGAGAAGATAATGAGGACCGGACACCATTTTGTTCTGTTGTACATGGGGTCACCATGAGTCGGTGTTGACTCCACAGCAACTAACAACTAGAACAACAACAAGGCATTGGTAGATATTAAATATCATGTATGAATAATAAATATAAATCCTAAATGCCCCAGAGACTAGAGAGGCTCCTCACCATGATGCCTGTCTAGGAGCGTTCCTTTCTTGCTGCCCAGCTGGGGCCTGAGCAGCTCTCCCTGCCCATACACTCAGGCTTAGGCTTTTCCTTCCATCCTTCCTCTCTGTGCTTCCCCGTGTTTCCCTCTGCTGCTCCTCAGTCACTCCCTCCCCAGTGCTCCTGACTGCCTCTTCCTTCCACAGTCAGCCAGGCGCCACACAAAGGGTCACAGAAGAGAAGCTACAGACAGCTCTGAGGAACCAGCTCCACCCCTTCCTCAGCTTCTTTAGCCTCACCCGCTCTCTGCAGGAAGCTCTGGAACACAAATGTACTCCTGAGTCAGCAAGGTCATCTCAGAACAGTCTGTGACTCAGGGGCTTTGTAAGCCAAATGACTCATTAACCAAAGCCAAGGCTAGATCAATACCTGTCCATGCCCCAAAGCGACACTCCACTCTCTGTTGTCAGGGAGGTTCCAGCTGTAGCACTGGATACTTTATCACCACCCATGAAAGCTGATCAGGCAGCCACAGGAGCTACATCTCACCATATCACTAATTCCTGTTCTCAAGCAGCTTAAAACTGAGCTGGAGGAACTGCACAGGAATGGGAAACACGCCCACAACTCTGAAGCCATTTACACTGGTTGTAAGTACACAGCCAAAATACCAAAGGGGATATTATCACTCAATCAATATTTTATGAAGAGTGTGTGTACAGATCTGGACACTCATTCCAACCCATCTCTGACTTTTCCCTCTCTGTATCAACAGTCTTCTTCCTGCATCATAAACAAACTTGACTTAGCACATTTACACAGAAACCTCAACCTTAGGGGTTCTGCTGTGCACACATCTGCCCGTTTGCTAAGTTAATGGCCCTCAGTTACCATATTCTGAATGGGTCATGCCCAGTGAGCTGTCCCCAGCTGCAAGTTCAGTGCAGGACAGATCAATACCACACTGCCCTTCAGTAAACATTTACTGGGCAACCACTACCTGCCAGGGATGGTGCTAGTCAAAACAAAGCTTTGAATCCAAGTTAAAAAAAAAGAAACCAAGAAGCAATATTTGGATCAATACTGTTTCTTCTTTTTTTTTTTTAAACTGCTTCAAATACTCTAAGAAAGGCATGCATTAGTTTCATTTTCAGATGTAGAAGCTGAAGGTCAAAGAGGTTAAACAACTTGCTCAAGGTCAACATGCTAACAATTGACTAGGATTCAAACTCTGCTGATTGCCTCCAAAGGGTGTTATCACCAGGGAAGGGTGCATGTATATCGAAGGCCGAATAAAGACCGCCAAAGATATCAGGTCTTAATCCCTAGAATCTGTAAATATTACCTTATTTGGAAAAAGATTCTTTGTAGATGTGATTAAATTAAGTATTCTGAGATGGGGAGATCATCCTGGATTTTGCAGGTGGGCCTTAAATGCAACCGCATGTATCCACAGACAGGCGGAAAAGGCAATGACCGAAGACTGCAGAGACTGCAGTGATGGGACCACAAGCCAAGGAATGCCAACAGCTACTAGAAGCTGCAAGAGGCAAGGAATGTATTATCCCCCAGAGCTGCAAGAGGCAAGGAATGTATTATCCCCCAGAGCCTCTGGAGGGAGCCCTGCCCTGCTGACACCTTGATTTCAGCCCAGTGAACTGATTTCGGATTTCCAGCCTCCAGAATTTTGAGAGAATAAATTTTCACTGTTTTAAGCCACCAGTTTTGGGGTAATTTGTTACATAGTCCTAGGAAATTAATACAGTACATTTCTTTAAAAATTAAATGGTGATGAAATTACCATGTTTTTTCTGTTACCCAGCACTGTAATAGAACTTGAAAGTACTGAGACCGTATACTGGAGTTTAATGACAAGAGTGAGCACAACCACAAAATTAATTCTAGTACTATCCTGATCACTCACTGAGGAATACAATGACTAGCCATTAAAATAGTGGAAATATATTTTCCTTTTTCATCAAAATAATTTAAAATAAAAAATGATCTGTGGGAGTTTTTATGATTATAAAATAAAATATCCAGAAACAAGCAAAAAAAGAAGAATGATCTCCATTTAATACTCTAGTCACAGTTTAACCTTTAAACACATACACATACCCTGGCATGAAGAGAATTTGGAAATGGACTACTATAAAAAAGCCACTAAGTGAAGCGTTAGACATTACAGTGTAGGCTTTTGTCTCGAAAAACTGACTTGCTGTGTTGCAAAATCACTTGAAGCCTGTTTTCTCGCTTGTAAAATGAGGAAAAATGTTGGCTAGCTTTATCTACTCCCAAAGCAAGCCATGAAGAACAAAAAGCCTGAGACTTTTCCATATTAAATGTCGCCCTTTGTAGGGGGAAGTGGGGAGGGGGTATTGCTTAATGGGCACTGAGTTTCTGTTAAGGGTGATGAAAAATTTGGAAACAGTGGTGATGGTTGCACAACACGGGGAATGTAATTAATCTCAGTGAACTGTATGTGTAAACATGGTTGAAATGGCAATGTTCTGTTTATATATATAGAGAGAGAGACAGAGTCCTGGTGGTGCAATGGTTAAGAGCTTGGCTGCTAACCAAAAGGTCAGCAGTGAGAATCCACCAGCCACTCCTTGAAAACACTGTGGGGCAGTTCTACTCTGTCCAATAGTTGCTGTGAGTCGGAATCGATTCCACGGCAACAGATATATATATAAATGTATATGTATCACCATAATTAAAAAAAATTTTAAACGATGAAAAAATGGAGCTCTTTGAAAGGAAACATTATCTGGAGCCATTGCCTCTACGCTACAGAGATAGCACGTTTCTCCACTCATCCAGGACTTCTTTTCTGTCCTTTAGCCAAATGCATGGTTTCCTTCTGGTAGGCTGAACATGGTTCTTGATAGGTTCATTCTAGGCATTTCATAATATTTGCGGCAACTGTAAGAGGTAAAAGGGGCTTGTTTCTCCATTCTATTCTCCAAGTGTTGCTGGTGCACAGGAAAACTTTTGGTGTTTGCAAGTTGATTTTATATTTGTTAGTTTATCATAGTCATGAGTTTTCATGGTTTTTTGGTTTGTTTTCATTTTTCTCCTGGATTTCTAGGGAGACAGTCAAATCATTTGCAAATAATGACAGCTTTGTCTCATCCTTTGCAATACACATTCTTGTTAATTGGCTAGGACCACCAGTTAAAATACTGAATAGCAGCAATCATAGCAGGCACCCTTGCTTTATTCCCATCTTTAATGATGCTGTGTCTAATGTTTCACCATTAAATATGGTTTACTGCAGGTGTTTAGTGGATGCCATTTTTACCAAATAAAGAAATTTCCTTCTATTTCTAATTTGCTAAAAGTTACCTTGGTTTTTGAAAATATGGACTAGGCAGTACATTTTATTAAGGAACATTTGGGTATCTATTGATGGGATTATGTGGTTTTATGAATTCCTTTCCTAAACACAGGGAATCATGAAAGGATCCCTGGTGGCGCAGTGGTTAAAGCAATCCACTGCTAACCAAAAGGCTCTGCTGGAGAAAGATGTGGCAGTCTGCTTCCGTAGAGATTTACAGCCTTGGAAACCCTATGCGGTCCTATGAGTCAGAACTGACTTGACAGCAATGGGTATGAATTCCTTTCCTAACAGGGAAAAATAGGAACACATTTCCTGAGACTGAACCACTCTTGCCTTTTTGGAATAAACCCTAAAAAAAATCAAACCCATTACCACTGAGTTGATTCTGACTCATGGTGACCACATGTGTTACAGAGTAAAACTGCTCCATAGAGTTGTCTTGGCTGTACTCTTTACAGAAGCAGACTGCCAGGACTTTCTTCTGTGGCACTGCTGGGTGGGTCTGAACCATCAACCTTTAGGTTAGTAGTCAAGTGCAAATCATTTGTGCCACCCAGGATCCTACAAGATTATAATGTGGCACTTAAAAATACATTGTTGGATTTGATTTGCTAATATTTATTTAGAATTTCTATATTCAGAATGAGATTGACCTACAGTTTTCTGCTCAAGTGCTCTCCTTGAAGAGTTTTAGTATCACAGTAATGCCAGACTTGTAGAACGAGTTGAAAACACTTTTGTATTTTTCTGTGCTCTGGAACTACGTAAATAATTAGTTCACTTTAAAGTCACATCTTTCAATTGAATACTTAATTTATAATTTTTAAATCACCATAATTTAAATTTTTTCTTAATGGGCACAGAGTGTAGCAAATAATATTAAATTTGCATCAACAGCATCAAATTTCAGAGCTAATTTATAACCAACACCATTTTATGCCTTAGGAAATAATTTGTCTTCTTTAAACTCTCGGGGGGATGTTGAAATAAATGAACTCATATAAATAAAATGATCTTCAGAAAGGTACCTTGTCTTTAAAATTAGGTGCACATCAGTATACACTATTAATTGCTCTGGGAAATGAATCACAGCATTGTTTCCATCATTCAGAGCACACACTTGAAGTGAGTGGCAATTAAGCTTCTCACAAAATGTTGCAGACCCCCCAGGAGAAACTCCAGATTTTATCTAGCAGGCGTAATTAAGATCTGTAAGTTAAGATCCCACCACAAATATACAAGTATATACTCTTGCCTAAAACCCAAACAAACACGTGTACGTTCTTTGGACTGACAGGGACGAAGAAAAATGAAACGTAACATGAAGGGATGGAGTGACTACAAGTAACATTTTCTACCCGATTTAAAAAATGAAGGTTTTCCTTATTATTTCTGCATTAATATATTTTTAAAGCCCTTTAGAAAGTAAAGACCTCAAATTACAACTAAGAAGACACAAGAGCACTAATTAAACAATTAGTTTTCAGATTCAGCACATGAAGCCTGGGGTCTATAACGGTTACAGTCTGCTCTAGTTAAAGAAGTCCACTAGTAATGCCACACTGGGAGAAGTCACTAAATTCAGCTACCCAACAAAAGGTCCCCCTTCTAGAGCTGCGAAAGAAGTGGAAACGGAAACAAGGCAAAGCTCTTTTGGGGGCTTGGCCCAGACTACAGTGCCAAAGGGACATCAAGTTCCAGACGCCCCTGAATCTATAACGTAAGACTTTGCTTCTGAAGCAAGCAATTTCCTTTCGTACTGCCTCCAAACTGTATTTAATGTTAAATGACCAAAATAGTTCACAAACAAAAAGGTCTGAGGAGCCAGACTACCAGCATTAAAATAATGTTTGAATAACCCAGTTCTGCTGGGCCAAATGCTCAAGAAGAGATAAGTATCACAGCGGCAAACTGAAGAACCCAAAAGTCCCTGTTGACTCAGCTGCTGGGGAAGGCTGTCCCGTGTCCATAGCTCTCACGTGCATTTGCTTTTGAGAATATTCAATCCTATTAGATAAATGAGTTTGTAGTTTGTAGAACATAGACAAAATCTTTTAAGGTGGTTTAAGTAGCTGATAAACAAAAGGTTTGTTAAATATAGGCAAAATTCATGGGATTATTTTTTTGCATTTTTTTCCCTCAGGGCTTTTTATTTTTTTTTTTAATTGTGCTCTAAGTGAAAGTTTACAGTTAAGTTACTTTCTCATACAAAAATTTATACACACAATGTTATGTGACCCTAGTTGCTCTTCCTATACTGTGACAGCACACTCCTCCTTTCTGCCCCGGATTTCCCACGTCCATTCAACCAGCGCCTGTCCCTTTTGGTTCACGGGATTTTTAAAGAATAAAATAAATACTCAGCAAGTAGAGTGTATGGGTATGTGAATGTGTGTGTGTGTGTGTTAAACCGAAGAACAAAGAACCAAGAGATACCTAATATCCATGAGGCACCTGGCTATTAGCTTTGGTTTAGTCCCGTTGTGCTGACTTCTCCTGTAATGTGTGTTGTCCTTCTCTTCACCTAAGATAATTCTTGTCTACTATCTAGTTCGTGAACTTCCAGAAAAAGACAGACTAGGAAGAAAGGCCTGGCAATCTACTTCCAAAAATCAGCCAGAGAAAACCTTATGAATCACAACAGAACACTGTCTGACTCACTTGCTTTGGACACATTATTTGGAACACTCAATTGCCAGAAAAACACATCATGTCTGGTGAAGCAGAGGGCTAGTGAGGGTGAGGGAGACCCTCAGTGAAATGGATTGTCACAATAGCTGCAATGGTGGACTTGAACATGTCAGCAATTGTGAGGATGATGTAGGACTGGGGCAGCATTTCGTGCTATTGTGCATAAGGTCTCAATGAGTTGGAGGTGACTTAATGGCAGCCAGATATCTATCTATAAATTTTTGACATAAGGAGTCCTCTAGAGAGCATTATAAATAACCATCTAGAAGGTATAGCTGTCCAACTCGTAATTACAGTCAATACTCTGGTATCTAGCAAAGTGTAAACAGTAGTTATTTCTGGAATGCAAAGTTTGTGTCTGCTCCTTGATGCACTTTTGTATTTTACCGTGTTCTCAAATTAAGATGTATCCTTTAAACAAAACAAGTTAGCGGGAAATGTACATTCTGATGCTGGCCATGAAGAAGCTAAGTAAACAGTTTGTAAAGAATGCTGCCTTAACAAGCTAATCTGATCTCAACACTGTCATCATAAAAGCTAACACATGTGGCCCTCTTAACCACACGTCTGTTAAGATGGCAAACACTCTTTGTGGAGCAGCTCCTTCAATCTGCGCACTATGCTGAAGGACTCACAACTGTCAGAGGTGGAGCCACTGAATTCGAATCTCGTCAGTCTGACTCCAGAGCCAACACTGCTGACCTCCATGTTCTACTGCCTCCTCATTTTACACCCGGTCTCCCTTCCTCTCAGGTCCTACCTCCTGTGTCTCCACTGCCCCAGCCTTCCCCCACCCACCCACAATAGTCACTCATTCACTTGGCACTCTCCTTGTATTGCTTTGTGCTATTACCTTCTTGTGCATTCATGTTGCTATCTTCACGATTAGACTGTAAGTTTCTTGTGGGCGGGGACTTTTTCTATTTTTCTTGGCACCACACAGACGGCCTTTCTCATCAAAGGCAACAAATACCTGTTTTTATGTTTCTCAGGGACTGGCCATGTCTGCATCTGCTCACATGTCTGCCTCCCCGCAGTCCTGATCTCCACTATGCGCGAACTCTACCGTTTTCACCTGTAGGGTCATTGCCACAGCAGGGCCATTATTCTTCGCTAACCAAAGCCAGGCACTTACTCGGAGTGCCACACGCTCATATGCCTGCCAAGATTATTACCTCACTTCATCCTTACAGCAAAACTCTGCCATAGGTACTTCTACGGTCCCTGTTTCACTGAGGAGGAAAGTATGGTTTAAAGAGATGAAGCAATTAAAAAATGGGCAAAGGACTTACTTGAACAGACATTTTTTCAAAGAAGATATACAAATAGCCAATAAGCACGAGAAGGTGCTTAACGTCATTAGTCACCATGGAAATGCAAGTCAATACCACAGTGAGATACCACTTCGCACCCACCAGAATGGCTAGGATCAAAAAATGGAAAATAACAAATTTTGGCGAGAATGTGGAGAAATTGGAATCCTCATGCATTGCCAGTGGGAATGTAAAATGGTGCAGCCACTGTCGAAAAGTCTGGTGGTTCCTCAAAAAGTTAAGCATAGAAAATTACCACATGTCCCAGCAATCCCAATCCTAGGTATACACGCCAAAGAATTAAAAACAGCATCTCAAACACACACTTGTACGTCAATGTTCATTGCAGCATTATTCACAATAGTCAAAAGGTGTAAACATCCCAAATGTCCATCAACAGACGAATGGATTAACAATATGTGGTACATACCAGTACATACAATAGAATATTATTTAGCTGTAAAAAGCAATGAAGTCCTGATACACACTATGACATGGATGAACCTCGAAAACACTGTGTAAGTGAAAGGAGTCAAACACAAAAAGACAAATATTACATGATTCCGTTTATATAAAATATCTAGAATAGGCAAATGCATAGAGAAAGAAAGTAGATTAGAGGTTACCAGGGGATGGTGGGTGGAGGGGATGGGCAGTTATTGCTTAATGGGTACAGAGTTTCTGTTTAGGGTGATGAAAACATTTTGGAAATTGATAATGGTGATAGTTCCACAACAATGCAAGTATAATTAATGCCACTGAATTGTACACCTAAAAATGGCAAACTTTAACATATATTTTACCACCAAAAAACTAAACTTTAAAAAAAAGTGATTTAAAAAAAAAAAAGAGCGAGATTAAGGATTTCACCCAGGGTCACTCAGCCGGAAAGAGGAGGAGCCAGGCCTGAGTCCTGCAGCTGACTTCTGTCAGTAGCTTGAGCGCTCAACCACACACTACTGTCAGGCAGAGGACAAGTGCCACAGATGGCAAGTAAGGGGCATCAGAGTAGGTAGGTTTCACCACACAGTTGACCCAATGACATTAATAAGATTAAGATTAATTATAATTAATTATAGCATAAGACAAAAGAGACATGAAATAATACCAAATTTTTAGCCCCCTCTCCCCAAACACTGTCAAGTAAAATAAATGAAGAAATGCAGGCAGAATTTCAATAAATACAATCAAATCCCTAAACCAAAACCCAAACACTTCACAATTCTAATAAGACAAATACCTCATGATGAAGTTAATAAGAAAACAATGAAACAAGCTAAATTAATGAAAACTAGAAATAAAATGAAATTAAAAAAGGAATTGATAAAAAATTGAATCTCTTTATACAAACCAACAGTATAATTCAAAAGCCTAGTCATAAAAGTAAGAACATACTAATTAATACAATCAAAAATAATATCAGATTTTTATATAGCTGGAAATAGTATTTAGTTTTATGTTTAAAAAGTAATAAGTGAAAACAGAAAAACTATAATACTAAAATGGATATAACAATAAGTAAATATTACATATTAAATCATTATAGAAGAAATAAGGGAAGTTATTAAAGAACTGACTTCAAAAGTGTACTTAACAGCAATGAATTATAGGAGAGTGCTTTCAAATCCTTACTGATGGTTTAATTACTTTAAGTGACTTGCTTCTCCAAAATGTAAAAAAGATATTCTACTGATCAACTCATTTCTAAAAAGAAATCAAGTTTATTTCTAAAGCCTAGTAAGAACAAGCCCTCCTGAATATTTATATTTACATATATTCATGTTTAAATGTGTATATATGCACATATGAGTATATTTAAATATATTTACATGTTTGTGTAAGTATTTACATATTTATGTAAATATACACATATTTAAATATGTGTTTAATTCATTAGCAAATAAAAGCAGAGGATGTACTAGCAAGAATGTCGGATTAGAAAAGAAGGTCTCAATTCCAGTTTCTCCTTATTCCAAAATAACTGTGTATACCTGCACATACTTATCTTACCTGGACCCCCGTTTACTATACAGAGAACAGATGTTTGCAAAAAAAAGTACAAAGTCTTAATAGGAGAAATAACGGGTGACATGGCTAAAGGAAGAAATAGCCTCAGTAATGAGTAAGAAATATTATAAATATAATGTCAAAATTTCCCTATAATATACAGAACCTGATAAACTGAGAGCTAAATACATGTAAAGAACAAGTGGATAAAAATACTAATTAGCATATATTTTTAAAGGCAATAACGATGTATTTGTTCTTTTCAAGATATATTATAAAATTACAATTATCAAAATTATGCAACAGTAATTTAAAAACTGATACATGTGTGTGTATGTGTGCGTGTGCGTGTATCTGATATATAAAGACATTTCAAAACTAGAGTCCATCTTTTAAAGAATTTAATTCAATAACAGGAAAACACTCTTGAATCAAAAGTGTTAATATCCCAGAATTACACTTAAGGATCAGCATGAAATCACATCCACATCTCAGACATGCAAAGAAGTATGAGAATACAATAAGTAGGACAGGTTTTGAGGAGCACTGGTGGCACGGTGGTTAAAGCACTCAGTTGCCAATCAAAAGGTCAGTAGTTTGAACCCACACACTGCTCGCGGGAGAAAGATGTGGCAATCTGTAAAGATTACAGCCTTGGAAACCTATGGAGCAGTTCTACTCTGTCCTAGACAGCCACTATGAGTCAGAACGGACTTGACAGCAGTGGGTTTTTTAAGACAGTTTTTAAAACATCAATTTTACAATCTAAAAGAAAATAGTCTATGCACTTCAGTTTGGGAAGGAAGATGAACTTTATTTCTGAAGAAATGAAGTCTCTTGTAACAATAAATGTTTATATGTTTGAATGTTCAAAATTTACTCAATAAAACATAATGATAATTCTCAAAATGAAAGTAATCGAATAGGGAAAATAATGATAAACCTAACTAAAGACTGTATTATACATTTAGATTTTGGAATATGTATAAGGAAAATATTTCTTGTTTAAAAGTCATCAAACTTGATTGAATCAACAGTTTATTTCCAAAGGGAAAAAAGATATATAGTCATATAGAAAATACACATTCTCAGTAATACTTTTTAAAAACATCTTTATTGAGATATAATTCCTGTATCATAAAAGTCATACATTTAAAGTGTACAATTCAATGGTTTTCAGTATATTCACAGAGTTGCACAACCATCAGCATAAAGTTTAGAATATTTTCATCATCTGACAAATTCCATATCCATTAGCAGTCACCCCACACTCTCCTCCACCCACTCCTACCCCAAACAAGCAATAATCTGTTCTCTGCCTCTACAGATTTGCCTATTGTATAGATTTTATATAAATGAAATCATACAATTATGGTCTTTTGCGACTGGCTTCTTTCACTTAGCATATTTTCAAGATTCATCCATGCTGTGGCATCAATCAGTACTTCAGTCCTTTTTATGGCTGAATAATATTTCATTGTATGGATATGCCATGCTTTGTTTATCCATTCATCAGTTGATGGACATTTAAATTGTTTCCACTTTTTGGCTATATGAATAATAATATGGACACATGTTTTCATTTCTCTTGGGTATTTCCCAGGAGTGGACTGGCTGGGTCACATGATAACACCAAGTTCAACTTTTTCGGAACTGCCAAAACTGCGCCATTTTACATTCCCACCAGCAAATAAATAAGGGTTCCATTTTCTCCACTTCCTCTCCAACACTTGGTACTGTCTGTCTTTTTGATTACAGCCATCCTAGTGTGTGTGAAATAGTATCTAACTATCATTTTGATTTGCATTTCCTCAATGACTTATGATGTTGGGCATCTTTTCACTTACTTATTGACCATTTGCATGTCTTTGGAGAAATGTCTATTCAGATCTTTTGCCCATTGTTTAATTGGGCTATTTGTCTTTTTGAGTTGTAAGATTCCTTTACATATTCTGGATACAAGTCCCTTATTACATATATAATTTGCAAATATTTTCTTCCACTCTATAAACTATCTTTTCAATTTTTTGATGGTGCCAAGTGTTCAGTTTTGATGTAGTCCTATTTCTCTATTTTTTCTTTTATAGTTTGTGCTTTTGGTGCCATAGCTAAGAAGTCATTGACCTACCAGAGAGTTTTATAGTTTTAACTCTTACATTTGGGTCTGTGATTCATTTTGAGTTAATTTTTGTGTATGCTGTGCAGTAGGGCTCCAACTTCACTGTTTGCATGTGGATATCCAGTTGTCCCATCACCATTTGTTGCAAGGACAGTATTTGCCACTGAATTGTCTCGGCACGCTTGGCATATGTCTAGTGATCATAAGCGTAAAGGTTTATTTCTTGACTTTCAACTCTATGTCATTGATCTACCTGCCTATTCTTATGCTAGTACCACACTTGTGTTGATTTTGGTAGCTTTGTAGTAAGTATTAAAATGGGGAGGTGTGAGTCTTCCAACCTTGTTCTTCCTAAACAAGATAGTTTTGCTTACTCTTGATCCCTTGAGTTCCCCTATGAATTTTAGGATCAGTCTGTCAACTGCTGCAAAAAAAAACAATCTACGATTTTGATAGGGATTGCAATGAATCTGTAGGTCAGTTTGGGGAGTACGCCATCTCAACAATATTAAGCCTCTGATACATGAACATAGAGTGTCTTCAGTAACATTTGGAGAACTATCTTTATATTACGTTAATTTGCACACATATAGAAATATAAGTAACAAAACTATAAGGAGGAACATTGCTGCTGATACCATGCACAAAAATAATAAATAATTATACTCTGACCTTGGGATTCAGAGGAGGACATGGAATGAGGGATATCATTGCTGATGTTGGATGGATCTTGGCTGAAAGCAGAGAATACCAGAAAGATGTCTACCTGTGTTTTATTGACTACGCAAAGGCATTCAACTGTGTGGACCGTAACAAATTATGGATAACACTGTGAAGAATGGGAATTCTAGAACACTTAATTGCGCTCATGAGGAACCTGTACACAGACCAAGAGGCAGTCATTCAAACAAAACAAGGGGATACTGCACGGTTTAAAATCAAGAATGTGTGTGTAAGGGTTGTATCCTTTCACCATACTTATTCAATCTGTATGCTGAGCAAATAATCTAAGAAGCTGGCATTAGGATTGGAGGGAGACTCATTAACAGCCTGCTGTATGCAAAACACAACCTTGCTTGATGAAAGCAAAGAGGATTTGAAGCACTTACTGATGAAGATCAAAGACTATAGCCTTTAGTATGATTACACTTCAACATAATAAAACAAAAATCCTCACAACTGGACTAATAAGCAACATCATGATAAACAGAGGAAATACTGAAGTTGTCAAGGATTTCATTTTACTTGGTTCCACAATCAATGCCCATGAAAGCAGCAGTCAAGAAATCAAAGGTCGTATTGCATTGGGCAAATCTGCTGCAAAAGATCTCTTTCAAATGTTAAAAAGCAAGATGTCACCTTGAGGATGAAAGTGCATCTGACCAAAGCCATGGTGTTTTCAATCACCTCATATGTACGCAAAATCTGAACAAATAAGGAATACAAAGAACTGATGCCTCTGAATTATGGTGTTGGCAAAGAATACTGAATATACCATGGACGGCCAAAAGAACAAACAAATCTGTCTTGGAAGAAGTACAGCCAATGCCTCTTAGAAGCAAGGATGGCGAGGCTTTGTCTCATGTACTTTGTACATGTTATCAAGAGTGACCAGTCCCTTGAGAAGGCCATCATGTTTGTTAAAGTAAGGGTCAGCAAAAGAGAGGAAGACCCTCAACAAAATGGAGAGACACAGTGGCTACAACAACGGGCTCAGGCACAGAACAACTGTGAGGGTGGCGCGCGACTGAGACTTTGTTTCGTTCTGTTGTACATATGGTCTCTACGAGTTGGAACCAACTCGGTGGCACCTAACAACAACATTTCTTCAGTATAATCTCTCCTCATATAATAAGAGCCACAGGGCTGTTCATACTGTCTGATTCTAACAATGGCACCACTGGAGTTATACCCTAAGGAAATAAGAAAAAAATACGAAGATATTTTTGTAGTACTTGTTATCACAACGAGATACTGAGAAATAATGGGGAAACAAAAACAGTTAAATATCCTAACACAATTTCTCAACAACAGGGAAATATCCTATTATTAACACAATGGAAATCTAAACATTCTGTGTACCAGTGATTTATAAAAACTATGTTAGTACACGTAGACATTAGATTTGTAAACAAAACTGCATAAAGCCTCCTATGTGTATATTAAAGACAAAATAATTTAAAGTAAAATGAATTAGAATTTAATTATCACTGGGTTGTTACTTTTATCTTATTGTGTTAGGTGCCGTCCAGTCAGTTCAGACTCATAGCAAACCTATGTACAACAGAACAAAACACTGCCTGGTCCTGCACCATCCTCACAGTTATTGCTATGTTTGAGCCCATTGTTGCAGCCACTGTGTCAATCAATCTCATTGATGGTCTTCCTCTTTTTCGCTGACCCTCTACTGTACCAAGCATGATGTCCTTCTCCAGGGAATGATCTCTCCTGATAACATGTCCAAAGTACATGAGACGAAGTCTCACCATCCTCATCTCTAAGGGGCATTCTAGCTGTACTTCTTCCAAGACAGATTTGTTCATTCTTCTGGCAGTCCATGGTATAGTCAATATTTGCCAACACCATAATTCAAAGGCATCAATTCTTCTTCAGGCTTCCTTATTCACTGTCCAGCTTTCACGTGCATATGAGGTGATTGAAAATACCATGGCTTTGGTCAGGCACACCTTAGTCCTCAAAGTGACATCTTTGCTTCTTAACACTTTAAAGAGGTCTTTTGCAGCAGATATGCCCAATGCAATGCGTCTTTTGATTTACTGACTGTTGCTTCCATGGGTGTTGATTACGGCTCCCAGTAAAACGAAATCCTTGACAACGTCAATGTTTTCTCTGTTTATCACGATGTTGTTTATTAGTCCATTTGTGAGGATTTTTGGTTTTTTATGTTGAAGTGTAATCCATACTGAAGGCTGTAGTCTTTGATTTTCATCAGTAAGTGCTTCAAGTCCTCTTTGCTTTCAGCAAGCAAGGGTGTGTCATCTGCCTATAGCAGGTTGTTAATGAGTCTCCCTCCAATTCTGATGCTATGTTCTTCATATAGTCCAGCTTCTCAGATTATATGTATAAAGCTGCTTAACTTCTTAAAATAAACTATTATATAGGTATTTTAAAATGAGAGGACCTCCTTGTCACCTGTTGCACAAAGAAGCACACACTATTAAAACCCCTCTTACTTATAAGCAGTTCAGCACTAATGCTGCTGAGTAGCAGAAATGGTTTAGCAATATTGCTATCAAGGACACCTAACAATAGGCTACGCATTTCACTTCTACCCTTAGGACTATGGCTATGCAGGCAAGGGAAGCTCATCCTCTTATGCACACTTAATGAGCTTAGGGATATAAATCAATATTAACCTTCTACTTGCTTTTCAGCTCAACAGCTTGTAAAGATACGGTTAAAGAATAACAAATGAGTTTTAATTATTAGCAATCTGGGTTACTGTCTTCTTCTCATTCCAGTGAACAGAGTCATTAAACCACACAGTATGAACTTATCTAGTTGGAGAGAGAAGATAAATACACCCTCTGGTCTCCCCTACACCAGATTAAATCAATCTCTCATTTTGTGTACTACTAAGAATAAATGGCCACCCTATGCCTCGATGCCCGAGGTAATGAAGAGAACCACGTAGGAGGGAGGCAGAGAAGACAACAATTAACAGAACTTGAGAGAATGATTTCTCTTCCTGTGTTGCCTTTTTCCTGAGCCTATAAATAACAACATTACATCATGCTGACAGGGCAAGCTGTTCAAATACAGAAGGCAGGCTTGTCCTTCGGCAGATGCAAAGAAATGCTGCTGCAAGTGGCTCCAATAATGTCAGCATAGCCCAGGGGTGGAGAGCAGCAGAAGCTCGGGCCCCCTCTGCATTTGGCACTTCCACACGGGCCCCTACTCTTAACAGACCCTTGCAGGCCCTCCTCTCGTTGGTCTCTATCTGCTAAATTAATCACCGACGAGACTGACGTTCACATTTCTGTCCCTCCCACAATCAGGAAACAATGGGCTAAAGAGTGACACAGACCTCCACCTTGTTCTGGGCAGCATGCATGAAAAATGTAGTCTTACCCTAATAAAAGTACAGAGAGAAAGCGTTAAAACAAATTTTTTAAAGGTACCTCTCAATGTTGAAGAGGATCTGAAACAATGGGTGGAAAGTAGGTCCAGAGACAGACGCACGCATGCTGGGGTGGAAGGGTGAACACTGGTCACACAAAACACCGCAGAGCAATAGGAAATAGGGATAAGGACCCCTAGCCTCCAGAAAGGAACAGGACACCAGGGTGACAGGAGTGCAGTAAAGTCAAGATCAACCATCAAAGCAGCCCCTGCAGACACTGTCCACAGGAATAGAAGCCACATCCTGTCACTGTGCCTTCCTGAACGGGCAGAAAGTAGCGGGAGGGAAGCACAAATAGACAGCAGAGCCAGCAGCGAGAGGTTGTATTTATTTCAGATAAAAACAAGTAAATTAGGCAGCTTCAAATGAAGTTAAAATTATATAATAAGGCTTCCAGAAGTAAACCCGAAAACCAAAACCGAATGCTGTCAAGTCGATTCCAACTCATAGCAACCCTATAGGACACAGTAGAACTCCCCCATAGGATTTCTAAGGAGCAGCTGGTGGATTTGAACTGTTGACCTTTTGGTTAGCAGTCGAGCTCTTAATCATTGTGCCACCAGGGCTCCACTCCAGAAGCAAGGACCATATATATCTTATCATGTCAAATGATAGAAGGTACTTGTCTTTACAGAAACGTGAATTACTTGATTCTTGACAGACTGAAGCAGTGAATATATCTGGGCCAATACATCAGAGCTGCAAATACGGCAACAGACCAACATGCTATCTTTATGTAGGTCTGTGTGTGTGTGTGTGTGTGTGTGTGTGTCTGTATGTGTATATATATGAACTTATGCAGTTGGAGAATGAAGATAAATACACCCTCCAGTCTCCCCTACACCAGATTCAATTAATCAGTCTCTCATATATCACACGTACACATGATAGAGGCCTCTGGGTGGCATAAGCGGTTTGCCATTGGCTACTAACCTAAAGGTTGGTGGTTCGAACCCACCCAGCAGCACCACTGAAAGAAAGAAAGGCCTGGCGATCTGCTTCCATAAAGATTAGAGCCAAGGAAATCCTATGGAGCATTTCTACTCTGCAACACATGGGGTCGCCGTGAGTCGGAATCGACTCAATGGCCACGGGTTTACGGGTGCATATGATAGTCAGTTCTCATTATTTACTCTCTGTAATGTCACTGCAGCACTGAATTAGTGAATACTGAACCACTGCTGTAGGGGAAATACAGGGTCAGGCTCCTTTGAGCCTCTGGTCATAACGATTTCACCGACGGGGCAATTCATAATCTTGTCTTATGTGTGTTTCTGCTTAAAGACACCTTATTTAGCGTATACTGTTGATCATCAGCAATGAACTCACAGTCAACAGCACTGTAACTAGGCCTGAGTGAAGCTTATCTAACTCAAGTATTTTCTCCATTAGGCACACCACAGCTTTCCAGCACCTAGGAACACTAGACAGCACTTCAGCACTACACTTGGGGGCCGTTTTAAACAGCGAAACCACCAACTAAAAGCATAAAACGTGAAAAAAGAGCAGTTGTTTACAGTGTCAGAGCTGAAACAAGAAGGCAGCGTCGCCTGGTTGACCTCGGCTGAGAACACGCTCATCGAGGGACTCGATCTTTTCGCCACTCTGTGCACAGCCGTGAATGACACAGACATGCCATGTGTGTACTAATAGGAGGTTACAAATAAATTGTAGTGAGGAGACGAATTCACAGGTGTGGAATCTGTGAGTAATGAGGATCGACACACTTCCCAGGAAAGGTTATTGAAAACATGTGCTGGGTTCAACCTCCTTGGCAACACTGCCAGATAACTAGAGGAGATTGGACAGGATAAACGTTGACCTGCAGGAAAACGTACAAGAAAGAGTCAAAAAGGCAAAGGAAAAGTGCAGGAAAATTAAAACCAATCGACACATATTGAGCTGGTCACCCTGTGTGATAACAAGCTTACACGTCAGTTTTGCAGATTCTGAGTCACTGAAGAAATCAAGTTAGTGTCATCTGATGCACCTGCCTAAATTAGAGCCCTCGGACCAGGTTCTGTGAGTGTGTTTTGATAAAGACGATCTCAAGGGGCCCTATCTCTAACCTAAATGCTCACTGAAAAGACAGAAGATTCTTTGCAAGCAAATTCATCGATTGCCTTCAGCCATGTGTGTTTTCATAAACTGAGTTGGGGCTTTAGAGGCCTTACAAAACGCCTTTGTCAAGAGCCCTATCACAGCCTCTCTGGGCAGACTTCTTCCTCTGCATGAAGGATGCCATTATCTGATACCTTCCTACACACTTGGGAAGATTAATGAAATATTGGTGTCTGGGTACTTGAGGAAAATTCCAACCATATTTCAAGTGAGCCCTAAAGTCCTTTCACCTTCTGGGCCTTTGAGAAGAGCCGAACTGAAACGTGTCACATTTTGCTCAGCATTCAGGCTACAGCTCACTAAACAAGAGCACTCACACATCTTGTTTCCTTTTTCTTAAAACCAAACACCCATTAATTAAGCAAGCCACTTCACCATGAAGGAAGGAGTGCTAACATCTACCACCTGCGCTCCACTCACAACTCTATCCTGAAAGAGACTGAACGCCTGCTAAGGGCTATAATGTTGATTGTTGTTGTCAGCTGTCATCAAGTTGGCCCTTGACTCATGGCGACCCCATGCACAACGCAATGAAACACTACCCGGTCCTCATGATGGGTTGCAAAGGAACTGTTGTGATCTACAGGGTTTTCATTGGCTGATGTTTGGAAGTAGATCACCAGGCCTTTCTTCCTAGTCCATCTTAGTCTGGAAGCTCTGCTAAAGTCCATCCAGCATCACAGCAACACACAAACACCCACTGACAGATGGTGGCTGTGCCTGAGGTGCATTGGCCAGGAATCAAACATGGAAAGTGAGAATTCTACCACTGAACCACC
>NW_004444135.1:3789980-3793043 GCF_000243295.1 Trichechus manatus latirostris | reverse complement strand
GTAAGAATACAGTTGGTGTATCTAGCATAACAGTCACCTTCTTTCATATATAGCTTTCTTCTTAAAAATATTTTCATGTTTCTACGAGCCCTCATGCTCTCAAGCAAGCAGATAAAAATGAGGTGCAAAGGCGAAGGGGAGCCCCTATAGAGACGAGAGAACATTCTGATTCTGGAGTAAGGCAGCCTGGGCTCATTCCCGGGAGCTTGGGAAGACCCCTGAACGTCTCTCTGAGACTTGCCTGTTTCTTCTATAAAACGCAGGGGACACTTTTATACCTATATCATAAGAATGTTCTGAGAATTCAATCAGATAAGTTGTGTGAAGCTCTTAGCCACAGCACTTAGTCCAACTAAGTGCATGAAAAATAAAAGCTACTGTTATTTCAAAGCTGATGCTGTCTTGATATTTAAGACAGTAACTTTTACATAAATTATTAGCCAAGATCAAAATTGAAAATCGATTATTAGTAACTGGAGAGGAAAAAAAAAACTGTTTTCCATATTCTTCAACTAAGAGAATTAATAATGCTCCTATGCCTTAAGCTTAGAGAACATCAATCTTGCTCATTAATGAGGATCTCATCTTATTCCACCCACATCTCCTGAACAGAAGGTAACTGACGAACAACCTGGGTTCCTGGAAGCTTCTTCCACAGCAAGGATGCAATGAGAGGTAAAAGAACACAATGATCCTCTGCCCTGTGACATCTGGCTCATTTTGATAGTAGTCCCCAGGCGAAAATTACAGATTTGATAGTCAACAGGTTTTATTTTAAAACGATGAGGAAGGCACAATACCTCTAATCGCTGGATTCGTCCCTTGAAAAACATGAAGAGGGAAGAGTTTGGATAAGCAGCTTCTTTTTTGAGAAGAATTTCCTTAGCTTCATCCAGACCTGCTTTGTTGTCGCTGCCATCCAAGGCAAAAAAAGGGCGGACGACAGTATGATACCAGAGAAGAGCTAATCTAAAGGAAGAGGGAGAGAAATATTGAGTAAATGATTCTTCTTATTTTGTTGCTACTTTCTTAAAATCAGTATGTGCTGTCCCAGTATATACTTCTTCCAAAAGTTTACTACGCAGTCTTTGAAGAAGTAATATCAGACTCTCTCTCTCATTTTAACTTTATCAGTATTTGGAAAGCTGCAAGTTCAGTACAACGTATAAATCAACAGACTTCCTTCCGTTAGGTGAGGGGAGGTTAGGGGAGCAGAAGCATTTCACTTTTCTGAGCCTGCTGGATGGATCACAGAAGACAGGAGTGATGGAAACCTCTGAATTCTACTTCAGAATTACTGACGTTTACTCATCAATGCACAATCTACTCATCAATGAATCTACTGAATCTTACTCATCAATGCACAAATGAGAAAACAATTGCTGGTCACCATAAACATACTGTCTCCTCATAATAAAAACATTACTTTTTACAAAAGAAAAAAAGTGTTTTCTCTTGTGTTCACAAAAGTTAGGGTATAAGCCTCAGAATCCAAATTTAAACATAGGGACCACTGGCACAAATCATATTAAGTTGGGTTAAAATAAATAAGAGGGCCAGATAAAGAGCCCTTTTGAGGATACTCAATTTAAAAACAAACAAATAAATTATTTTAAATTTTCTTAATTCATATCCATTGCTTTCAAGAAAAATGCCGTATTAAACTAGGTAAACAAAACTGATACATTGGGACCTACTTTAATGAACAGACAAAAATGTTTAACCAACACATCAAATATTTTTATGCAAATGTGTGCTTCTGGTGTGCTCATGAATTTGGTTCTCTTGAGGAGATCATACTAATATTATTAATTCAATCCATTCCTTTCTCAGAAACAAGCAAAAATAATAAATATGAAGATACAGACTGAGACAAATTATCACAAATTACAAATCTGTGCAGTCAAATTAATAAAGGGCCACTGTGTAATTTAATGAGTTTGGGAAGGCACAGATATTTTTGAAATGCAAAATTAATGATATTTTTAATGGCCATCAACTCATTCAGAGTTAACATCCAAATTCTACATTAGTGACATGAGTAGCAACAGAAGTCACTAAGGTCCTCTATGATATCAGCATTAAAAGAAGTAATTGATAAGTGGTATGTTGTCAGACAAAAGACATCTGCTGTTTGGTAAAATTACTTAAATTGCAAATATTTGCCACATTGGGAAAAAAGACATATCATTGATAAGTGATGTAGAAATGGGCGGATTCTTGTTCTGGAGAGTCAAACCAGCTTCCCCATGCTCTCCTGTTTAAGTATTTGCCACTGAAGTATAGACTGAACAAAGAAACATGACTCAATTTAGCTAAGTAGCAAAAAATATCCCAGCCACATATAAGAGACCAATTGGTCCACCTGAACCATCAAGGGAAATGACCCAGCATGAGGGTTCTTTATAAGAATACAAATTCCAGAATCACTTATCAAAAATGTGTATCCCCTAAATCCCAAAATCAAGATTATAAATCTCAGTCACTGTGTTGAAAGTCACAAAACTGCTTATCAAATGATCTGAGGATGAAAGATACGATCACAGGACTCAAATGATTTAAAAGAGCCAGTGACTGGCTATGGGACTCCAACAGTGCCTTGTTCTCTAAAGTCAGATCATAAACACCACCGCCATCACCACCACCACAAAACACAGTCCTAAACATTTCATTAAAAAACACAAGGCGTGGCGTCATGTCAAACAACTAAGCATTTTACCTGCAGTTTCCTTTAAAGTCTTTGATTGTAGTCTACTTACTTTCAACACTATATTATCTACCAAAGCATTGCAATATAGCTACTCACGTAGCTAAAGGGGCCTTCATGTCCTTACTTTCGCTTGCATACATCAGTGAAGAAAGCCCCTGTAGGCGGTCTCCAGGAAAACCCAGCAGGTTGATGATTTTGAGCAGGTTTGGGGGCACCATGGATATGCAAAGGTGAAAAAGGCCATATCCAAAGCTAACAGCACCTTTCAGTCTGTTTAGAGACTCCTCAGACACCCCTTCAGCCACAATGTGATTATCATTTGCAGCGTCAGAAGTTAAGGGCTCTTCAGTTAG
>NW_004444135.1:3786860-3789151 GCF_000243295.1 Trichechus manatus latirostris | reverse complement strand
TGGGTGGGCAAATGGTCACTTTATTACCAAAACATTGATCTGTGTTAAATGCAGAGATGCAATAAATCTCCAATTCATCTCTACCTGATGCCTGTTGTATGCCCTAACCACTCTCTTATCAGTTGGCTTTATTTGGTCTGTACTAATGGTGTTTACCCACTGCCCAGCCTAGAGAGATCCACAGTGAAGGAAGGTGGCCAAGAATAAGCTATTCCACATGATGGGGTGAAAAGCTGTTATTTTAAAGGCTGCTTCCGTTATTTCCCATTAGGCCAATTTTTCCTTCATAGAGTCTTCTTGTGAATATGTACCACAAAGAAAACTTCTGAGAGAAGAGGCAAGACCCGGGATTGATTGCCCTCCATACCCTACCAGCCCCTCTCACCACGAGACCTCAGGATCCTACCCTCCACCTCACTTCCTGTTAGCATTTTCACCTTCAGATTTCTCTGTGCTTGTCTGACGGCATCATCGCCACATTTTTGAGGAAATGGTCTTCGGCAGGGAATTTTTGTAAAATAAAAAAGTTCTCTCGTAACTTCAGGAAAGAGCTTATCCACTTGGCCCTGTTACTAATATGGTACAAAACTCTGACCCCAAAGTACAAACAGAAGACAACGTGAACCATCAGGCTTCCAGGCCCTTTAGAGAACAGCAGGAAAACAAGTTTTTTTTAAAAGGTATTTTTATATTTCAGAAAACATGTAATATAAAAATAAAATACGATTTATAAAATCCTGGTTCTTGAATGGGAAGTGAGCTAAGACAATATGATATATGCAGAAAAGCATTAACGCAGCAGGCCTGACTACTCTCCTTTGAAAGGCCTGCTTACGAGGTTGGTTCTTGGCTGGGGACTTGGATTTTAGGAGGGTTCTAACCATTCCCAGAACCAATAAGAGTGGCTCACTGTGCCTAAACTGTTTGTACAAAAATATGGGTTATGTTGAGCACCTGCTTCTCTTCTGAGAGTGTAGACTTTGGGTATGTGCCAAGCAGGGGCTGCCTACTTAATCAGACCCCAATAAAAACCCTGGGCACTGAGTCTCTAAAGAGCTCCCCTGGCTGACAGTACTTCATAAGTGTTGTCACAACTCACTGCTGGGAGAATTAAGGATGTCCACTCCACTGGGAGAGGACACTTGGAAGCTTGTGCCTGGCTTCTCCTGGGCTTTGGCCCATGCACCTTTTCCCTTTGCTGGTTTTGCTCTGTATCTTTTCATTGTAATAAATCATAACCATGAGTACAACTATATGCTTACTCCTGTAAGTCCTCGTAGAAAAATCATCAAACCCAAGGATGGTTTTAGGGACCCCCCCCAGTCCGTGGTATCAAGTATTTTATTAAATGTATCAGTCTTCTGACAAATGATGACCATATCTCCTATGGGGTCACAGTTAAAAATACAACTATCCTACAAGTTCTGGGTGATTAATGTCCTATAGCCTAAGTCCACTAAAGTATGAATGCCATAGGATTGGATGAACAGGTAAAGCAAATTGGTCTATAAACTTTTTTAAAGAAGGAAACTCTTTTTATAACTTTACATTTTTGAAAGTAATATATGTTTGAAACAATTTGTTTTCATTCAGTTGAATTTAACAAAAATATTGACTAAGCAAATACTACATTCTTGGCACTGTTTTAGGTGAATTAAAGAGAAACAAGACATCGATCCTGCCTTTAAGAGACTCAATGACTTTTTTCCTTCCAAGTGAAGGTATTATGGAAAATAAAGGTTTGGAAAAAACCCTGAAGCTTCTTTGTATGCTAACAAAGTGAATTTCCAAGTGATCAGATTGACCTAACACGCCCATAAACAAGAATGATGACTTTTAGTTAAGATCTAAAAAGTCAAAGATTGAATAGAATAACAGAAAAAAAAAATAGGAAATTAAAATATATATTATTGAGCACACAAAAGCAACTGGGCTCCAACTGAAAATAAAAAATTGGCTACAGATTTTAAAAAATGAAAGAACAAGAAAATTTGCAAAACTCTAAAAATATTAATCAGCTATTAGGTTTCTACTATGTGCCTGGGACCATGCTTGGCGTCTGAGACAGACATAATCTCAGTCCTCCAAAACCCCACAATAAAATTAAGAAAGAAACTAACATAAATGAAAAAATAAGTGTGCAACATAAGGAGATATATAGACTCCGCTGGGTTGCATATAGCAAAACGAAAACAAACAATGCTGAGATTATGGATGAACTGCTCTTTTTCATTTCTTTTGTCATTACATTGTTTTCCATAAAATAAATTAGAAAGTGCAAAACAAGTATT
>NW_004444135.1:3785085-3786426 GCF_000243295.1 Trichechus manatus latirostris | reverse complement strand
AATGTATAAAGACCAAAGCTTATTAGTGGTTGCCAAAGATAGTGTGGGGGGAGTCACTGTTTAGGGGGCACTGACTTTCTGTTAATGATAGTGGGATAATTTGGAAATAGTAGTGATGGTGTTGTACAACATGATGAACATAATGTCACTGAATTGTACATGTAAAAATTCTTGAATTGGTAAATGTTTCATTACATATTTTTTTAAATCAAAATAAAACAATTTTTAAAATTATTTTTTAAAAAACCAAACCAAACTTGTTGCCACTAAGTCGATTCTGACTCATACCAGAACTGCCCCACAGGGTTTCCAAGGAGCGGCTGGTGGATTCGAACTGCCAACCTTTTGGTTACCAGATGAACTCTCAACTACTTCAAAAACCTCATTTTTATTGAATAAAAATGAAATTAATTTAACATATCTTTTTTTTTACTTTTTTTAACTTTTTATTTTGAAATAATTTTAGATTTACATAAGAGTTGTAAAGATAGTACAGCAAGTTCTCATATACCTTCTCATCAAACTTCCCTTAATGCTATCATCTTACATAACTGTGGTACTTTTTATCAAAACTAAGACATTAACATCGGAACAACACTATCAACATACTTTTATTTGTTGCCTAATGTAGGAGCATATGTGCCAATGTTTAAAAGTACATGTTCAAGTCTATAATTAGAAGCTTTAATGCCCTTAATTTGAGCCAGATAAACAAATCCTAAAGTTTTCAGCTAAATCAAACATTGTACAGTAAAATATGTGCCAAACAAAGTTTATACACATGTAGAGAGAGTTTTAACTCTTACTATTTTCTAAGTTCACCTTGGTATTGAAACAGGTTCCCCAGGACTCACCCTACTTCCCCATTTCAAACACTGTGAACCACAATGTCTACTCACAGCCAGAGGTGAAGGCTGAGTAAAGTCACAGCTGACTCACGTGGGCTGGACACACACATCCCTACAAGAGGGATGCTCAGTCAGCTCCACATAACAATGCAGCAAATGAGGTCACATCTTTCCGACAAGCACAGAAAACCACGTTCAAAATCCACACCCTCTGCCCTGCCTTCCATATTGCTCCTGAAAGTCACACATAAATCATTCAGCCTTCCTTATCAATCTGTGCCTACACAGACAACAGAAAGTCACAGACCATTCGCCCCACTGGATTAGGGCCAGGCTCAATCAGCTTGGGTTGAAGGGGAGATAGGAAGCCCTGCCCCTAGAATGAGGATGCAAGTCCTTCCTGGGAATGGGCAAGAGTTGTCTTCACCCCCCGTCAAAAGACTTCCAATAGAATTAATCCCAACTCTTCATGTGGCTTCCACTTAATATCATG
>NW_004444135.1:3782490-3784145 GCF_000243295.1 Trichechus manatus latirostris | reverse complement strand
AGAACATGGCCTGGAAAAGAATGTGAATCAAGAGCAGGCTCTACACCATTCCAGGCTAGCTCCATGGGACACTCCATGGGACAAAGGGAGCAAGGGGGCAAGGGCGGGGAGGGAGATGGCATTGAAAACTCCGGGTCTCAGGCCTGGGTGAATGGAGGGTCAGAGGTGCAAGCAACTAAACTAAGGCGATGGGAAAACTGTGTGGACACTAGGAATTCAGTTATGAAATAAGAAATCCATGGCTCTAGCCTTGGCTCTATCATCACTAAAAAGTTGGTACATCATCTAACTGCAACTGTCTCACCTATAAAATAAGGAAAACAATTCTGATTTGAGGAAAAAAAAAATTGAGCACCATAGTATTCCAAGAATGCAAAGATGAGTAAGATGTGGGCCCTATCTTTAAGTCCAGAAGAAAATAAAGGAAACTTATAATAAAATAAGGTGGCAAAGGCCATAAAATTGGTTTTCAGAATAAACTCTTTTTATTACAAAAGTAATATATGCTTACTAAAAACAAACAAAAAAAAAAGACCTTTCACAGAACAGAATAAATTAAAAAGATACCTCTTAAGTATTATGGGACAATAAAGAGAGATAATGAAGCAATTCATTATAAAGAGGTTCAAACTGGATAAAGCACAAGAGGTCTTTAAAAAATATGATGTATTAAAAATTTCACACAGACTCATCCCTACCCAGGTACCCTGGTCAGCCAGTATGACCCTTCCCCACCCTCTCTGTGCCATGTTACTCATGGGGGGAGGGGCACCTCCAACAAATATCTCCAGGAAGGAGTATTTTTTTTAATCAAGAATATTATCCACCTAAAAAGTTTCCTAAAAAATGGAGTATGACAAAGAAGTAAACAAATTATTTGTAGTTTAATAATCCAGTGGGTTTCTGAAAGGCAAATGAGCACATTTTTGGTTATGTTTGTTTGAAATAAATACCGAGCTATTCAGAATGCAAATGACCGCTAGATACATTTATTAAAACCTGAGGCTTTCTTGTCTGTCAGAATTTCATTTTCAATATCAGTATCATATTCAATAAATCATATGGCTTCAAGAAACACCAAGAATGCTGTTAAAAATCTATGATAAACAGCATTAAATAATTAATGTTAAACTATTACAAGAATGAGTAAAATGCGTGAAGACAATTTATGAAATAATTTATGAATAAAATATAAAAATAGGCTCATCCTCACTAACAAGCAAAAAAGAAAAAAATGTAAAGCAAAAAAACATCCAAATGTCCAAAAGGAACAGTTAAAAAAATCGTGGCATATTCATATGATAAACTAATATGCTGTTATTTAAATTATACTTTTGAGAACTGAGTTATAGGGAAAATATTCAAAAAACAGTACAGATTCAGTTTTATAAAAAAATAGAGAAACGTAATAAAATATTAATAGTAAAGAGTGATATTTTGTAAGTTGTTGAGATTAGTGGTGAGATGCTTTCTTTTTGTACTCTTCTACATTTTCCAAATTTTCTGTAACAATATTCACTAATTTTATGATCAGAATAACCTAAAAAATAGAAAATGTTAATTGATGATTCTAAATTTCATGAGGGCAAGCACCATGGCCTGTGTTTGCTCAGCAAAGACAGTGCCTGGCACATAGTATGTGCTCAATAAATATT
>NW_004444135.1:3780170-3781575 GCF_000243295.1 Trichechus manatus latirostris | reverse complement strand
ACACTCTCAGGCCTTCAATACCTATTTCCTGAAAAACTTAAATTTAAGCCTGTTATATTTCACTTTAAAGGTTATTATCACAACTCGATTTGCACAAAGAAAAAGCACTACACACACACACACACATATGCACTGATAACTTCACTAGGTATGACAGAATTAAGCTCTGGGGGCACAATGGTTAAGCACTTGACTGCTAACCAAAAGGTTGGCGGTTGGAACCCACTCAGCGGCTCCGCTGGAGAAAGATCTGGCAATCTGCTTCTATAAAGATTACAGCCTAGAGGGCAGTTCTACCCAGTGGAACAGCTCTACTCTGCCACATGGGGTCACTATGAGTCAGAATCAACTCAGGGGCACCCTACAACAACAACATGACATAATTATCTGAGACAAGAAGATAAAGCGCAGACTTTGGGACTAAAATTACTCTACTAAATACACATTAAGCACTTGTGGTTTCAATTTTCCAAGTAATAAATCAGTATCATGACCCAAACAGGTACCACATGTTTCCAAAGACTGAAACACAAGGCATTCTAAAAAAAGAGTATTACTGATGTGTCCGCTGAATAGGACAAGCCATTAAAAATAATGCTTCAGCATACCTGACAATTCTTGTTTTACAAAAGAAAGCACAGCCAGGTAAACTTGACAGTCGGCTATGATTATCTGCCTCTGAAGCCGATCAATCATGGAGGGGGCAGATTTTCGGACATCAACCTGTTTGGTGGAATGAAAGTACACGCTATTAAATCACACACAAGAACACTACTCCTTCCAAGCAACTTTACTGTGCAAAATAATTTCACATAAAAACTGTGAAACATGGCAGTCACTCAGAGTCAAGACCCAACTGATAGAATGAGCCTTACCATTACTGTTACCCATTCCCACTGAGTCAATTCTGACTCATAGTGACCCTATAGGACAGAGTAGCACTGCCCTCCAAGGAGCGGCTGGTGGATTCGAACTGCCAACCTTTTGGTTAGCAGCTGAGCCCTTAACCACTGCACCACTAGGGCTTTGGTATGAGCCTGGTAGTTCCGTATTCCCATTAGGTCTAGCTCTGTTTTGTTAATAGTACAATGCTGACGAGCACTGTAACTCAAAGACAAATATTCTAAATGATGAAAACTGAATTCATGGTAAGCATATGAAAACAAACACAAACTACAGGGTTTTACCTTTTAAAAATAATGTCAGTTCTTACTTATCCCAGTTAAAAATTACTGAAAGTACAAAACATCCCCGAAGTACATAACCTACTACCTTTGCGGCCTTCTACCCTCAGGTAGGACTAATATTAGGGTGTATTCCCTTGGTGCAGGCAATGGAGATGTGAGGGTCGGAAATGATCACATCTTACTTATGGAGAAAATACTCTGGAATTAAATATTAGCTT
>NW_004444135.1:3769315-3770446 GCF_000243295.1 Trichechus manatus latirostris | reverse complement strand
ATTGCCAGGACTTTCTTCCATGGTGTCGCTGGGTGGATTCAAACTGCCAACCTTTATGTTAGTAGCCAGGTGCAAACTATTTGCACCATCCAGGGACCATCTTCTTGCAAATAGTAGGCCTTAAAATGTTGTTATATTAACTGGCAATAAGAAGAAATAAATAGATAAATAGCTTGAATGAAAACCCATCTCACAAGAAGTTGGCCTAGTCACTGCAGTCAGCTGCTGCCAGGCTGAGCACCACATGCTCGTTTTCTTACATCTTTCCAAATCTCAAATCTAAATGTCTTCTCCCTTTTACTTCTCTTTGTCTCCACTCATGACTTTTGTTGTTGTTGGCTGTTGTATAACTTCACGGGAATTTTAAAAATTTTATGTGCTTAAAAGTAATCTGTGTGAAGTTACAAGTGTTTCTGAAAAATGAAAGCATCCAACTTTCTACATTGCCCAATTTACTTTAAAACCTAAATGCAACCTATTCCCTTCAATTCTTAAATATTAGCTCTGCAGACCTAACTTGTCTTCCAGTCCACATTTACTCCATAATTTTAGAACAAAACTTTATTACCCAAACTCGGGTTTTTTTTTTTTTTTTTTCTCTAATGATCCTAAATGCTGTTTTAACCTTTGGAGAGGTCTTTCAATTACATTTTTATTCTAAAAAGGATTCTGGTTGTAGGATATATAATACTCTAGAAGTAAGGTATAAGCACTTTATTTTTAAAATTAGGGAAGAGAGGCTATCTCATAGACATTAGATAATAGGCAAAAACATTATTTCAGTTTTTAACTTTAAAATCTCTTCCACAATAGTTTATCTCTATGGCAGTGGCCACTAATAGACGTACTTTATATATTTATTTCCTTCATGCCAATACCTCTCCCCATATCAACTTACCAAAAAACTGACAAAGCTGGCTCCAAAACTCATTAATGGGCTATGATTTCTGTTAAAGAAACAAAATAAAATTAATTTTATTGTAAATTTTGATTTCAAAATCATTTGAAGTACCAAGATGACTATATAATCTAACAACTGCATAGGAGTTGAGGTCTTCAAGCAGATTAAATTACCCTAAAAAAACAGTTAAAGAGACAAGGTGCCCTGACAGGGAACACAACAGAGAGTCC
>NW_004444135.1:3766349-3768002 GCF_000243295.1 Trichechus manatus latirostris | reverse complement strand
AAAAAAAAAAAAAAGGAAAAGAATATTTATCCTGCCTTTTCGCTACGAACTCAGAGTAACCAATTGGTTGATGGAAAATTTCTCTTTACAGAAGTATCCTGGGCTAATAAATGAAAAACAAAGCACAGAATTAGAGTATCACAATTTTGCAGCTCCTAATGAATTCATGGATATAAGCAATGATCATAAAGACAGGACAGAAGAACATATCAACACCACCATGGTGATACAATCAGCAAAATCCAAGCTGTGGGAAATTCTACAGGACAAAGGTCCCAGTTTCTTAAACAACAATAAAAAAAAGTGTAAGGAAAAAAAGAGATTGAAGAGGAATCTCTAAAATAAAAGACATAAAACAACAGCGACGTGTAAGGAGAGATATGAAAACAATATATATGTATATATGCATATATATAAACATACACACACATATACATAAACACGAATACACACTAGCAACATATAATTAGAAAATGAAATTTAAAAAATTACCATTCACAACAGCACCAAAAAATTAAATATCTCAGAATAAATCTTACAAAGATATATAATATCCTTACACTGACAACTCAAAACATTGCTGAGAAATATTAAAGACCTAAGTTAGGATTTCTCAACAGTGACATTATTGACATTTTGGGGCCAGATTCAGATAATTCTTTGTTGCAGGGGTTGTCCTGTGCATTGCAGGAAGCTGATCAGCGTTCTTGTCCTCCACCCACTAGATGCACACCCTCCAAAATGAGACGATGAAAATGTCCCCAGACATTGCCAAATATCAACTGGAGAGTAAAACCGACCCTAGTTGTAAACCACTGACCTAAGTAAATATACAATTCTTATGGATTGGAAGACAATAATATTAAGATGTTAATTTCCCCAAATTCAACTAGAGCTTTAATGTAATCCCAAGCAAAATCCCTGCTGTGCGTCTGTGTAGAAAAACTGATTCTAAAATTTATGTGAAAAAGCAAAATACTTACAATAGCCCGATTAAATCTGAAGAATAACAAAACTGAAGGACTTACATTACCAGATATCAAGACCTAATAAAGCTACAGCAATTAAAACAGTGTGGAATGTTGACTTAAGGAGAAATAAAGAGACCAATGGAATAGAATATATGATTTATGACAAAGACGCCACTGCAATTCAGAAGGGAAAGGTTAATCTTTTCATTAAATGGTCCAGGTCGCGTAGAAAAAAATAAATCTTAACTCTTAATTCACACCAAAAACAAAACTTAATTTGAGATGGATCATCAACCTAAAAGTGAAAAGAAAACCAACAAGACTTTTAGGATAAAAAGGAGAAAAGCACAGAGAGAACATAGGTAAGCAAAGATTTCTTAAACAGGACACAAGATGCATAGCCATAAAGGAAGAGACCAACCAAGTTTCATTAAAATTAAGAATTTCTGTTCACTCATAAAAGATTGAAAAAGACAAACCATAGACTGGGAGAAGGTACTTGCGATACATATATCCAACAAAAGGATCATATTTGGAATATATTTTTTTAAAAAAACTCCTACGAATCAATAAAATATGATGAACTGGTAAGAAATGGGCAAAATTCTTAAATAGGCACTTCACAAAAGAGGGTATACAAAGGTCAATAGCATATTTAAAAGTGCTGGAAATGATTAGTTAT
>NW_004444135.1:3765118-3766249 GCF_000243295.1 Trichechus manatus latirostris | reverse complement strand
CTAACCTATAAGTCGGTAATTTCATTTCTGGGTGAATATATATATATATATCAGAATTGAATGATTATGCCCCCAAAGATGTGTACATAATATTAATAGAAGTATTATTCCTAGTAGTCTCAAACTGGAAACAAGTCAAATGTTCATCAGCAGTAGAATGGATGGAGTAATTGTGGCATATTCACTCAACAGAACAGTTCACACCTATGAAAAAGAAAAAAACTACTGCTAAATGGAATAACATTAAATAATCTCACACAGATAATGTTGAATGAAAGAAACCAGATACAAAACATATATACGAAATGATTCCATTTACATGAAGTTCAAAACCATTATTCTGACCTTTAATGGTAACAGAGGTCAGAACGGTGGTTGCCCTTGGGGGGATACTGACTGAGAAGGAGGCCTAGGGGAAGATACTGGCGTGCTGGATATGTTCTATAACTGGATCTGGATGGTACTCACACTGATGTGTACGTATATAAAAATTCTTTACTGTATGTAAGTTTTTCCTCATGAAAAAGAGAAAAAATTAAAAACAAGAAAAAATTTAAAAATCAGATAAATGTTCATTGATCATATTAATGAATTGCTATTCTTTTTTTTTAGGTGTTGCAGTGATACTATGGCAATATTTTAAAGGATTCTCTGCTTTTTTGGAAGTATGAAAGTATTTATAGATGAAATGATACGATGACTGAGATTGTTTTAAAATAATTTGAGATAAGATGATTAAAAGTGGGTAGAAGTATAGACAGATAAGATTGGCTATGATCTGATAATGTTGAAGCTGGGTGATTTGAACATGGGAATTCATTACACTATTCTGTGTACTTTGGAATATATATGAAATTTTCTAAAATAAAAAGTTAAAAAACAAACATACAAGTAAAAATGCTCCCCAAAAGTGAAGGTGTATTTTGGAATTCTTTAATGAGACGGCTTCTTACGGTCACTGTCATAGTTTGCTTTTTGAAAATAAACTATTAGTAATAAAACCGCTCAAAATTTTTCTCCCTGTATAGTGAGTGTCCCAAAGGTAGAAAACCTGTTGAGAGTACAAGTAGGTAACTGACTGGCTATTCCTAAACTCACCAACAGTGCCATGGAAAAATTTTAAGTTTCTCT
>NW_004444135.1:3758944-3764941 GCF_000243295.1 Trichechus manatus latirostris | reverse complement strand
AGTGTCTTACCAAATTTGCTTCTTCAAATGTAATTTTATCCTACAAACATAGTGGCAAATGGTGTCATCTTTTAAGCCTTTCTTTGATTGTTCTGAAAATGTTCTGTATCTGTGTTGAGTTCTCAGAAGAATTCTCCCAAATGACTCTTCTCCCTTCCAAACGTGTAGAGATTGGGCCCTTGAGGATTACAATGGAACTCTGGGACTCTGAAGCCTAATCAGCCCACGTCAGTCATCCATATCTTTAACTGCTGCCCTAGGATCCCAGACCCCAGGGTTAAAGAAAGAATCGCATGAACTCACCCCTGGTACTCTCAGTGGAGGCTGTGCCTTTTCTGTGACCCAAACTACTTACGGGATCCACCCTGTTTTAAAAGTCACAGTCCCAGAAGCCACCTAACAATTCATACGATTAGCAATCTAAGCAACACCGAATGTTTCTCTAAACTCCTCTGTCCTTGCCTTGAGAAACACGACTTTTGCCACAACTTCTGCCAACAGGAGACATGGTATGTTTTGCTCTGCCTGGTATCTCCAATAAAGGGCTCTAGGACAGATCTGGTCCAGTATTTTATTTTTCTTTCCGAAAAAAAGTTAAACAATGCCAACGGAGGAAAAATTCTATGTGCAGGAAGCTTTTCACCACAGCATTAGCAAGAATAGTGAAAAACTGAGTTTTAAAAAAACTATTTGCAATTGAAGAAATGCCTCCAAAAAAAGCCAGATGGAAAAGTATTAGAATCCAAAAAAATACACCTGATAGAATTTAAGGTAAAAACAAGAATTCTGTGTATACTATGATCCCAATACCCATGGAAAATGAAAATATTTGTTGCGAGGGGCAGTAAGATTAAGGGTGTTTTTTTCAGTGAGAAGTGTGTGTGTTGGGAGGGGTGGGGGAATAAACAGTCATGACCGAAACTTCTCTAACCATCATTTCTGTTCTAATATGTCACCATAGAAATTCTCCCCACATTTAGACACCTTTTAGAGAGATGCGCATCATTTAAGTCAATTTTCTTGTTCTAGATGCTCCCTGTGATTCAGTTGCTGGTTTGATACAATTCCTCCGCAGAACGTATCATCCAGCCAACCAAACAGAATAATGGGGTGATTCAACCGCAAAACAGCCAAATCCTGGACACGGGAGTGGGTTATTCACTTTGTGGCAAGCTGAAGCCAAGCTGCCCAGCCAGTGACCAGCTGGGCCCAGGGCATCGTTAGCACAAGGCTAAGCTGGAACTGGCCCCAAAGGATACAGTAAAAGACGCTTGTAAGAGATCACTCGCCAAGACAGTCTCTGATTGTTTTCCCAAAGCAAATGCAAATGATTTAGGGATTATTTTTTATATAATCCGTATAACTAGTGTAAATAAGATTTTAAATGCATCTGTTTAAAAAAGGGGTGGCAGTAAGACATCAAATAGAACCATATATTACGTATTTTCTTGCTATTTGAACTAATCTTATTTAATTTTTTCATTTCTAATAGTGAAAACTTTACCGACCCGACTCCCCCTATCAAAATAAATAAATAAATGGCATATATAGAGAGGTGAAAGAGGCCTGAGTTAAAAACTAAAAATGTGTGCTCTGAACATGCAGAAGTCAATACTAAATAGATAAAGCCTGGAGATTTCCACGGCCTAAATGTAGACCTCACTTAGCTTTCATTCTTGGTCCCTAAGCTATAAGCTCAGGTTTCATTGTTTTGTATCTCAGGTTCTGGAACTTTGAGTACACTGTGGTAACAATCAACAGATAAGTTAATTTGATTCCTCTGCAATGAGCTATGTTTTCCAAATATATTGAGTTTACTTTTTAACACCATTCAGAAACGGGAAACTGTTGTGGCGAGCTGCTGGAGCCCTCAATCTTGGTTTGAGATGTTGCAGCAATAACAGAGAAAGGAATGTCTGGGCCTCAGGTGCCAAAGGCACAAAAGCTCTTATCACTCACTGGCTAAAGAGACTGAAAGATTCTTCTCTACTTGTATTTCAGTAGCAAGGAAGAACAGTATTGCTTTAAGCACCTTGTTCATGCAGCATTCATTCAACAAACATTTATCAAAGAGCATGTCTATCATATGCAGAAAATATAAAAAATGCCTCAGAGTGATGGGAGAAAAAATCTAGTCCAAAGATTCCTATCTTAGGGGAAAAATTCCCCTATTCCCTCAGATGGTGGATGAGGAAAAATAAATTATGAAAAGATTTGTTTTTTCTTGACATGATTCATAATAGTTGTTAAGAGAATTTTCCAAACACAAAAAAGAGTATTGTTCAAAAGGAAAAGGTCTAATCTATTCTGAATCACCTTGTTGTTTTTTTTTAAAGTACTCCAAATGCTCCATTATGTATCACATAACCAAAACCAAACCCACTGCTGTCGAGTCAATTCTGACTCATAGCGATCCTATAGGACAGAGCAGAACTACCCCATAGGGTTTCCAAGGAGCGCCTGGTAGATTTGAACTGCCAATCTTTCGGTTAGTAACTGTAGCTCTTAACCACTACACCACCAGGGTTTCCATGTAGCATACAGCATCCCTTAAAAAAAAAAAATCCAAACCCGTTGCCGTTGAGTTGATTCCAACTCATAGTGACCCTATACCCTATAGGACAGAGTAAAATGCCCCATAGGGTTTCCAAGAAGCAGCTGGCGGATTCGAACTGCCAATCTTTCGTTAGCAGCTGAATACTTAACCACCGTGCCACCAGGGCTAGAGGTCTCATATATGACTGGAGAGCATCAGTAGAATTTTCCCTTTTGAATCCTGTTACGAATCAGATTATACCATTCGTTATCTGTGGTTTTTCTAAAAAGTCAAATCACCTTCATAGGAATACCAGTGGCTCTATCGCATTCATTAAGTATTATCCTCACAGCAAGCCTGAGAGAGAGGTACCATTAATCAGGTCCAACTCCAAAGCCCATGCACTCCACCGCTCAACCACATCTTCCAAGTTATCCACGATAAATGTCCAGTTCTAATGTCTGGTTTCCCATAGCACACAGCGACTCAGTCTGCTCAGTGAGGAATTAAAATGTCAACTCAACCCATGCCAAAAGATTGGGAGCGTGATTAAGGAATTAGTCCAAACAAAAGCAATAGAATTCACTATCAAAGTAAAGAAATAATGTATAGCTTTCTGGGTTGCTCCCTGCCTCCATCAATAAAGTTATCTAAGAGCTAACTATAAATTTTCTTTTAAGTAACACAATAAATATGTTTTAAAAAACCAGGATATTTAATTTTAATATCACATATTCAAGTCACGACTGACAATGTTCTTCAGTTTAAAAGAAAGTAAATGAAGAGTGGCCTGTTCTATACATAGGGCCACAGGAAAAAAAATCAACTGACTCTAGTTTTGTTTCATTCAGACATTCAAAATATATTTGCTGAACACCAACAACATGGCAGGCCCTAGAGATACAAAACTGAACAAAAACCCCGTCTCTTCACAGAGTCTACGTCATCCAGTTTGGCAGCTGGAAAGTAACATTCCAAATAACTCTTTAAATAAATGATGAACAAAATGGGTAAATGGCTGTTAATTTTACTTACAAAGTCATTATTGATTACCCTTTGTCATGTTTTTCATGGATGAATGAGGCCCCCCTCTAACACCAGGTCTGATGAAATCTGAAAAGGGCTATCTGTCATCTTTGGTTTCCTCATCTCTAGTGTTCTTTCTTGGAAAGATATATTAATAAACTTCCAATCACTCTATCACATCTCTATATTCTAAGTCTGTGCAGAGCACTTACTACTATTCGATATTTGTCTCGTTATTTATTTACGTGTTTGAATAAATGGAAGCTCCACAGGAGCAGGGACCCAGTCTTAATAATGTGCTGCTGCCCTGACCACCAAGGACAGAACCTGGCAGACAACAGGCACCCAGTACATGTCTGTTTATGAACAAACAAAACATCTCCTCCAAAATCCATGCTTCACGATGACATTTCAGCTAATGGACCTTCCTCCACAGGGTCGGAAACAAAAATAACCAGATACAGAATCTTCATCAACCTGAACCCATAGAAAGTGCTTTCACTAACATAAATAAATGTGCATATTTCCTTTATCAGAAGATAATGTTGTTAGTTGCCATCGAGTTGCCTCTGACTCATGGTGACACCATGCACAAGAGAACAAACATATCTCGGTCCTGTGCCATCTTCACGATTGTTGACATACTCGAGTCCATTGTTGAGGCCACTATGTATCTTGAGTGCCTTCCAACCTAGGGGGCTCATCTTCCAGTACTATACTGGACAATGTTCTGTTGTGATTGGACAATGTTCTGTTGTGGCTGGACAATATTCTGTTGTCATCCACAGGGTATGCAATGGTTGATTTTCAGAAGTAGGTCATTAGGTCTTTCTTCCTAATAGTCTGGAAAGCTCTACTGAAACTTGTCCACCATGGGTCACCCTGCTGGTATTTGAAATACCAGTGGCACAGCTTCCAGCCATCACAGCAACATGCAAGCCACCACGGTATGACAAACTGACAGACGGGTGGTGGGATCAGAGATAGCAGTGGGGAGTTTAATGGAAAGACTTTATTGCTTTTCAAACACAAGTCAAAGGGTGCCTCTTGGGCAACTTTTTATCTAAAGGACAGCGTGTCTCTGAAAACATTTATCATAACAGTCATTTAGTTCATAGGTATTTGATTTACAATTGTTTGGAACAGGTCCAGTCTTCAGGCCCTGGAAATGCAAAAGTCTTCAGACTTCTTTTTTTAAAGGCCGCCCACCCTTCTTGGGACTATGGGAGTCCACAGCACACCACTAGCATGTCCCGAACACCACTGCAGGTCACGGCACCCCTGGATCAGGAGAAGCAACAGTACCCAGAGAGTGAGCCAGCAACGCACCTTCTGGGCCCCGCGGCTCCTATGTGCAGCCACGTTTGTATTCATCACTACTGGAGTTTCCTACTGTTTACTTCTGTTACATTAACTGCTTGTGATGTGGCCTTGCATCATATCAGAGAAGTGTCCTTGTAATCCCCCTTCTAGTGCCAAGACACCACGAAAGACTCTCAGTGGAAGCTATCAAGCTTTAAGCTTGTAGCAGGACATGGGAGGAATTTTTTGGGGGGCAGTTGAAGCCTTGGATCTCCTTCCCACACAGGGACAGAGTAAGCAGGAGCCTTGACGGTCCCTTACTACACCTTGAGGGTAGGTGATTAAATGGCACCCTGGGCGAAAAGTAAAAACAAAACAAACAAAAAGTAAAATCTAGGCCCTTGACCCTTTATGTTGTTGTTGTTAGTTGCCAACAAGTCAGCTCCAATTCATAGCAACAGAATGAAATGACCTGTCCTGTGCCATCTTCATGATTGTTAGTATGTTCGAGTCCATTGCTGCAGCTGTTGTGTCAATCCATCTCATTGAGGGTTTCCCTCGTTTTTGCTGACCCTCTACTTTACCAAATATGATGTACTTTTCTAGTGAGTGGTGTTTCCTGATGATACGTTCAAAGTAAGCCTTACTATGAAAATTGTTTTCTTTTTAAAGATCTTTATTGAAATGTAATTTTCATACCAGAAATTCCAATTCTTTTAAGTGTACAACTCAATGATTTTTAGTAAATTTACAGAGTTGTGCAACCATCACCAGAACTCAATTTTAGAACATTTGTATCACCCCAGACATTTGTATCACCCATCTGCAGTCCCCCAAGACCTCATCCACCCAGAGAGAAACAGGACTCCTTATGATGTCCTTATGCCAATGGTCAGATTTTTTCCAGTCTACCTGTTCATTGAAGGTGCTGCCCTTTGAGAGTCCAGATTTCATAAACAAGGCCTCAATTCCAAACCTCGCCTCATCTCCCACCCCCACTTAAGTCCCTGGGTTGTCAAGCTGCTAATTCCCAGCCCACTCCACGGAGAGGTGAGATATGAAAACTGTCACTGATGTTCTCTTTTCTAGGATGCACATACATTAAGAATGCACCTACTGAATATGACAAAATA
>NW_004444135.1:3754539-3758506 GCF_000243295.1 Trichechus manatus latirostris | reverse complement strand
ATAAAAATTAAGTTTATCTAGAAACAAGAAAAAGGAAGAATCAAACTGTTGTCATTTTATTTCCTTTACCCTTATCATTTTAATTTAACTGGGAAAATTTCAAAATCAAGATAAAAACGATGGGAAGGGAATGGCCTGCTTTCTTGCCTTGTCTTTGGACATGGTGTTCCCCTGCCTCAATCGATGTCCTTCCCTCCTCTTTCCTTGCTAGCTCCAGCTCATCCTCCAGGCCTTGGTCAGGATGGCATTGGTTCCAGACCACCTTCCTGGCCCCTCAGGTGGGGCCAGGAGCCCGCCTCTGGGCACTTCACACACGCGGTCACTGCCTTTCCCACCAGAATGGAAGGTTCTGCCTCCTTCAGCATCTCTTCCCTTCAGCACCGGTGCCTACCACAGGTCCCAGCATCTAGAATGTTCTCAGTAAATAGTTGCTGAATGAATGGCCAGGGGAACAAATGAACAAGAGAATAATGTAAAGAAGGCAGAGAACGGAGATTCTGTATGTTGAGTTATTTAAGGTGGCTGTGTGATAGGAGAAATTATTTCTATTTCTTTTCATGTTGTAAAGCTGTTTTACTAAGGGAAAAATTCACTAAAATAGTGCCTTCCATATAGAAGGCATAATATAAACATTTATTGAATAAACTTAAGAATAATGAATTGGTTCTAAATAAAGAAAAAAACATTTTTCTGTGCCTAAGAAGCTACTCTTGAAAACAGGAATAATACTTGGTAGTCTCTGGGGTAATCAAAATGCTTCAAATGACTTCCTGTATTTACTCTCAGCTCTCTTTAAAAACTTCATTTTACAAATATATTTCTTGAATTGTTCACCCTTGTTATTGGTTTGTGCCGTCAAATCGCCTTCACTCATAGCGACCCTATAGGACAGAGAAGAACTGCCCCGTGGGGTTTCTTAGGCTGTAATCTTTATGGGAGCAGATCACCAGGTGTTTTCTCCCTTTTAAACCACAGGCCTTTCAGTTAGCAGCCGAGCGCTTAACCACTGCACCACGAGGGCTCCTTTTTGTTCACACTTAGGACTCTGAAAACTACCGAAGGTGGCATTCTAAGGGCTGCTTCTTAAACTAGGCCTCCTTTTATGACATAATGAAAAACTTTTCTTATAAGTTGGCAAATACATCTTAAGAACTACATGATTATGTATCGATATCTTCATCCTATAACTGTATTTTTAAATCTTAAAAATTTAAAATTTACAGTGTTTTCCCAAATATATTCTATATTAGAAAATAACAAATCTGATTTTTTACCTACACACTGATAATCAACTCTAGCCTAAAAAGAACTTCCTGCATTTGAAAAGCCCACTTAAAAAAAAAAAAAAGACATCAATCACTGATACGTCCAATGAAAGTGGTTATTTTAAAAAATAAATATTGTTATAAGTTTTTTGATGTACAGAATTCTAGTGAATAAAAAGAAAGCAATATTTACTGGCTCAAATAAAGCTGCACTAAAACTGACTGCTCCAGGTGAACAAATGAAGAAAAATATGTTACCTCTTTTAACTAAAAGTGTACATTTAATTCAAATGTCACATCATTCTTTTTAAATAAGAAGTAATTGAAATCAAATGGCAAAGGCCTTTACTTTCTTACTCACACTGGCATGACTTCAGGCTGTGTACAGCCCTAAATAAATGAAAAAGAGCAGTAAGTACAAACATCTCATTTATTTAAACCAAAAACCAACCAAATCCACTGCCATCAAGTCGATTCCAATTCATAGCGGCCCTACAGGACAGAGTGGAACTGCTCCATAGGGTTTCCAAGAAGCAGCTGGTGGATTTGAACTGCCGACCTTTTGGTTAGCAGCCGAACATTTAACCACTGCACCACCAGGGCTCCTCATTTATTTGAGGAAGTCAGAAATATGGTACTTCAATGAACCGTAACAAAATTAAATCATTTTCACAAACTCCTACTGCTTATACAATATATAAACGTCTTACTGACAGTTTATCAAGTATTTTAAGATTGCAAAACTTTATAACATATTCTGAAAAGTACATGTATGTATGTTTTCCAAATCCACTGTTTCGTCTCCACAGGCTATTACACAATAATTCTATATTTTTATTTGTATTTTAATAGAGACATTATAAGACCACAAAAGCATGCATATAAAAAGCGAAGAAACCTGCCAACAATGGATTCTGTTTGATAGAATTAATGAAGATAACAGATTAAAGATGGCTGCAATGATATTCACGAAAGCTAAGCTAAAGACAAAAATAAACAGACACGCAATGTGTGAAATAAACATGGCTTAATTCTTTCTGGAGAGGGTGTTCTACCTTTCATATGAATTTCATTATCTTCTTTTCCAGGGCCTGTCTCCAATATAGAGCTATTATATTTTATAATGACCTGTTATGATTCCAAATAACACCTACTCTGCACTTACTATCTCATCATTTGACAGTTCGCATCTACGACAATAGTAAAAAATCCTACTATCTGACTATTTTGCTCATTAACGATGTACGTCTGGCAGTAATGAATACCAAGGTGCAAGGTGAGAGTAACGCTGGCTGTGATGGTTAAAGTTATGTGTCATCTTGGTTGAGCCATCATTCTCAGTGGTTTGGCAGTTACGTAATGATTTAGTCATCCTCCATTCTGTGATCTGATGTGGTCATCCTCCATTTTTGTATAACACTGATTTTTGCATAATGACCTGGTCTTTGGAACCTAACCATGTAGATAAGTGAGGAGTGAGTGTACTAACAGTAGTTGTTTCTTCTTCAACAGTTTTATTAAAGTATCAAATTAAGCTAAATATAAGTAAAGGCTTATTTGGTTGGTTTTGTTGTTGTTGCTCTGTTATTGTTTTATAACACATAAGGCTTTCTTTACTGTATAGTATCTGCCTTCCTGCTACAAAAAGAAAGAAAGCAGGGAGGAAGGAAAAGAAAAAGGGAGAGAGAGAAATGAAAGGAAGGAGGAGGAAGGGGAAGGAGAAAGAAAAAAAATACTATATCATAGTCTAAGAATGATGTGTATATCTTGAGTTTTTGGCAGAAATAAGTAATATTAAAACATATTAAAGTATAATAGGAAAGTTATATAACCATTAAAAAACTTATAATTTATCAAGAAGAATTCTGAGATTAAGAAATGCAAATTTACATCTTCTTAATAAAGTGTTAGCTTTATTAAACTAAGGTTTTGAGCGGGGCAGTGTGAATGTCATGCTAAAATTCTATGCACAGTGACATTTAGGAATAGCTAAATATTTCAGTAGCAAATAATCATTAAGTTATGTGAACAAAAAGTCAAACAAATGCTTTGAAGCAAAAAGAAAGCACATTTAAGTAGAAAAGAAAGCACATTTTTTCTGTAGAAGCTTATTTGACAAATTACTTTGTGCATATGCATAAAATATTCAGCATAACCTTTACAGTGGCTGGTGGGAATGAAAACTGGCACAACTCCTTGGGAAAGGTATACATCTGTATCTATACCTATACTTGTCTAACTATATATACAATATAAACTCCTTGCTGCTGAGTCTATTTCAACTCATAGTGACCCTACAGGACAGAGCAGAACTGCCCCATAGGGTTTCCAAGGCTGTAATCTTTATGGAAGCAGACTGCTACCTCTTTCTCCTGCAGAGCAGCTGGTGGGCTTGAACTGCTGACTTTTCGGTTAACAGCTGAGTGTTTTAACCACTGCACCACCAGGGCTCCTTTCATATATATACATATATATATATACACACACAAAAAAGGACACATTTTTGAGACTTAAAAAATATTTCTAAGAATCTACCCTAAGAAAAATAAAATGAAAAAACTTCTACACAAAGATATCTACTGTAGTGTTATATGCAGTACAAGAAATATGAAAGCTAGAATGTTGAATAGAGAATGTTAGACAAATTATGATATAGTCAGTGAAATATATTTTTCCAAAAAAAATGTAATAACTAAGGAAAT
>NW_004444135.1:3727672-3728368 GCF_000243295.1 Trichechus manatus latirostris | reverse complement strand
ACACAAAATGATTCTTGCACTGTTTAAATATAGTCTACATTTTCCAGGAATGCAACTAATGTGTAAATCAAGGGAAAACTGTGCACTGTTGTGCTCAAATCTTTATCCGGAGTTGTTCACAATTGGGAAAAACCTCGTCCCCAACAGCAACACTGCTTGTGGCATCTCAGCTGCCAACACATCACAGATGTACTGTGATATTTGCATCTGTAGCAGGCACTTGCCAATATTTAACATGGCTATTTAAAGCTTCTTTTAATACATTTAAAGCCAAGTAAATTATTGAAGGTGCGTGAAATATTGGCTACCAATGAATTTCACTAATGCAGTTTAAAATATTTCATTTTAGCCATGAAAAATTTTTAAAATTCTGTAGCATACTGAAATTATTTATTTGGCGTTTGATTCTTATTTTTCAATCTTACTCCAATACTATCCTCAGTGGTCAGCCCCTATAAGTTCCCTATAAACTTTTTTTCCAATTCATCCTCTAATCATTGACACCTAGTAAAGGCTATGTCTCCAAAGTACTTGATTTGTGGAGGGACTTAAAGATGGAGGAGTCACAGGGTGGTGCCAACTGTTAACACTCCAGGCTGCTAACCTAAAGACTAGTGGTTCAAGTCCACCCAGAGGCTTCTTGGAAGAAAGCCCTGGTGATATACTTCCAAAAAAGCAGCCATTGAAAACTCTATG
>NW_004444135.1:3723826-3725198 GCF_000243295.1 Trichechus manatus latirostris | reverse complement strand
TGGCTGGGAATGGAACCCGGACCTCCTGCACGGAAGGTGAGAATTCTACCACTGAACGCCCACTGCCCACCGTGGTGAAGATTAAGGGAGTTAAAACGCATGGAGTGCGAGGCATGCGGCCTGGTACACAGTAAGCACCATCTAGTTGTTACCACTGTGTATTTATTTTTACATGCATTAGAAAAAATAACAGTCTCCTCTACCAGTGCTTTCACAGATATGACAGCTTTGGACAAGACTAAGTGTTTCAGTGACTCTTTCTGAAATAGAGCCCAAGAAAGACATTAAGTAGGAGGCAGGACCTGCTTCTCAGTTTTGTACCCTGCACACGGCAGCCACTCAACCTGCTAACACCTACATTTGCAAAGAGATGCACTTCCTCACTCTCCAGGGCTTTCTCTGCAATAACTGACAGTATTACTGAAAAACCAGGAGTAACTACCTGTTGTATATATATTTCTTGTGTTCTGAAATTCTTGAGCAAGAAGGAAGAGATGGAGAAAGCAACCTTAGCTGGGGAAAAGGGCTTCGATGTCCAACTATCAACCATTGCTACACAAGAATTAAATCACCTATCTCAATTTTCAAACCAAATATCAAGAAGCCACAGCCTTCTCCTCTTGTATAGCAAATTCATGAATAATTTTATGTAAACTATATATTCAAAGTCCCTTGTCAGAAACTGGAATGCATTTTCCCCATAAAGACGCTTTAAATGGTGACTAGACCCCCAGGTAAAGCCACAAAGGCCTATTCCACCACAAATCGAACCTACACTGCAGTATGAACAGCACACTTGGGAATCTAGGGTGCTGGGAACAGAGAAAGCAGTAGAAGAAGTTTAAGACAGACACGAGTTCTCCCCATCCAGCTCCAACCCCTTCACTAGGCAAAATTTGGAAATAACAGAAAAATCCATCTTTGTTACACTGCCGTCCTCTTTTCTGTACGTTCTTTAACCCGTCTCGTCTCCTTGAATCCTTCTCAACATTAGCCTCTTCAAAGCCCCACTGCTGTTACCGGTAAGCAGGACGGTTACACTGCCAAGGGAGACAGGTGAGAAAAAATGGTATTTTAGCAGCTAAAACAGGCTGTGCAAAGGTATAGACCCCTGGAATATCATGATGTGTCTGGGGAACTACAAGCAGTTTCCTATAACTAAAATATAAAGTGTTTATGCTTCAATTTTATTTCTTTCTCCTTTTTTTTCTTATTTTCATCAAAACTTCATTTTACTCAGTATAGCTCCTACCAGCAGAGTTAGGGATCTAAGAGGGTAATCTCACTGAATACCCTATTAATAAAGTATGTGTGACTCCCAGATTCATCTGAGGGCTCACATGTTTAACTTTGCCTGTTTATATGCACACCA
>NW_004444135.1:3714773-3722959 GCF_000243295.1 Trichechus manatus latirostris | reverse complement strand
CACACACACACACACACCACACAAAGAAACACACATTACTCACCATGATTTTTTTTATCATTTTTTATTTTTAATAAATTTTGCCACCTTTACAATTAAAAGGAAAAAGAAAAATATCGCAATTCATCATACCAACTATGTACTAATAATCTGTCAAATCCTTATTTATTCATGCATATTTACCATCAATGAACATTCATAATAATAACAATTATGTGTTTTATTTTAGTTGACAATGACTAAATATGACGTTTTAATAGTACCTACATCAGCAGTCAGTGGGTCGTGTTGACAGGGGTAAGAACAGCAGAGGTTTTAGGGTCAGAAGTAACACTGGGAGTTAAAGCAGGAGATGGAAGCCTCAAGGAGAAGGAAGGATAAACCTCAGGCCTGTGGAATAAGGTCTACCAGTTGCCATGGAGGCGATTTCGCCTCTAAGCTCCTGTTGGCCTGGAGATTCCAATGTTTCTCAGTTTCCTCATAGCTCAATGTGCTTCACCTCTCCTGCCAGCTCCGATTAAATAACAAAGTAATACTTCAAATTTGGGTAGTTACAAAGGGGAAAAGGTGGTAACATCAGAGCACTGAGGCCCTGAGGAGCCCAGAGTTAATTACAACGCGATGGCCACCTAGGAAGGACAGGGGTCATTGTAAAAAGCTCATTAACCGAACACCTAACAGCAAAGCAACCCTGGCAATCAGCGCTGACTCACAAGAAACACGCACCAGCCAGTGGATCTGAGAAGAAAATAACAAGTGTGGAACAATCCATCAAACTGACAGCCTGGTAACACTGATTCTCACCCCGTTTTCCCACTGCCATCGCACGTCTCCATGCAGGTCTGTCACTGTTCCCTCTCCTGGATGTCCAACCCCACCTCACCACCTCACCTCCATCATATTCTCCTCCTCCCACCCTGGCCACCCCAACCCCTTCTCATTCTTCAACAAACTCACTTCTACCCCATCCTTAGCTCAGGCATCATTTCCTCCACCAAACTCTCCTTCAGGTTGGGCTATATGTTGCTTCTCTCTGCTCATACAGGTTAACACAAACCATGGACATGCCTACCAGCCTACTACCATTGTCAATCTGACCTCTCCTGCAATACCTACAATCTTGCACCTACCTGTGCACATGGTTTGTCTCATCACGTGCCGAGAACCTAAATGTCTGAGTGTGCATCACACATGTGAGCATCACTTAAGTGCATGTGGGTGTGTGCATGGCGGGGGAGAGGTGAGTACTGCTGGATTAGAGCACTAAGCCCTAAGAATATATGAGGAATTTGATTTCAGTATCATGACCCTTACAAAGGTATGCCTTTGGACACAAAGAAGAAAGACCTCAAAGCAGCACAAATCTGTCCCAACCACTGGAAATCATCTCAAAGCGCATGATGGTGGGTGAGCACCAACAACGGGGCAGCTTCTTACTACATTATTCTAGAGCTACAATAGATGTGGCAGCTATGTTTTGAAATTCCAACTATGGAGTGTCTCATATCTGAAAAGAAGGCTTCTGTCTATGCACATATTTCTAATTCCTACATGTATGATAGGAGCCTGGGTGGCTTAAGTGATTTGAGAATGGATGCTAACCTAAAGGTTGGTGGTTCGAACCCAACCAGCAGCTCCGTGGAAGAAAGTTCTGGTGAACTGCTTCCATAAAGATTACACCCAAGAAAACCTGATGGAGCAGTTCCACCCTGTAACACATGGGTTGGCCTTGCATCAGGGGCCAGCTCGAAGGTAATTAACAACAACATATGTATGATGTCTGAATTATACAACTTAAACTTTGCACTAATTCAGAATGGGCTTCATGATAATCTGTCTCAGTGAAGTCACCATTTCTCACAGGTAGCTGCTGATGAAACTGTTATCATCCTAGTAATAAGGCATGAGAAAATGACCTTCTTGCTTTATTTAAAATGTTATTGTTACTCTAGATACAGAATATGTTTCTACTGTTAAACTGTAACAATAAGATTCTAGAAGGTTTACTCTACTCCCGGGGGAAGAGCGGCCTGTGGTAACTAAACAATCCTAAGAAAGGAGACAGAGCTGCTAAGTCGGTTCTCTCTATTCTGTAGATAAACTGAGCTAAACGTGTTCCTAACATACTATCTGAGGTAAGTGTTGAGCTTTCCAGCTGACCATTCAGCTTTGGAACAGGAAGAGAAATTGCCCAATGCATAATATGATCTTGGAGTCCTGGTGGCGCAGTAGTTAAGAACTCAGCTCTAACCAAAAGGTCATTGGTTTAAATCCACCAGGTGCTTGAAACCCTATGGGGCAGTTCTACTCTGTCCTATAGGGTTGCTATAAGTCGGAATCAGTTTGACAGCAATGGGTTAATATGATCTTAAACTTTTCATACATGGAATATGTGAAGCTAACATGCATACAGGACATTTTGTCTTTTACACAAACAATGCAGTCAAGAAAAAAGCACAATAATAGTGGTAAAGGCATCGCGCACAAACACCAAAAAACCAGTAAAACCAGTTGCCGTTGAGTTGATTCCAATTCATGGTGACCCCATGTGTGTCAGAGTAGAACGGTGCTCCATAGGGTTTTCAAAGGCTATTTCTCGGAAGTAGATCACCAGGCCTTTCTTCTGAGGTGTCTCTGGGTGGACTCGAACCTCCAACCTTTAGTTAACAGCCAGGCATGTTAACCGTTTGCATCATCCAGAGACACTGCACAAACGCTAGCTAGGGTTTATTGAACGCTTACATTGTGCCAATGAGCCCTGTTGGCGAGTGGTTAAGCACTCCTCTCCTAACCAAAAGGTTGGCAGTTCGAACCAGCCAGCCTGCTCCTTGGAAGAAAGATGTGGAAATCTGCTTCCATAAAGATTACAGCCTTGGAACCCTATGGGCAGTTCTACTCTGTCCCATAGGGTCACTATGAGTCAGAACTGACTCGACAGCATGCAACCACCACCACCACCTACATTGTGCCAGGCACCATGGGTTATTTTGTTTACCTCGAATAATTACACTATGAGGTGGGTACTATTACTGCTACTCCAATTTTGAGAAACCACGGTCACCAGCTAGAAAAGTGGAACCCTGGTTGCTGACTCCCATACCACTATACAGCTGTGCTTCCCAAAACCATGGGCTAGAGCACAGTTTGGGAGGTGGGAAGAAGGCAATGACCTTCCACACCACAAACAAATCAAAGGGAGCAAGGGAAAGCTGACAGGATACTACTACCACTGTCCAGCCCTGTCTTCCTCCCTCCTACCACCCTAAAAAAGCATTTCAAAGTTTCTGGAAGATTAGATTGAGGGACAAATTACAAGATACAACAAATTTAGTGAGAGAGGCAGAATGGTATAATGAAAAGAGCCCTTGACTTAGAACCACAGCACTCCTGTCACAGCCCATGCAAACCGTGAGTCTCAGGTCCCTCATTATAAAATTGTCATGATCAACTATGTCTCACTCTTGTTGCATCATTAGAATAGTGAGAATATACAGGAATATTCCTAGCAGAGTACTTGGCAAAGAACGGGTACTATAATATTTTTTCCCTTCTTTATCTTCAATGTCCACTTCAGAATATGAGCAGACATCCACATGGGGGAAGAAAAAAAGATCTAGACACTGACCTTACACCTTTCACAAAAATTAACTCAAAATGGACCATAGACCTAACTATAAAATACAAAACTTAAAACACTCAGAAGATAATAGGAGAAAATCTAGATGACCTTGGGTTTAGCAATGAGTTTTTAGAGACAACATGAAAAGGCCAATCTATGAAAGAAAAAATTGGTAAGTTGAACTTCATTAAAATGAAAACTTTCTGCTCTGTGAAAGAGGCTGTGAAGAGGATGAAAAGATAAGCCACATATTGGGAGAAAATATTTGCAAAACACATATTTGATAAAGGATTTGTATCCAAAATATGCAAAAAAATTATTAAAACTCAACAATAAGAAAACAAACAGTCCAATTACAAAACAGGCAAAAAATCTGAATAGATATCTCACCAAAGAAGATATACAAATGGGCATATGAAAAGATGTTCAACATCATATGTCATTAAGGAATTGCCAATTAAAACAACGATGAGATACCACTGCACACTTGTTGTGTGCCCTTGAGTAGACTCTGATTCATAGTGACCCTATAGGACAGAGTAGAACTACCCATAAGGTTTCCAAGGCTGTAAATCTTTACAGAAGCAGACTGCTACATCTTTCTCCTGCGGAGTGGCTGGTGGGTTAGAACCACCAACCTTTTGGATAGCAGCCAAGCACTTAACCACTGAGCCACCATGGCTCCTTTGCTTTTTAAACCTGTTGCCGTCGATCTTTTGGTTAGCAGCTGAACACTTAACCACAGCGCCACCAGGGCTTCTATTATTAGGATAGCTACAATCCAAAACACTCACAGCATGCTCGTGAGGATGTGGAGCAACAGGAACTCTCATTCACTGTTGATGGGAATGCAAAATGGTACAGTCACTTTGGATGACAGTCTGGCAGTTTCTTACAAAGCTAAACACAGGCTTATCATACAATCTACAATTATACTCCAAGGTATTTACCCAAAAGAGCTCAAAACTTATGTCCATAAACACACAAAAAAATTCACATGAATGTATGGCAGATTTATTCATAATTGCAAAAAATTGGAAGCAACCTACAGATGTCCTTCAATAGGTGAATGAATAAACAAACTTTGGTACCTTCATACAATGGAGTATTATTCAGCAATAAAGAGAAATGAGCTATCAAGCCACCAAAAGACATGGAGGAAATTTAAATGTATATTGCAAAGTGAAAGAAGCCAGTCTGAAAAAGCTACATACTATATAATTCCAACTGTGACATTCTGAAAAAGACAAAACTACAGACGCTGAAAAGATCAGTGGTTGCCTGGGGTTCAGCAGAAGGCGGGAGGGATGAACAGGTGGAGCACAGAGGATTTTAAAGGCAGTGAAATTATCTTGTGTGATATTGTAATGGTGGACACATAACATTATACATTTGTCAAAAACCCACAGAACTGTATAAACAAAGAATGAACCCTAGTGTGAACAATGTTACATTACAATGTTACACACCCATGAGTTAATAATAATGCATCAGTATTGGTTCTATTGCAACAAATGTACCACTAGAATGCAAGATTTAATAACAGGAGAAACTGTGGGTGTGTAGGGAGGGAGAGAGGGTATTTGGGAACTCTGTACTTTCTATGCAATTTTTCTATAAACCTAAAATTGCTCGAAAAAACAAAGACTACTAAAAAAATACAAGCAGACAGCTCTTACCTATACTACAGGAATCCTCCCTGGACACACTGTCCTTCCTTCACCCCCACACATCCATAGGGAAATACGTTCCAGGGTGCATCTTTCTGTTGTTGCTATGAGAGACAACTTTCTTATCACTCGTAACCTGCCCTCTGTTAACAGTGTCGAAAACGAAAATCCTCACAACTAGACCAATAAACAACATCCTAATAAACAGAAAAGAAATGGAAGTTGTCAAGGATTTCATTCTACTTGGATTAACAATCAGGCCCATGGAAGCAGCAGTCAAAAGGTCAAATGATGTATTGCATCAGGCAAATCTGCTCCAAAAGACCACTTTAAAGTTTTAAAAAGCAAAGATGTCACTTTGATGCTAAGGTGCATCAGACACAAGCCATGATCTTTACAGTAGCCTCATACGCATGTAAAAGTTGGATAATGGAAAAGGAAGACAGAAGAACTGATGCATTGGCACTGTGGTGTTGGTGAAGAATATTGAATATACTGTGGACTGTCGGTAGAATGAACAAAGAAGTCTTAGAAGAAATACAACCAGAATGTTCCTTAGAAGCGAGGATGGCGCGATTTCGACTTGCTTACTTTGGACATACCATCAGGAAAGGACAACATGTTTGGTAAAGTAGACGGTCGGCGAAAACGAGTCCAACTCTCACTGAGATGAACTGACACAATATCCACAACAACAGACTCAAACATACCAACAACCATGAAGATAGCGCAGGACCAGGCAACATTTTCTTCTGTTGTACATAAAGTCGCCAAGAGTAAGTACCAACTCGATGGCAACTATCAACAAAATTAACAGTACATAAAATTGTCTAGATAAGGCAAAAAGACTGTTACTTCATGCTTTAAGTGTAAAGGCAATCACAAGGTAGATGTAAGTGTTCTAAGGCAGTACACCAGAACCGCCGCTGTGGAATCAATTCCAACTCATAGCAGCCCTGTAGGACAGAGTAGAACTGCCCCAAACGGTTTCCAAGGAGCGGCTGGTGGAGTCGAACTGCTGACCTTTTGACTAGCAGCTGAGCTCTTAACCACTGCACCATCAGGGCTCCAAAATAAGTAAGAGAATATTTCAAAACAAGAAGTATTGAAATACGCAAGTACAGGGTCGCTATGAGTCGTAATCGACTCGACGGCAACAGGTTTGATTTTGGGTTTTGGTACTTTGCCTTGATCAGCAATTAGAGTAAATTGGACCCTAAGAATTTCTCCACACTGCTCCCATACACCACAGACTGGTAGTCTTAAAAGGCCATAGCACAGTATATGAAACACTCAGCATGTTGGTGGTGTGTGTTCAGTGAAATACATTTTCAGACAGCTAAAAACTAAACAAGAGAGTTTGTGGGGCAAGTAAATATTGTAAATCTAGCCTCCACATCAGTCACTGATGAAACTCTGGTTTGAAAACAGACTTGGACTTTTAAAAATAAAATTTTCTGAATAAAGCTAAGGAAGTTTTAATTTTCTGACTAGAAAAAAAGCTGATTTGAAAGTAAAATGTCTTTCGTGAAAAAGTCTGTAGTTATGTGATGATTGCTTCGCCATCCAGAATGTGGAAGCTGTGCTGGGTAGACGAAACCAGCAATCACTGCGTTCTGAAAACTTCAGGAGTCAGTATCTCACCCCATCTCTCGTATGTCCTTTCTTACAGATGTGGCTCTCAATCTGCACATTTCTCCTCTCATTTTAACCAAACTACGGGATCGAAAAAAGTGGGAAGCATATGGCCCTCAAACATCTACAGGCAAGCTGTTAATCAACATCCTTCAGCCCTGTCAACACTCAAAGGGCAAACACAAACTTGCAGGTTCTAGGGTCCCCAATGAAAGGAAGGTTCCTCCCACACCCACGAGAAAGGTACCAAGTTTCAGTTCTTTCACTTATTTTTTTTAGACATAAAAATAATTAACTGAACGTACGTGCTTTTCCTTCCATTTTTATGTTTAAACATACACACACACACACACCCCTCCATTTTCTTCTTCCTTCCTCTAAGTTAGAGAAATCCTTTATAAACATATTCGCTTGAAAGGCATTAGAAACTCATTCTGAGGACTGAGTTTTTAGAACACAGGCAGAGAGATGAGCGAACAGAGTTAGGCTGAGATTTTTTTTCCCCCCCAATTCCTGCACTGCAAGGCTAGTATGTGTATTTGTTTTCAAACAATAAAACCATTTGGAATGCGAAACGCACAGTGATGCAAAGTAATGTGAGGCGCGAGAAACAGGCACGGTGCAGCCTGTGTGCCCCGAGCAGTCACAAAGGCCGCCCAGTCAAACGAGGAAAAGCCCTCCTCCCGAGCCGGAGTCGCAACACAGCAAGTCCGAGGCTGGCTGCGCCCGCAAATCGCATCCGTTCCAAGACAAACTGACTCCCGGACAGCCGGCGGCGGGAGGGCGAGCGAAGAAAGAAAACCAGACAAACACCGGGCGAGGTGAGAGGGCGAGGCCTGGGAGAAAGTGAGGGAGACTGCGAGAGCGCGGGAGGGCGCGCAGCGGGTAGCGGGGAGGGGAAGACAGCTGAGCGGGGGTGCGAGTGGAAAGGGGCGATGTGGCCAGGGCGCAGAAGCTCCGGCTGCCAGATCAGGCCGGAGAAGCGACGTGGGCACCGTGGCCCGGACCTGAAATTAGTGAATGACCGAAGGGAGGGGAGGGGGCTTCTAGGCGCCGGACGCAGGTTGAAGCGCGTGAACAGGCCACGCGGTGTGCGCGGCTGGGGCGGGGGCGCAGGGGCGCGTCGGTCACCTGTATTGTTTGAAAAGCTGGTCCGACTCCCTAAAGCCGTTGTTGAGCAGCATGTTGATGCCGGCTAGGGCTAGCTCCGCGTCCTGCAGGGGCGCCGCTGCCGCGGCCGAGTCTCCGTCGTCCCCCCGCCG
>NW_004444135.1:3704536-3714193 GCF_000243295.1 Trichechus manatus latirostris | reverse complement strand
CTAAAACCCCGCGCAACCGGCGCGGGTGACCCCCAACTTCATCCCTGCCCTGGGGCCGCCCACTAGGGCTGAGGCAGCCAATCCCCGAGGCAGTGGACGGCGGGGGCGGGGCGTCTGGGCACCTGCTGAAGCGTGGCCGGTGTCCAGCGCTGGGGTACTGGAGGAGACAGCCCCAGAGTCGGGGTACCCACCCACTCCCGGCCCGCCCCTAACATTTGCGACCTAGGACAAGAGGACAAATGGAGGCCTAGCTACTGTATATTTAAATATTTAAAAGTTGTAAATTCAACTAACTGTTAAAGTGTGTTCTATTCTCACCCTGACAATCATACCTACGTGCCTATAAAATAGAAAACTGTGTATATGTTGTATATGACCTAATGTCAGCAAAATATCAAAGACAACTGAATTTAATCATTATTGCATATATGAATGTTCTGATAATGGGCTAGTGGTATCTGTATGAGTAATATTATAAAGACAAACCCTCATAAATCATCTTACGTTTTTCCATAAAATTGATTTTTATGACCTTTATTTTAACAAAATCATTAAATACATTGACACAATCACCATTGTGCTCTTAATGTCGAATTAGACCACCTTACTTGAGTCATGAAGTTCTTCGAGTGTAATTTATTAATTTTAATTCAGAGACATTTTATTCTGATGAAGCATTTACAACTGAAATTGTTTAAAAATTTTTTTAAGTGAAAACTCAGATTTAGAAATAAATCATGAGTTTTAAATATGTTCAACATTGTAATGGAATCAGTATGATCAATTATTACAAAAGTATTACAAAATAATTTACTTCATCATATAAATTGCTATTACTTATTTTGTGATTTTTGCCATCTAAACCCATACAGTATTTCCAACATGAATACACAAAAATTTAAGAGTAATATGAATTGTTTATATTGCAAAAAATTCCTTCGTTGCCATGCGTAACTGTTGCAAATACTATGCTAGTTCTTGCATACATCTGGAACCACCAATTGGAGCCAAAAGAAGCAACAAAATGGATGATTCACACTCTTGGTAAACGGCACTTTGTAATGCAAGAATCCTTACATTCATGCTATGTGCAATGAAGGATGTGTCAAGTTGACCAATATTTCCATGTAAGCACTCTGAACGTCAAAAGAGTGTTAGCCTCAGAGATTAGCAGTGTCACAGTCCTTCGTGGCATTAGATGCTGTAACCTTTTGTTTCAGGACATAAGGAAGAGATGAGAAGCAGTGTTTCCCTGGGGCCTGAACAATGTTAATCATGAGACTTGGTATTTAGGGTTATAGGTTTCAAAACCTACAGCCCTGCATGCCAGATTCCATGTGACAGAGGTGTCCGTATGTTCATTAATAAATTCATTTGCATGTGCATATGTGTGTTTTGATAGGCAGGACTCTCTCAAGCAGATCTTAGGGGGCTTTACTGCTTACATGCAGCTTACATGGGGTTGATCCCTGGGAAAGGGCCCCTGGCCATGCATTGCCGTCAGAGCCACTGTCCTGACAGCATGCCTAGCACAAATAGGCTGCCTGAATTCTGGACCTGTGGAAACATCTATCCCTAAACCCTTGAAACAATCTAGTCAGCAAGGACAAGAAGTCAAGAGGGCAATACTAAACTTGAGGGATAGCCTGCTCTCCCCCAATTGGAGAAGACAGCCAAGCACAGTTTGCTATTTCCCTAGTACTGCAGAGAAAGAAAGAAAAGTACTTCAAGTAATTGATGGCACTGTAGGCATTCTTAACAAGTGGTACTTGAGGCTTTGCAGCTGAGGAGAGAGGAGAGTGGGGCTTGAGCAAAGTCAAAGGAATTTTTGTGTAACATGTTGTCTCAAGAACTTAGCAGAGAGAAAAGCAGGGTGCAGAACTCACATTCTAGTAAAAGACCAGACTTAATGGTCTGACCGAGATTGGAGGAACCCCAGAAAGCATGGCCCCTGGACTCTCTGTCAACCCAGAACTGAAACCATTCCCGAGGCCAACTCTTCAGACAAGATTAGAGTGGACCATGGGACATAAAATGATACTCTTGAAGAGTGTGCTTCTTAGCTTAAGTAGATATATGAGACTAAATGGGCAGCTCCTGTCCAGATGCTAGATGAGAAGGCAGAGAGGGTCAGGAGCTGGTTGAATGGACACTGGAAATCAGGGGTGGAAAGGAGGAACATGCTGTCACAGTATAGGGAGAACAATTAGGGTCGCATAACAATGTATGCATAAATTTTTATATGAGAGACTAACTTGAACTGTAACCTTTCACTTAAAATACAACAACAAAAAAATAAAAAATTTTAAAAAAGAACTTAGCAGAGTCAGTTATTCAGACTTAGTGAAATTTAACTGTTGAACAAGTGGGCAAGGTCCTTTGCAACTGCCCAGCACCCTGTAATAAGCAGAGGAGGAGCAGTATGGGCAGAGGGATGACTCTACCATGTTAATATTCATTAGATATGTGCCAAATTGGCAGGAAGGAGGGGGAAAGGGAGAGGAGAAGACAGTAAGAAGAATTGTGGGGAGGGGAGAGGAGAGAAACTCTCAAGCTCTCAACTGGAGGAAAGAACCTATTTCCTTTCCACACATCCTTTGTAAGTACTGTCAGTATTTTGTGGTTTTTCATGTGTTTCATTATGAAAATGAAACTCCACTTCCAAATGATCAGTGAAGAGTTTAGACGTTTGTATTACCCTTTACGCAGTAGTTTATCCGTTAAGATGTCTTAGTAACAGAAAAACCTGACCCAATCTGGCTCAGAAAAGGGAATTTATTGACTCATGTAGGAGGATCCCCCAAATGAAGCTGTATCAAGGACTTCAACACTGTGACTAGTTCCAAGTTCTCCCTTCTACTTCTTACCTGTGCCACCTGGGTGCTTTGTGGCTCTGTTCTTAGACAGGTAGGTCCTCTTCTCCTGGTCCCCAAATGGCTCCTATACTCAAGGATTTCATTTTGCTTGGATCCATAGTCAACGCCCATGGAAGCGGCAGTCAAAAAATCAAATGATGTATTTTGCATTAGGTAAATCTACTGCAAAAAGACCTCTTTAAAGTGTCAAAAAGCAAAGATGTCACTTTGAGGACTAAGGTGTGCCTTTTTCAATTGTCTCATATGCATGCGAAAGCTGGACAATGAACAAGGAAGACCAAAGAAGAATTGATGACTTTGAATTATGGTGTTGGCGAAGAATATTGAATATACCATGGACTGCCAGAAGAACGAACAAATCCGTCTTGGAAGAAGTACAGCCAGAATGCTTCTTAGAAGCAAGATGGCGAGACTTCGTCTCACTTTTGGACATGTTGTCAGAAGGGACCAGCCCCTGAAGAAGGACTTTATCCTTGGTAAAGTAGAGGGTCGGCAAAAAAGAGGAAGACCCTCAATGAGATGGATTGACACGGTGACTGCAAGGATAGGCTCAAACATAGCAGCGATTGTGAGGATGGCACAGGACCAGGCATTGTTTTGTGCTGTTGATCTCTATGAGTTGGAGCCAACTCGACAGCATCTAACAACAACAACAACGACGATACATCTTTTTGTAAATCTGCACTATCTATTCATTGAAATAAATACAGATTCACAAAATGTCTAGAATTCTAAGAAGGAAGAAGGCAGGGAAACTAATGTCACTCAGTTTCCAGGTTGTTCCTCATACTGTGCTAGATTTACTAAGAGAATTCTGACCTTTTACTCTATTGAAGGTGAGATAAGATTTAGTTAACTGCTTTTAATTAGAAGGCAAATACGGTCAAGGATTTATATGTAAAAACCACACAGCAGGGTCTTTTCTTTTCTGCCCACACATGGGCCTCTAGCTTGCCTCTAAGGAGGAGAGCGTGTGGTGGGCCCCTGGGATCCACCTGGCTGCTTCTCTGGGTGGTTGATCCTGGGAGGGTACTCATTGCTGCCCTATAGAACACAGTGGTAACCATGAAGGAGGAAACCATTTCCCATCTGGTTGGACAATTCCTCATCTGCCTTTCCCCAAACTGAACCAACACCCACTGGATCCCAGTTAGGGTTTACCCCAAAACCAAAACCCATTGCTGTAGAGTGGATTCCAACTCATAGCGACCCTATAGGACACAGTAGAACTGCCCCATAGGATTTCCAAGGAGCAGCTGGTGGATGCAAACTGCTGACCTTTTGGGTAACAGCCAAACGGTTAACCACTGTGCCACCAGGCCCCAATTAGTGTTTAGGCAGGTGTTTACTAGAGTTTCAATAATTGTTCCAGTGCTGTATAGATTCAGGGCAAGACTGGGGAGGGAGGAAGAGGCATCATGTCCTCATTTCTTAATAATCTAGTGCTGCCATAGCAAAAATACCACAAATGGGTGGCTTTAAAGAACAATAATTTGTCTCACAGTTTTGAAGGCTAAACGTCCAAATCAGGGTGTTAGCCCTAGAGAAGGATCCTTCCTTGTCGGTAGCCCCAGGCATTCCTTAGCATTCCTTGGCTTATCCAGGGATCTTATCTGTCTTCTCCTGTGTGTGTGTCACTGTTTCTATTCTGTTCTTTTCATAAGATGCCACTAAGAAGGGATTAGGTTCAGGACCCTTTCTATTCCAGTTGTTGTTGTTAGCTGTCGACAAGTCACTCCGACTCATGGCGACCCCATGCACAATTGAAGAAAATGCTGTCTGGTCCTGCACCATCCCCATGATTGATTGTGGATCAGACCTTTGTGATCCACAGAGTTTTCACTGGGTGATATTCAGAAGTAGATCACCACGTCTTTCTTCCTAGTTTGTAGTAGTCTGGATGCACCAGCATCATAGCAACACACAAGCCTCCACTGACAGATGGGTGGTGACAGCACATGAGGTACTTTGGCTGGGAATCGAACCTGAGACTCCTGCATGGAAGGCGAGAATTCTGCTGTGAACCACCACTGCCCCCATGCTACTTTGGTATGATCTCATTAACATAACAAAAGAAAACTCCTAGTTTGAAATGGGTCATATTTACAGGTACAGGGGTTAGGACTTCAGCATAACTTCTGGGGGGACACAATTCAATCCATAACATTCATCTAGCTGTTTTCCTCCCATGGGCAGCTCAAGCAGTGAGGCTTCCTGCCTAAGCCTTCAAGTGGGGTGAGTCTTATGTCGGTTCTCTCTTGGTCTTCAGAAACTCTCATTCTTTCTCTGTCATAAGGATGCCTTTCTTCCTGTATGCCTGCACCCCTCTAGCCTGTCTCCTTTGTTCTCACAATATTCACTGTTCTCTGGGATCTACTATCCCTCCCTCCTCCATATAGAAAGAGTCAAGTCTCCATCTCCCTTGATCCCTCCTCATGACTTACAGATGTTTGCAGCCTCTGTTAAATGTCCATGACTTCTCTTCTCTGTCCAGTGACTGTTGCTCTGTAGAGGGAGAGGTTGTCTCTGGTTTCAGGGTCTAGGTCTGCTGAGTCCCTGGCAGGGGAAGCAGGTGAGCTCTGGCCCCATGGCTTTGGGGGAGGTGAGAGGTATTAAACGGTTCAGGGGTTTCCATTCAGTGCTATGGCAGGTTTTCTCCTGGAGTATCTCAAATCAAACATACTTGCCACTATGATTAATTTCTATCTTGAATCCCCATTTTTATCTAAACAAGAAATTTATTTCCCTTCTATTCACGTAGCTTTCCCTTATTTATTACAAACAATCCTGGCCTTATTATGCTAAGGTATTATTAATCTTTCCCCACAACAACTGACAACAATTGGCACCATGCCAGTTGCTCCTCTGTAATCACTATGCTTCTTTCCTGACCGCAGGAGGAAGGAGGAGATGCCTTTCTGCTCACCTAACCAGATATGGACACCTATTTTGGGTGTAAGCAGTGGCAGCACTGGCATCTGCTTCTCCGAGTGGACTTGCTTCCAAATCTTAAAGTGCAGGCAGATTCCCTAGGGACAGTACAGGGCACGTAGTAGGCACTCAATACCTGTTCCTACATTGTACAATGAGTGTGAGGTGCCAAGAGCGTGGGTTGGCAATGCAAGAGGAGTAGAAATCATGGATTTTGATTCTGGACCTGCAACGTACCAGATACGTGACTTGGGGCAATTTGCTTAATTAACCTTTTTCAGCCTCTGTTTCTTCATTTATAATGTAATCAGTACCTTCAAGGCAAGTAAATGAAATAGTGGGCATGTGAAAGTGTTTTGCAAGCTGTAATTGCTGTTGTTAGCTGCTGTCGAGTTGACTCTGGCTTATGTACAGTATTTTTGATCTGAGGTTGGTTGAATCCGCGAATGCAGAATCCGCAGATACGGAGGGCCGACTGTACAACAGAACAAAATGTTGCCCAGTCCAGCACCATCCTCATAATCACCAGCATGTTTGAGTCCATTGTTGTGGCTATTATGCCAGTCCATCTCACTTAGGGTCCCCCATGCCCTCGCTGGCCCTCAACTCCACCAAACGTGATGTCCTCCTCCAGCGATTGACCCCTCTGGATAATGTGTCCAAAGCAGGTGAGTCATGCAATATTCTGTTGTGATCCATAAGATTTTCGTTGGCTAATTTTCGGAAGTAGATCACCAGGCCTTTCTTCCTAGTCTTTGTCTGGAAGCTTCTCTAAAACTTGTCTACCATGGGTGACCCTGCTGGTGTTTGAAATACTGGTAGCAGAGCTTCCAGCATCATAGCAATATACAAGCCACCACAGTATGACAAACTGAGATGAGTGGTGACAACCTGTAATACCAAGGTATTATCTGAATCCATATAATTACTTTCTAATATTAATTAAATTTAGTGAATCCTTCTGCTTATATTTACTTGTCAACATCTTGAAATATCCAGCTAAAAGCAAATCTGTGCAATTAAATCACCAGATGCATCATATGGAGATGATTAATTTAAACCATTTCTAATATAAACGATACATGTTTGCTATTATTAATGCAGCCTAAAGAATTGCAGATATTCTTCAGAAAGTATAAAAACTGCAAAGTAAAAATATTTAGCTTTTAGAGTTCTTCATTTGAATCTAAATTGTTTCTGCTGTAACAATCCATTAATATGTTTTTGGTTCTCTGAAGAATTGGAGAAGGAAATAGATAATAATATTTGGTGCGAAGTTTTTAAAAATGCATCTTCTATGTCCTGTGTGTATAACAAGGTTTACAGTTATCTCTTGTTTATCTTTGCAAGGAGAGAAGCATTGCTAATTTAAAATAATGCGTCACCATAAATCACTTGTGTTTTGCTCTGGGGTTAGGTTAGCAATACAGATGTCCAGTCCAGAACTCTGTCATTTAAGGAAGCAGTTGAAGCAAACGTTTTCCATCAGTCAAGGTATGGACAACAGTTGCATGGAGCTGAGTGTCCTCACCCTCTGATCTTTCAAGGGGCCGTCACTGAGTTCTCCCACTATGTCAGGGGCAGGGCTAAGTGCCAGCGATATTTACAGAAATGTTGCAAGTCTCCTTCCCTAGAGGACCTCACCACCCATGAGACATGTAGCCAGATACAAATTCATAGTACAAATGTCAGTGTCAAAGTAGACCTCGATACAAAGTTGGTGGTAATCTGTTTAATTCCTGGTTTTATTTAAGGCAATTTCCCTAAGTTATTATAACAAACTTTACCTTATAAACTGATATTCACGGATGTTTCTATTAATTTGTTAATTTTTTACAACTCCAGAGTTAGCGAATGGGCCATTCAGAACACGTAGATTCTCAGTACTTTATAGCCAATCCTTGATTTTTTACCCCTAAAATAGTTTTAACCAGCTTGAGGTCCCACATTAGCCATTGAACTGAGCTAATGATGATTTTTTTTTATTACTTTCATATGTATCTTCTATCTGTCTTTTAAAGATCTATCACAACTGAAGATATTTAAGATAATGCAAATAAAATTTTGAAGACAATTCCAGAAGAGAAATTATAAAGATGAAAAAATAATATCTTAAAAAGTCTCCCAAAGTGTGTAAAGAAGGAAATTCTTGTTACAATGAATAAGTCTGTATATTTGTGTTTAAAATTTCCATTGAACATGCTCACTCTCCCTAAGGTGGGCACTCACATGCACACACGCACACATGCACACACAGATATTAAAACTCATCTTGAAAATGTTCTAAAATTAGATTGTAGTGATAGTTGCACAATTCTGTAAGTATACCAAAAACCACTGAATTGTATACTTTAAGTGATGAATTTTAAAGTATATAGATCACATTTCAACAAAGCTGTTAGTTAAAAATGTTTCAAATCATTCAAAACCACACAAGGTACAGAGCAGGGGGAGAAGAGAGTTCACGGTTTTATTTCTTTGATTTCATGTATCTGGGACAGAAAAAGATAAAAGGTTTATTGTTGTTGTTGTTCTCAGGTGCCATCGAGTTGGTTCTGACTCATAGCAACCCTATAAGACAGAGTAGAACTGCCCTATAGGGTTTCCAAGGAGCAGCTGGTGGGTTCGAACTGCTGACCTTTTGGTAGCAGCCATAGCTCTTAACCACTGCACCACCAGGGCTCAAAAAAAAAAAGTTTATTATGGAAAAAAAAAAAAGCTCATCTTGAAGAATGCTCATAAAGCAGTAGAGGCCTGTTGGTCAATTTACAAAGAGTGACTAGCAGCCATCACCATATGCCTGGTGTGGGGTAACACTTTACAAATGTTGTTCTGTTTAATTCTCAAAGCAACCCTGTAAGGTGAGCTTTATCCCAGGCGTACAGATGAGAAAATAAGTATAAAGAAGTTTGATAATGTTCCCAAAGCCAAGTGGCCAGTAAGGGTTAGAGAGAGGTTTAAACACAGACCTCATTGTCTATGGTGGTTAAGTGTATGTGATGGTTAATGTTATGTGTCACCTCGGATAGGCTATGATTCTCAGTGGTTTGGAAGATGCTATGTAATCATCTTCCATTTTGTGATTTGAGAAGAGCAGCCAATCGGTTGAAAGGGAAGTTTCCTTGGGGGTGTGGCCTACATCCATGATAGTGAGTGGCAAAACTCACTCTCTTTCTCAACCCTGCACTCTTCTTGCTGCCTGGCCTCCAGTTCTTGGGATGGAAGCCTGCAGAAGTCTCTGGCCTGCTGCCTGATTTGTAGATTTTGAGCCAAAAGATTTTGGTTTCATCGGCTCCTGCAACCACGTGAGCCAGCAGAGGTCTTCAGCCTGTTGTCTGACCCAAGGATTTGGGACTTGCCAGCCCTGACAATTGCGTGAGCCATTTCCTCACAATTGCATGAACCATTTCCTTGAAGTAAATTTCCTTCTACATATATCTATATATGCTTCACTGGTTTTGCTCCTTCAGAGAACCCAGACTAAGACAGTGTATTTCAGGCCTAACCTAGTACCTTCCAGAGACCTAACTTAGTATGCACACACACACACACACATTTATGAATTTCATGAACATTACTTCTTCATGAAATAGTAACGTTCCTTATATTTAAAAGGTATTTTGAGGACATGCAAATACATGACCTCACGTATGATCTAATTCACTAAAACTGGGGTGGGCACCAGGCATCTGCATTGCCAGAAGGCCCAGATACTTCTTAAGAAAGAGTTGTCTACATGCTAAGTCCTGGAAAGCAGAGTGACTACTGTTCATCTTTGTGTACATTGGCCTGAGTGTACACCAGCCAATATTTGAGAAATATTGAGTGAATAAATGAAGGAGATTATAAC
>NW_004444135.1:3693429-3695179 GCF_000243295.1 Trichechus manatus latirostris | reverse complement strand
AACAGTATGGTTGCTGTCCTGGAGAGTGTGAGCCAGGAAGTGGTGAGGGGGTGAGTCTGGAGAGGTAGCTATATATGCCTTGCTAAGGAGCCCTGGTGGTGCAGTGGTTAAGAGTTTGGCTGTTAACCAAAAGGTTGGCAGTTCAAATCCACCAGCTGCTCCTTGGAAACCCTATGGGGCAGTTCTACTCTGTCCCATAGGGTTAATATGAGTCGGAATCAGCTCGACGGCAACGGGTTTGGTTTGGTATAGGCAGAGAAGAGTCAATAAAGAATTTAGACATAGGAATGATGTGGTCAGGTTTATGGGTAGATGGAAGGCTCATCTTATTTAACATAATGGGCTAATTTAGTGTGAAGAAGATGTGAGACTTATGGAAGGCAATTGTAGAAATTCAGAGCACTTCTTATCCCCTCAATGTGCAAATATGGTCGTCAGTTCTCTTTCTATTCCAAGTGACCAAACCCAACTCAAACAGGCTTAAATGGCAGAGATGCTGCTTGAGGATAGCTCTGCAGGGCTGGACACATGAGCTCACCCAGTGACCCCAGGACTCTGCTTCTCTTACAAGTTAGCCTTTTTCTTTCCGACAGTGGGAGAGCAGGCAATGGGACAATTCTTCATCCTGCAGGACTCTTCTGTACATTGCAAGAATCTAGCATTCCTGCCACCCCCCATGCCAAAAGCACCCTCTAAGCATTGTAAACAACTGAGAAATCCCCATACACTTAAAAAAAGTCCTTAGAGTGGTACTGTGTCCCATGCTGAACCGTTGTTCTAAGATATAAGTAATTTGAGGCCCCTGTGTGGCGTAGTGGTTAAGAGCTACGGCTGCTAACCAAAAGGTCGGCAGTTTGAATCCACTAGGTGCTCCTTGGGAACCCTATGGGGCAGTTCTACTCTGTCCTTTAGGGTCACTATAAGTCAGAATCGACTCGATGGCAGTGGGTTTGGTTTTGGGTTTTTGTGTGCTAGACTTGTGTTTTCTCCAACACACAACACTATCCTTTAAAACCATAAGTGGCTGATGGTCAATTCAATCTCTAGTGACTCTGTGAGCTAGTAACCAACACGAGAGAGCTTGTCAAATTGTTGTCTTTAAATCTATATCCCACATTTTTATTTATTTATTTTTCTTCTCTTAACATTGGTCTTGATGTCTGCCCATTCCTAGAGGAAGAGAGAATAACTGAGAGGCTATTAGAAAACTATGGAAGAGTAGGAACTGGATGAAAAGACAGACGGTAGGGGGACAGGGACAACTGACCTGATGGTAGAGCATTCATAAAGCAGGGACAGGAAAGACAAGAGAGAGAGAAAAGAAAAGAGAGATAGTGAGACTCCATAATAGATTGTTATTGTTGGTTGCCGTCGAGTTAGCTCCAACTCATGGCAACCTTACATATAACAAAATGTTGCCCAGTCCTGTGACATCTTCAGGATTGTTGGTATGGTTGAGAGGCCATTGTTGTGGCTATTGTGTCATATTTTGAGTGTCTTCCAACCTAGAGGCTCATCTTCCAGATTCTATTGGACAATAGTCTGTTGTGATCCTAATTTTTTAAAGTAGATTGTTGTTTTTGTTGGCGATAGATGCCACCGAGTTGGTTCCGACTCATGGCGACTCTACATACAACAGAACGAAACACGGCCTGAGTCCTGTGCCATCATCACAATCATTGTTAGGCTTCAGCCCATTGTTGTAGCCTCTGTGTCAATCCATCTCATTGACAGTCTTCTTCTTTTTCCC